>NW_023270825.1:44613542-44791592 GCF_011800145.1 Mirounga leonina
TTATTTATTTATTTATTTATTTATTTATTTATTTATTTATTTATTTAAGAGAGAGAGAGCATGAGGGGTGTGATGAGAGGGAGAAGCAGGCTCCCCACTGAGCAGGGAGCCCAATGTGGGGCTCCATCCCAGAGTCCCGGGATCATGACCTGAGCCGAAGTCAGCAGCCCAACTGACTGAGCCACCCAGGTGCCCCAGGTTGTCAGGTATTTACAGTGGTTCTGCATGCAGAGTGTGGCAGCTCGATGCAATCCATCACTAATTCTAAATGCCAGTTTTACTGATGGTGGGGGCAGCAGGCTTGTTCTTGCTTGTCAGTGCCTCCTTCTGATAACAGTGTCCGGATTTCTTTGCCTGGTCAGCCTTCATGCTAAAGGTGAGTCAAATTCCATCACTGGGTTCTAGCAGCAGAACTCACAGTCTAGGCTCTTCCAATCACTTTCCAACCCTCTGCCTTAGTGAATGGCATAGTGATGGGCACAGTAAGCTGTATCAGTTAGCTACCGCTCTGATAATGCCATGTAACAAATTATTCCAAGACTCAGTAGCTTATAAACACAGGCATTTGTGTTTCTTGCTCACATTTATGTAGGTGGCTGAGATTTGGCTAATAAAGGCTAGGCTTGAATGGTGTTGGCTCCAAATGGATGATCATATGATACAAAAAGAAACTGGGCATACTTACACAGTTGGCCTTACTCCCTTGCTGCACCTCTCCCTTTTGCCATGCCTTGAATGTAAGGTTTGTTTGTGCTAAGAAGGCAAAAGACATATGGAGAAACCCTGGACATAATCACTCACTCGGGGGCAACATCATCCAAGCCTGGTCTTTACCAGCCAAATCTCAGCTACCTGCAGAAATGTAAACAAGAAACAAATGTATAAGTCACCGAATGTCTGAATAATTTGTTACATGGTTTTATTAGAGCAATAGCTAACAGGTATAGTCCACTAGTCCAGGGTTTCTCCATGTATTTTTCATCTTCCTTGCACAAATTTTACACACAAGGCATGTTCTTCTCATGGCAAAAGACAGAACTGCAGCAAGAAGGCAAGCCCAGCTGGCGAATATACCCAAGCCTCTTCTACCTATTTGTTAGCATCATATTCACCAAACAAATTATGCCAAGGCCACAGCCAATGGAAACAGAGGAGTATACTTTGCCTGCTTTGAGGCCTCGGCAAAAATGTGCATGTATAATAGTGCAACAAGACAGTGAAGAATTATGACCAAGAAAGAACTCAATCGATGGCAATGATACAGTTAAGGCCAGCGAACTTCAATTCTTGGACTTTCATTTGAGCACTTCAAGAGGCAAACCTTATTTCCAGTGAACTGGGTGTTATGATGAAATGAGCCTTAAGTTTGGGACCACTACTCAGAGCCAGAGCTGAGCCACCTAAAGAAAGGAGAACCCATAGGTGGAGCCTCTTGACAGGACTTGAGCCCTCAATCAAGGTGTGCCAGAAGTCAGAGCCACCTGTTGAACATTATTTTGTTATGTGAGCCAATATATTGTTTCGTTTCAACCAATTGAGTTGGACTTTCTGTCACTCACAAATAAAGGAGGCCTAACAACTATAGTGAATGAGTAAAATTGTCCTCACAAGTGAGCTACAGCACATGATTATTAAGCCTGTAACTACTCTAGCCTGAATTTTTATAGCACAGCCTTCTAGCCCATTCATCACTGCTGCAATGCTTCCTAGGTGGAGTGATGCTATGCAATGCATGAAACTAGGCGGCCATTTCTTCTTGTTCCCTTCAAAGTCTTTTGAAATCTTTCTGGTCATTAGTAGAATAGACTGATGTTTAATGATATTTTACCCTTAGAAAGCTCTTTTTACCTCACTTCACTTAAAATATTTCTTCATGTTGGGGCCCCTGGGTAGCTCAGTCGTTTGAGTACTCAACTCTTGATTTCGACTCAGGTCATGATCTCAGGGTTGTGGGATCAAGCCCCATGTTGGGCTCTGTGCCAAGCAGGGAGTCTGCTTGGGATTCTTTCCCTTTCCCTCTGTTCCTCACCCCCCCCCACACACACACTCTCTCTCTAAAATAATAAATAAGTCTTTAAAAAAAAAACAACAAAAAACAAAAAGTTCTTCATGTAGGGCACCTGGGTGGCTCAGTTAAGCAACTGACTCTTGATTTCAGCTCAGGTCATGAACTCAGGGTAGTGCGATCAAGCCCTGCTTGGGCTCCTTGCTGGGCATGGAGCCTGCTTAAGATTCTCTCTGCCCCTCCCCCCACCTCTCTCTCTCTCTCTTCCTCTCAGAAAAAAAAAAAATTCTTCATGTAAAAACATGGATTTAAACTGAATTTTAAATGCCAGGATAAAAGCTCAAAAAAAGGCAGAGTTAGTATTTTTCAGGCAAAAAATAAGAAGAGAGAGAGAAAAATGTTTTATAATTACATCGTATCTCTGGCCCGTGCAACTGAGTTTTTTACTTTATTTAAGGTAGAAACAACATAGTGTGGTAGGAAGGGTCCTCAGTTTCAGAAACCGGCAGCTTTGTCCAGCCTCATCACAACCGTCTCTCTGAGATTCAATTTCTCCATCTTTTATAAAAGGAATAGTTTCTGTCTCATGTAATTTACAAGATTGTTATAATAATCATTTGAGACAATGAGAAAGAATGGGATATTTTTATATATTCCTTATAATAAAATCATTTCCTAAATGTAACTAGTTTAGAGAGAAACCACTTAGTTTGAGCTACTAGAAGGCATGATGCCTTATGCCATGTAGCTAGATGATTTCCTATGACAATATCAACAATGGAAGTGAAGGGGGCCAGATTTTCTAGTGCATTCTTAGGAGCAAGAAAGCTTTACCCAGAAGCTTCCAATCAAGCCTCCCTTCATGATGCCTTGGCCAGAGGTGGCTCATATGTCCACAACTTTATAAACCGAACACTGGCAAGGGGAATGAACTAAGATTGGTTTAGAGCAGACCCACCTTGCTGCCAGTACCTTGGGCAAGAGAGGGCATAAATAAACAAGATCAAGGTTTATTTCACAAGAGGTGACTGTGGCACTGAGGTTGGAAGCCAACAGCATTTGCTACAGTCCTTACCAAACTCCATTATAAATTGCCTGTTTACAGGTCTGAACCCATTACTCTCTAACCTCTGGGTCAAGAGGGGCAAAGTCTTGCTGTCCATCCCCACCATCCCTCACAATTTCTGAGAGCCAATGGGAACTAAATACGCATTTCCTGAATTTTGTTATCAGATTTTAACTCCATTTCAGCTCTAAGGCTCTGTGAATATGTTTCAGTAGTAGGCAATAGTTTCTGCACTTTTTCTGGTGCTGGGCAGAGACCTGGAGTGGAGGAAGAAACATCCCATGGTATGTCTAAAACTCTTGTTGGCCTTCTGTGATTCTTTGATTTTTAGAATGATTTCATTTCCCTGCCCCCTTTACATTATTATCTAAAACCTTTAGAACTAATTAGAAGTGGGAGGATCAAAGATGATATATTTTAAATTTGCTTCCCGCCTCACCCACTTAAAGTAAAGAATCCTGCATAGCCCATTAAGCTGGAGGTACTTGCTGACAGGAAGGAAACCATCTGGTGAACAACTTCTGTTAATTATGTTGGAACATACTAACGAGAATAAAGAACAGCCTTTAATGACCTTCCCCTTGGTGGCAGAATCCACTGCCGAGTAGACAGTCATGGCTCGGAGCCAGAAGTTAATGGTTAGTATTGGCACCAAACACTCAGGCTCACTAGTACTTAATAATCTCCCCTCGGTGGAGAAAGTATTTCAGGCATTCACAGCATAAATCCTCCTAGCACCTGCATGTAACTGAGCTCCAAAATAGTCATTTAGGGCATTATTTGGAATCCCTTAGTAAATGTGAATCTGGGTGTTACCTCTCCGTATCTTTCTTTGCATTTGGACACATTGGATGAAGCCCACAAGATTTGCATTTTGTTTCAACTAATAACAATATTTAAATGTACTTGGCAGAGCACTGAAACAATTATTTCATATCCCAGAGGGATAAAGATACACAAAAATAATTATCCTCATTAGGACCTAGATGAGTTAATCATTTATAGTAATATTATTTCTCATTCCACTTTACCCTTGGAAATCTAGGCAGTCCTGTGTCAGCCATGCAAAAAGGCAGAGTTAAAGTTTTTTATCATGAGTGAGCTCTGGGTGTTGAAACATCAGTATCTTTGTTTCATCATTGTTTCAGTGTACAGTTTGAGAATTGTGCTTATATACTGCGATAAGATTAAGTAAGATTTAAAATCATATTATTTAAATTTTAAAATTTTAATATTAACAATTTTTAAAGGACATTTAAAAAGAACACAGGAATAGGAAATAAATTCAAACCAGCCAGAGACTAGCATACAAATATACATGTCCTGAAATTTTACACGTTACTAGAAGTGGACAAACATGGCTATAGTCTTCCTCGTATCCAACCAGAAGAGGGAAACAAATACTTCAGTAGGCACTTGTAGGGCTCAGGAAAAAGTTTTAAAAACGTCCCAAGTATAAGAGTTTTCTAGTATTAAGAATACTTTAGCTGACTATATCATCTAGTGCATTTACAATAGATATGCATAAAAAAAAAGAAACAATCCTAGAAATTGCTGCTTCAGATCAGGTAGGAAATGTTATTCTAATCGAAATCTTAAATAAAAGTTCTGTAACTAGGAACTGTCAACATTTAACTCCTAAATTATAACAAATCTATAAAGAATATGGATCTGTAATATATTAAAGTTTAATAACCCCAGTTATTAGCCAAGAAACTGCTTTCTATATAATTTCTTGATGTATATTTAAGGCTTTTCATATGTACACAGAGAATATAATTTCTATAAAGGCAGGTATGTCCAAGAGTTTGCACAGAAGTAACAAAATAAAAGTTGTTTGTGCCTAAATCATCCCATCTGTGCCTCTTGGACAATACTCAATCCTCTTTGTAACCACATGCATCAAGCAATTGGCTAAATATCCTTGTAGACAGGATGTCTCCTATTTGCATTTGAAGTACTCTTCTGTTTAAAATATAAATGCAATTAATTTGCATTATTTATTTAATCTGTCTTTGTATACTAATGTCACAAAACTGAAAATAAATGTTAGGTCATTATCAACATACCTCAAAATATTTTTGTATTCAGTGAATTTAAATGATTAAAAAAACCACACACACAAAACACCCTCAACTTTCTTTGAAGCTCTGGCACTTCCCCACCTCCTACTATCCTCTGCACAGCCCACCACTATCTTTGAAGTTGGCTCATCTGGTAACAGACTTACTGCAAGCTTTAGAGTACACCTACCACTCAGAGTTAGATGTTGTCCATGTGACGGATTTAATCAGTCCCTTGGTCTCTCAGACACGCAGCTGTTGGTGAATTCTTCCTTGCTAGTGTAATATTGTAAGTGTCTTAAGTTAAAATTAAAGCTGCCATTAAATTTTCATCTTGTTCTTCAAGAAGACCATTTTCTGGAAGTAGCACGTGTATACATTTTTTAGTGGCAGTGACAAAGAGATATTTTATACTGTGTCAAATCTTTAGTGTTTAGAAAGAATGGCTCGATTTAATAGAAGAGTCAGTAAATAATCCAAGTTGTTGGATCTGGGTAAAAGCAGGTCACCTAGAATTATTGGTAAAAAATAAAAATATGACCCCCTTTGGCAGCTTTATGCTACAGATGCTGCATTTAAGATGACAGCATTGAAATACAGAAAAACATGTGGGATTTATAGAAAGTCTGTCCATGTCCAGGTTGCCTGGCCTCTGCCAAGTCAAAATGTCACTTCTGAAACACATCATTTACCAGTCCTTCAGCAAAACGAACAACCTTTAGAAAAGTCCCCCACAGAACCAAAGAGGTAGAGAGTAATAGAGCTGGAATGTCACTATGATCAGGAGAGAACAGAGCTTCAGATATTGCCAACTTTTCATAGAGGAGATAAAAGAGGAAAGGGAACTAAAATTGAATATCAGAAGGAAAAAGGCTTTGAAATGACAAAATGAACTTTTGACAACCACCCCCAAATATACATCCCGGAGGAGATGCTGGGTGTGGTTGAGAAGACAGAAGTTACCCGTAAATAGTAGAATACTTAACACATTCTGTGAAGAAAAATGAGAACTCCGGGAATCAGGGAAACAATCTAAAGATTAAGGTTTTGCTGTGGTCTTTTTCAGCTCTCCTACAAATTCTGTATCTGGGTTTATAGCAGGAACCACTTTACAAATTTCTACTGCAGGTAAGCAAAGTATATCAAATGTTTAACCTCATTTTAATGGAAGCTAAAGCACAGAAAAAAAAAAAACCATACCTTAAACTTCTATTATTTCTTAAAAAGAATTCTAGTGAGCTGGTGGTATTGCTTATGATCCAATATTCAGAAGAGTTGGGTCCAGGGTCAATCTTGGGAGATTCCATGCTTGACCACCTCCTGGCTGTGTTATCCTGACTGAGCAAGTTCCCCTGAGGTTGAGATTTCTCCTATGTCAAATGGGATGGTACCTCCTTCATAACGTTTAAGGAGTAAATGTGAACTATGTTGAGCCTTTAGCAAAGAGTATGTCACATAATAAGTGCTCAATAAAGTGTATCTGGCATTAATAGAGAAAATACACTAGAACTCTACATCCTAGTAAGTGGTATGAAATTATCTCATCTAAGGCAGCAAAGTACTATGTTAGGAGCATCCTACAAGAAGGCATAGATCTAAATGCAGGATAGATTTGGAAGACAAAGATTATTCTGCATAATAACAAACTCCATGCCTTCTTTGAAAATACTGGGATTCAGTTACAAATTGTTTAAGGAACAAAACACTACAGTCATGAGGTTCTGTAAGCCAATGACGAAATGAATTCATACATGTAAATATAAGCCTCTCTTTTTAAAATGTATTATGATTTTTTTATTTTGGATGACCTCTAGTAACTTGGGAGTGAAAAAGCCATGATTCAATTTTGTTCAATCATTTTAAAAGGATGAGTAAAGGCTTTTATCTTGGTTTAGCAATTACTGTGTTCCTCTCAGAGGGTGGAAATTTGACTCCCATATCTACAAACTTACCTTGTTACAGGCAAATTGCTTAATCTCCTTATCAATCATCTTCCTCACTCATAAAGTAGCACACTAATATTTACCTACCTCACAGGGTGTTGTGAGTCTTTATTAAAGAATGTTTGGGAGTTTAAGATCCTGAGATGAAAGGAACTGTCAAATAGAATTATCATTTATTTTCACATGATGTGTTACGGGACAAGACTTTGAGATGCTATTCCTGTGGCAAAGGCCAATAAAGATATGCAGATCTATGCATCTGATTGCCAACCAATAGCCTAGAAAGTGATTCTCTTTGGGAATGATACCAGAGGTTGCATCAGATTCTAATTTTAGTATGTTTCCTTTTTAAGGAAATGTCTCCTTTCCTTCTCCAACCACGTTAAGTTAGCTAGTGAAAGGAAGAGAATTAAAATTTCCTTCCCCCATCACAGCATTCACCCTTGGTCTTTACCTGGCACTCCAACACAAGGGCTCCTGTAACATTCAGAGTTCATTCTTTTCAAGGTCAGTTTAAGGGGAAGTATCTCCAAGGGTAAGAAATTAGAAGTTAACAGTAGGAACAGGGGTAAGGCATTGCTTTTTAGTCACCTCTTCTTCTTTTTTTTTTAATCTGATTTTTTTCCCTTTAGTAAAATCTTTTGCATCAATAATTCTTTCCTCTTCACGGAAAATGCCTCAAATCTTACCATTGAATGTGAAATTTTAGTACCCAGAGACACAGGGATTAGAAAATACCCAGTTATACAGTGACTTCTTCCCCTTTACCTTTTCAATGGCTAGGACAGTTTCAAAACACTATTGCAGTGTTTGATGACGCTTGGGAAGCAGTCTAGACTCCTGAAGAAAGCAGAGAGTAGGCTAAAGGACTTCTAACCAAGTTGTCCACCCCACAGACTTAAAGACATGTCTAATCACATGCTTGTCCTGCTCAAAACCACCTTCCCATGGCCCTCTACAGTCCACAGATTAAAGGCTATGATTTAGGGGCTCTTTACAAACTAGCACCAATCTTCATTACAGCCTTATTGTCTACTGCCCTCTTTACCCTCTTTACTCCAAACCCTCAGCCCAGTGTGCTTTTTCCCAACCTCAAACTAATCCTTCCAAACTGAGCTCAGAAGTTATCTCTCCCATCATCCCAGAAAGCTAGTGGCCATCTTCTGTGTTCTCATAGTATTCAAAAGAGCTTGTGCATTAACAGCTGTTGCATTCATATATATATGGATATATATATGGCATATATAAAATAATATATGATATACTTAAATTATTTTATTCTATTACTTAAATTTAAATTATTTAAATTATACTACATTTTTATTATATCTTCAGTTTGTTTAAACTTTATATAATTATATATTATTTCTGTACTTCATATTTTGTCCACATACTTAAATAGTTTTGTGTAATTATTTTAATTATTTAGATACATTAGATATTATTTAAGTATATCTACATATTTACATAAGTATATATTCATGCTTTATTTCTATTTTTCATTATTATTTACTTAGCATTTTATTCATGTATTTATATTATTTATATTTAGAGTATGCTCAATTAAATATTAAATTTTAAATAAATATAATTCTTTGATATCCTGTCTGCCTCAAGCACTAGGTCTGTGTGAGCTCCTCTAGAAGAATTCAGAATGAGATTCAGACTCAGCTAGCCACAATAACAGCTACTTTTATAGAGTGCTCACTCCATGCCAGACACTGAGGTCAATGATTTGTGTACTTTACCACATTTAATCTACACAAGCATCTAATGAGATTGGTGCTATTATTATCTATATTTATACATGAAGAAATGGAAACACCAACGGATGAGATAACTGGCCCTTGGTACTAAGTGCTTAGTTAGACTTCAGACCCAGGTTTGGTCTTAACTCCAGAGACCTGGACCATGACCACTTGGTGAGGGGGACACAGTGTAGGGGTTACACATTATAGCAGTTAAGAGAAAGGGCTTGGGAGTCAGATGACCCAAGTGCAAATTCCTATTCCATTATCTCATAGTGGTGTGGTTCTAGAATATTCCTCCTAACTTTCACGGGCATATTGTATGAGAGAGATTGAGATGTAGAGCAAGTGCTGAGAGGGAGAGGGAAACTGTGTCAGCAGTTAGTGATGGAAAACTTAGACTGCAAAAAATTGACATCTATACCTCCCCAGTGACAAAACTAGAAAGAACACTGGCTACGGATTAAACTTGAATTTCTCCCATACTTGGACAGTTTCTATCCTTCAGATTCTTGCTACTCAAGAACAGGCACTATTAGCATCACATAGAAGCTTATGAGAAATGCAGAATCTCAAGTCCCACCCCAGACTACAGAATCAAAATCTGCATTTGGACAAGACTCTTGGGTAATTCTTTTTTTTTTTTTTTAAGATTTTATTTATTCATTTGAGACACAGAGATACAGAGAGAGAGAGAGAGAAAGCATGAGCAGGGAGAGAGGCAGAGGGAGAGGGAGAAGCAGGCTCCTCGCTGAGCCAGGAGCCCGATGTGGGGCTGGATCCCAGGACCCTGGGATCATGACCTGAGCTGAAGGCAGACGCTTAACCATCTGAGCCACCCAGGCGCCCTCAGGTAATTCTTATACACAAGGAAGTTTGAGAAGCACAGGTCTTGATCATTCTCACTTTCTGCCCAATATCATTAATTATGGTTCTAAAGACTTGTGTTGATTTTCCACTGTTGTTCCAACAACTTATTTCTAAGAGAGATGTGAGGATTATAAGAGAAATGTGGGGGTGAGGTGGCAGTTAAACCATGAATCAGATTCTAATATCAGGCTTGTTACAAATAAGCTGTGAGACCTCAGGCAAATGACTGTCTCTGTAACTTAAATATCCCCTCTACAACAAGTGTTTTTGGAAGAAGAAGATCAGAAAGATGGAAATTAGCATAGATTATTCTAAGGTAATTTTTGGATTCAAATATTCATTAAATAAATATTAAAGTAAAACACAGACCTGACTAACAATTGTGAGGATTATGTCTCTGTCTTAACTACTGCTGTATTTTTTAGCATACAGTAGTTGCTCAATAAATGTATGAACCAAGAATGAATGAATGTTTCCTCTTACATTCTCAGAAATCTTTCCCAAAGCTAGCAGCACCTTCTGTACTTCTATCATAATTTTTACATATATTAATTGACACAAGACAATGTAACAAATTTTTCTTCAGTATAACACATTTTCTTTCTAAAAAAGCACTTATAAAGTATTTATTGCCAACTAATAACATTTCTGCAAATTTTCTTCTGTATGTATGGTAGATATGTGTCTTTCAAGTAGCTAAGGTCATAGGGAACATAGATTTGAAATCTGCTTATTTCCTTATTATATCAGAGCACTGGTACATGGTAGACTTTCAATAAACATTTGTGAATGTATGCAGCTTTCATAATTATTTTAGGACTGCATAATATTCCTTCAAGTTAATGAATCCTGACTTTCAAAATAAGGTCCATAGTATTGAACATCTTGGTGGTTTCTCTCTTTTTTTTTTTACTAAAAAAAAAAATTAGAGTGAACATATTTGAAAATGTATATTAGTGGGTCTGGCGAGGGACATTTCTTTGCAATTCTTTAGAGTGGATTGCCTGGAAGCAAGGGTAGGAGCATCTTTACAGTTCTTGCTGCATACTGCTAAATTTTCTTTCTAGTTCCAAAATTCTAGGATTCATAGAGAATCTCACACCCTCAAGTGGCTGCAGCAAAGACTAGAAGTCAGCAGCCAGCTACTGCTGCCACCACAGTCCTTGAAAATGGCAAAGCAGACATTCCTACATTCTTTTCTTTCATGGATGATTAAAACAAAATGGAAAACTTGTGCTAGAAATTGGCTTACAGCATCCAATGGAAGAAATATCATGTTACACAAATGACCAGAGACTAGTTGGATAAACAAGATAAACTCAGAGTTGCATTCTTTCCCAGAATCTGAGAGTAGCGCTTTGGAGCATGGATTCACAATTCTGTTTCTAGCCTATTTTTAAAATATCAAAGGGAAGGACCAGATGTCACAATGAATTAATATTCTAGACTTTTTAATCTGGAGACATAGGTTCAAATTCTCCCTGGCCGAAAGTAAATACGAGTTTTCTGGCTTCTCGGAGATCCCTTGTGGATATTTCGTTCACCCCCAAATTTGACAGTTTGACAGGATGATCCCTGCGTCTTCTTTTTCATTGTGACCCGAGGGCTGGACGCGCAGATGAGGTGAGGCAGGTGCCATAACGAAGCTGAGGGAGGAGTCCGCTTAGTCTCCCATCTGCTCACCACACATCCCTCCTGGAATTCCTATCGACTCTTCAGCATTTCTCCTTTAAGAGGCACTGAATTACACAGCTGTTGTTTAAGAAGGGCAGGAAATAAAGGAGGAGGAGCTCTGGCTCCTCGACTGACTTAGTGATGGAAAGTCGAAGGCTATCAAAGTGCAGCTGCAAAATCCATCGGCATGGCCACAATCCTGCTGCAGCCCGTCCAAGTGGATCTCCTGGAAGTACTCCCCCAACATGTTTCCCCTCGGTGACATACACCTCCGTTCTCTACTCAGGTCAGTGGCTGAGACCTCATCACAGAGACTGTGGCAATGTCATTAACAGTCTTACACTCCATTGCCATTCCTTCTGGAAGTTCTTCCTGCCAGATCCAGGTTACATACCCCTTCTTTGTGCCCTCATGACCTCTTTCTCACCATCACAGCATTTCTCTCACTTCTAACCATGCTGTACCTGACGGTTTCCCCCGCTGGTCTCTAGATGCCATGGGAACAGAGTGAGCCTCCCCAAGTCTCCGGGGTATGCCCCGCTGCCCGGCAGAGTGCATGCCTATGTCTAGATGCATCCGCTGACTTGTGTCTCTAAGCATCTCAACAGGATGGTCTGAATCACCCTGGAAATCCTCTGAGACATCTTTCTGAAAAGAAGAGTGGTGGCTGAAGAGGCTTTCTGATGGCATCTGCAATGAGGGAGTGGTCTGGGACTCCCTACCAGCTGAGCGTCTCAGAGCAAGTGAACTCGATTTCCCCCAGAAACTCCACACAGATCCTCACAGAAGGGTGACTGGTGTGCTGATAGGAAGTGACAGGTGACCTTTCTCAAAAAGACAAGGGAACAGAAAGAAGGATCATCCTTTATTTGACTGATGTCAATATGCAGCCCAGGATAATTTTGCACTTGAGGAAAACCTGGACTGAGGAATTTGGGGTCAAAAAAACAAAACAAAACAAAAAAACCCAACACCATGTACAACCTCACTTTATATCTGCTTTTCTTTCTAGTTAAGTTGGGTTTTCAATGTAAGGTGTGCTTAAATAGACTTTTAAAAAGACAGAAGGAGAACATTCTTTCACATGTCTCCCTCCTGACAGTGTTCCCATGGGATCCTTGAGTGAAGAAAGCCTGGCTGGTCCTAAACTTTCTAAATAGATGGGCTGTCCACTTCTCTTTGACACAGATGCCCTGCTTTTATTTGCATTCAGCTGTATCAAAGTATGAGCATGTTTCCAAAAAAAAAAAAAATCATGTCTTTTAAGGCATAGTAAAGACAATTGAAACATTCCTTCTCCCCCTCCAGAAACCTAGGAATGAATTCCTCACCATTGAGGAAAAGTCCAGAAAAGAGCAGCCACCCAGGGAAGAGAAAGGAGTCAGAGAGCCGATCAAGTCAGACCTAGAAAAGACCAGCCTCCCAGCCCCCAACCTGCAGTCATGGGGAAATCCCAGAGAACCTGTCTCTTTTTCTTACATTTTTTCCTGAAAAATATAATTCAAAGTTCCTTCTCGGAGCCTCCTTATACCCTGATATCTGGGATCATTGCATCCCACCTCTCTCAAGCTTGGGTGCTAAAATTTCTTCCCAGAGTTGGGTTTTTAAAGAAAACAGGTTTAAAACTGTCAGCAAGAGAGGAGAGAAGGCCAAATCGCTCTCATGCTTGAACCCGTGGGCCAATTTGTTTGTAATTGGATTGGTATGCAGCAAAGATAGAGCTGTCTGGGGGAAATGCTCCACGCCACCCACCCCCCTTTGGAGGGGATATTTCTCCTGATGCTGATCCTCGGTCTGGTGCCAGCCCCCAGTGGGGGAGAAGCAGAGAGACCCTGACCACAGAAAAGAAGGGTCGATTGTGTGCACCCACAGAACGGGGACTGCCTCGTGGAAGGAGGCAGGACCCTTCACCAAAATAAACCCAGAAAGTAGAGCACACATTGCAGGGTCTGTGTCCAAAGTCAGGGACTGTGGGCCAAGGAGGAAGCTTGGATGAGAGAAGGGGAGGAGGAGACAGAGCTAGAGAAGGCTCCAACAAGAGACTAATAGCAGCCCTAGCCAGAAACCTAAGGAGAACTTTTTTTTTTTTTTTTAATAAAATGAAGTTGCTACCACCTCCATTGCCTCCTTAGTTGAGCCTCCACGGTCCAACTGTCAGCCAGTCATAGAAGTTCTACCTCACACCCCACATCGGTGACAGAGGCAGAAAAATGTGGACTTGGGGAGAAAGAGATCTGGGTTATAATCTTGATTTTGCTACTTCCTATTTATGGGATTTTAGGCAAGAAATTAACCCAGTTGAACCTCAATTTTCTGATCTGTAAAATGAAAATAACTCCTACAAGAAGGCTGACTTAAAGGGATCTTGAATGTTTGCAGAGCCATATTGGATACTACTCATTGTTAATCAACATTCTCCTCACCCCTTGTATAGGTTTCCCTTTCTCTCGGGGACTAGACGCTGGGAGCCACGTGTCCCAGACCTTCCTCACCACCAATGTTCTGGATATGACATATTTAATACTAAAATTCATTCATGGGGTACTTGTAAGGCAGAAGAGTGCAAGAATCCCCTTCCTTCTCTCAACTCTGGTGGGGTGAGAGTGTGAGCTTCAGCAGATGTGACCAGTATGGCAGCTGGCTGGTCTCTCTCACTGCTAGGCCCCAGCTTCAGGGTTATGGTCCAGTTGTAATTTCCCAAAGCTCCCTGGCAGAACCTGAAAGCTAGGAGTAGCCCACCTTACTTTCTTGACTCCAGGCTTTTCAACAGTCTAATAAGCATTTGTATTAGTTTTCTATTGCTGTGTAGCAAATTACCACAAACTTAGTAGCTTGAAATAACACCTATTTATTACTTCACCACTGTATAGGTCAGAGGTCAGGTGGGCTCAATAGGGTTCTAGGTCAGAGTCTCACCAGGCTGTGGACCAAGAATCGCATCCTACCTCTCTTGAGCTTGGATGCTAAAATTTCTTCCCAGAGTTGGGTTTTTAAAGAAAACAGGTTTAAAACTGTTAGCAAGAGAGGAAAGATGTCCAAATCGCTCTCATGCTTGAACTGTGGGCCTAAAATCAAGGTGTCAGCTATTTACAAGGATCTTATGTGGAAGCTCAGGGAGGAATCTACTTCTAAGCTCATTCAGGATGTTGGCAGAATTCATCTCCTTGTGGTTTTAGGACTGAGGTCCCCAATTCCTTGCTGGCTGTCAGAAGCTTCTCTCAGCTCCTTAAAGCCACCCACATCTCTCCCCATGTGGCCTTGTCCATCTTCAAACCAGCAATGGCACCTTGAGGCCTTCTCCCAACATGGCAGCCAGAGCAGGACCTGTCACACCCAATCCCCTCACACTTGGACTCTTAACACTCTTTTCTCTTTTTGGCCAGAGAAAGCTCCCTGATTTTAAGGGCTTGTGTGATTAGATCAGGCCCACCCCAGTAATCTCTCTTTATGGCCAGAAGAAGCACCTAAGAGTGCTAAGGAAGGATGGACCATGATCAGATTTATATTTTCACACAACAAATATTTATTGAGAACTTACAGTGAAGGTAGAAAATCCACCTTGGTACTGGGAGTATTGCCATATAACATAACATAATCACAGGAGTGATCATCAGCATATTCATAGCTCCCAGGATTAGGGTGGAACATCATTGGGGGGAGCATTTTAGAAATTCTGCCTACTGTAGCACCCAATTCCCTCTATTAAATCACATTCTTCCTGAAAAACCTAGAAGGGTTTTTGTTTTACTCTACTGAATCATGAGGGATCTGAGATCACAGTCTGTAAACAAACTCAGAAATGAAGAAAACAACACTTCAGATTACAGTACTCTGACCCGTGGAACTTTCAGGATTCTTGCCCAACAAACATCAGTTCAACAATTACCTAGAAACTGTCATGTACCACGTCGTGCTATGTTTAAGGGAATCAAAAAAGAGTAAGAAACCCTACCCTTATGGTCTAATGAGCAAAATAGACACATGAATAGAGTCTTTCATTGTAACATATCATCAGAGATGATAAGAGAGATTAGGTTCAAAGTTGAGTATCACTCAAGAAATATTGATCTGACATCTACTCGGGGTCAGGCATTGGCTTAAGTGCCAGTGACTTAAAGACCAATGAGGCATATTACTGCCCTAGAGAATCTCAAAGCCAGTGGAAGAGTCAGGTATGCGGTATTATTGCCAGGCAGCACATTTATTGTCAGATATCACAATAAACTGCTGTGTTTTAAAAATAGCTGCAATTTTTGACTTCTTACTAGTTACTAATTTCAACTATGTTAAATAGTTTATATATATTATAATGTCACCTTAGGCCTGAAAATGAGAAGGAATTATTTCTGAATTTTACAGAGGAGACTGAAAACAAGTCACTTTTCTAGGATAAGATGGATCTGGGTCTGCAACGCACACAGACGCAATTCTAACACCCCTCATAGAGGATAATATCGAATGCCTAATGTTTGTGTTCTGCCTGGATCCCTCAGGATCCTTTTCCATCCTGCCTGCCCTATTGCTCCTCATTCCCATGTGCTTTGTTTCCCACAGTCAGAACATGCCCTCTTTCTTGCGGAACTATCCTTGGAGTCTCCTGTGCCCACCCCAAATGGGGAGAACGTCTGGGAGTGCATGTTCCCTGGGTGGTCCTTGACCAGTAACTGATGGAAGTGAGAGCGTGAAAATGCTAGTTCCTTGGCCTTGGTCAGGAAAACTCTGAGGCTTGATATATTGAGTTCCTGAGCAAATTCGACCCTCAGTTGGACTTCGTGACTGCACACTTCCTGGGCTTCCTCCCCTCCCTGCCCTCTGCCCTCCACCCACGCCTTGCCTGGTTTCCCTTGGGAATTTCCTTACAAACACTGACACACAGATCTGAGAGTCTGCCCTGAGATGTCCATTCTCTGACACCACCATGGGAACCAAGGGAAGGGGGTGATGAACTCAGTTTGGGGCAGTTGGTGAAGACTTTCCGGTTATGAGAGATAAGCAGAGGCCTGCCAAGGTGGCAAGTGGGCAAAAGAGCATTCCAGGCAGAGGAAACTGCACACACAAAACCACAGAGACAGGAAGTTAGAGGAGAGATTTAAAAATTGGACATGCTGGAGCAAAAGGTGGGCCTGCCAGGAGTTGGAGCTCTTGGGCCAGGAGAAGCACCTGAGACCGCTAAGGAAGGATGGGCCATGATCAGATTTATATTTTCATACAACGAATATTTATTGAGGACTTAGAATGAGGGTAGAAAACCCATCTCGGTCCTGGGAATATCACAGTGAAGACCAACCTCGTCTGTGTCCCTCATGGAGTTATAGAATAATCCTTTTCTGTCCAACACAGCAACCACTAAATACATGTGCCTATTTAAATTTAAATGAACTAAAGTTGAAATTTAGCTTCCCAGTCACACTGGCCACATTTCAAGTGCCTAGTAGCCCCATGCGGCTAGCCTATTAGATGGCTCAGGTGCAGAACATCCTCACCATTGCAGAAAGTTCTACTGGACAGGGCTAATCTAACCACATGAGGGAATAGCTATGAGTCTTCCACTTAATTTTTAATTAGTATGTGGCTATCTCCTAGTTAGTCTTTTTTTTAAAAAAAGTCTCTCCTTGTGTTTTTGCATTTTATACAGAAGACTGAGGATTCTTTTGATTGCACAACCAGGCCTCTGCACAACCACCTGCATTTGGCAATCAAATCATAGTCATGGTTGTCAAAAGACCAGGATTGCAGAAATCCCTTTGAAAGTGCACGTGGTCCTTTTATGTGCTGGATGAGGGAGATATGCTCACACCTGCCTGGAGAACCCAAGCCGTGGAGTCTGCCTGCCTCCGACTGTTCACGGTGCTCATTCTGAATGCTTGTAGCTCAAAGCCCATCCTCTAAAAGCAAAACAATATTCAGGAAAGAAGCATAACCTGAATTCCTCACCTGGCATTCTACCATTTCCAGGGCTACAAAAATGAAAGTAAAATAGCCGTTAGCAACAGTAATCTCTGAAATCTGTCATGGGATTTTAAACGGATGATTTTTTTTAAATTTTACTGACAAACTAATAGGAACTGGAATTTTCATTGGAGAGTTGTTTCCTCCTACTTCATCTATGTTCTTACAAGAACCAACGAACAACAAAGTGTTTCATGATAGTCTAGAATAAATCCATCAAAAACATAAAAACTGGACTACGTAATCAAAGATTTTAATCAAAATGTCACTATAAAGAAATGTAAGCCTAACCATTCTGAAGTGTGAAGTATGAAATCCTAATAAGTGTGGTGCTCAAAAATGAAATCCCCCCTAAAGAGGCAATTTCATATTCAATTGAGGAATTTCATATTCAACTCTCCCCAAAGAGGCAATTCAATCTTGATATGATATCGTTTTCAGGCTCTAAACAAATATTGCTGACCTTATGAAAGCTCTTCTCTTTATTACAACGATTAAAGGGGTTAGTTCAACATAAGAGAAGAGAAAGCACTACTTTTTTAAATAACAAAATATCAACTTTGTTGACTGTGCTGCCTGCATCAAAAGCTTCACTCAGTCAGCTTTATCGGATTTTTAGTCGTTTTGATGTATAATAAACTGGTGAACACGAGTAGACCAGTTCCTAAAGGCTTGGAGCAACTCTGGCGAGGAGGGGCTAAGCAGCAAAGAGACCGTATTATTTCCAGGGGAGAGAAGGTATCATCGTGATAAATAAGATTTCTTTTACATGTAGTTTGCGTTGCTTTTTCGTTTTCTTTTTTGTTTTTGTTTAGCACTCTGCGAATTCTGTTGCCCTGACACCTGCAGGCAAAAGGGTACAGGATATTCCCATTCTCCTCTTTGTCTAATTCCACAAGCCTAAGGGAGCAATAATGACCAAGCTCTTGGAGTTTTCCAGTTGATTATAGAGAAGGGCATTGTATTCCACAGTATATTCTTGCAGCCCTGCCACCAGATGAAAGGAAAAGCATAAAAGCACCAGCAAGGCTGGAACTCTGCTTTTCCTGCTGTAACATGCCATCAAATGCGGGACGGGGCCCTCCACTGATGTAGGCATTCTGTTTTTCACGTTCGCTGAGTTCAGCTGAGGATGTCTGAGATCAACAGGTGGCCCTGCTAATGGAACAGATTCACTCATTGTTTGTATGTTTAATGAATCATTGAGTTGCTGATCAGCAGTGAGCAATAGAAGCTGTTCAAACAGAGAAGAAGCCCAGCCGTGAGCTGGTGTCGCCACCACGCTCCTTTGAAGCATGGCTGGCCCCACGGGCTGTGAGGGAGGCTTGGGGTTTACTCCCTATGGTTCCCAGAAAAGCTGGTAGCGAGAAGAGGGTGTTATTTCTAATTGGATGATGAAAGTCAGCTCAGGGGACAGAGACCAAAGGGCCAAATGTAAAAAGGGGAGGACGTGGAAACATCTGAATCAAAGGTTGAGGTAAAAACCAAGAGACAGGTGTTTGCAGTGAACCGCGCAATAACCCTCATCTTGCCTCCCTCCCCAGGTCCTCAGGAAGCAACCAAGTGGGGAAGGACCGAAAGAAGTAAAAAAAAAAGCAAGGCTTAGGATTCGGACGCTGATTTCCTCACAGAGTTCATGGTGCAGTGGAAATTCTCTCTCCTATCAGGAGGCAAGTCGGACCCTTCTTTGTGAGATTCCCACAGGTTGCACCAGGGCCTTTCCTGTGAGTAGATTTTGACTGAAGGTATGCCAGAATTGCATTTAGTGGGCTGCACATGTCTTTTTTTCTCCACAAATAAGACTTTTTATTTGTCACCATTAAAAGTCTGAATTTTAAGCAGATTCTTGGACTAGTGGCTCATATCCATCAGTTCATTTAACTGTATCCCGTCTCATCCCAGAAGCTTTTCCAGAACCATTGTCTTCATCATGAAGCCACATGAGTTTCCCATTTCAAACTTGGGCTTCTTCAGCATTTTTTATTTTTCTAATGAACCCATCATAGGATAAATAGATCGGCAAGTCTTTCTTATGTCTTTCCCAGTGCTGACTGGAATCAGTTTATGGGCAACTTCTTTAAAGTCATTTGGGTACCTCTTGGGTCATGAGTTCCATCATCTTCTGGATTTGGTGGACCTGTAGGTGCCAAGTGTGAAAGGTTTTCCAAATCTGATCATTGCTTTTTTTTAGTAAATCAACACAGAACAAATGAAGCATATAACTCCCGGTAGTCTTGATATCGACATGAGCTTCAGTCATGGTCTGCCCTTTTCTCGAAGCACATTTTTCATGGGTAGGTTCCACGTCATAGGAGTTGGGCAGGCAGTTTTGCCCTGAATGTCCTTGGTGGTTAGTTTGGATTTTCTAATGCAGCTTCATCATTCTGCAGAGCAACAGGCCTCACTTTTATGATCCTTGAGGCAATCAGATGCAATTTTGGTTTCTTGAGGCCTCGAGACTAGCATTTTTCTGTGTTTCTTGTATCAAATACACCTGGTGCTTTTCCATCATACCAATCTTCCTTAGAGAAGGTACTAACCGTTTTCTTCTTGGTTTCCTCTTGCCACCTTTTGTGGGAAGATTTTTTTTTAAGTTAGGGGACATACGAAAGATAAGACAGAGTGTGGTTTGGTGCGGAGAGACCTGTGCTATGTGTGTCTTAGTTTCAACTCTGCCACTGTCTCTGGAGTACCACTGGTCATATACTTCCTATGGCAGAGACTGGCTACCTAGTCACAAAACCTGGTTCCTTTCCTCTTGGACATACAGCTAAACCCAGGTTCCAGCCTTCCTCATAGCCAGATGTGCCCATGTGATATGCTCTGGCCAATGGAATGTTCACCCAGGTGTACAATTAGACCCAGATTATAATCCTCATAGATGATCCTCCATGCTCTCTTTTCCCTTGTCTTCAGCTGGATACTGATACCTAGGGTTGACCTTGAAGTTCACAGAGCCTCTGTCAAGGGGCTCCACCCACAGAGTAGCTGGAGAATCTAGAGTAGCTACAGTGCCCAGGCTGGATACCTCAGCTGTAAGCAAGTTTCTCCATTTACCTTAGTGCACTGTACAAACATTAACTCCTTCTACATGTGCCATAAAACTGAACAGTAAAGAGGTGTTCCCATGGACTCTGAAGTTTCTTACCGCCCTACCATCTTTGATTCAAAGCCATCACCTCATTTATACTTTCATCCACCCTAGACAAAGTCAGGGAGGATGCTCTTCCTGTCTCTTCAGGATCTGGAGGAAGGAGTGAGACTTTTCTTTATTACATTTTCCGTTAAGGATAGAGATAAAGGAGGAATAAAGAGAGAGAAAATAGAAAGTCTGTCAGAGTCCACTAGCTAGTTAGAGGGAAAGAATCAGGAGGAAGTCTAGAAAGCAGTAGGATGAATGGAGACTCAGGCCAGAGAATGAGGTGTAATTTGCCATTGCTGCTAGCTGGTGGCAGATCTTTGGGCTATAAATCCTGAATGAGGGCCAGAGCAGTGACAACAAGCTTCTATTCCACCAGCACATCTCTTGCTGTGGGTTTGTGCTTAATTGAGCCAGTCTCAAATCCCTTTAGAACTGAAGATCTTGACTATTCCAAAATGAATTTCCATCCATATGTCCTCTTCAATAAAGCCTTCTTTTCAACACAGAGGAGGATGTGAAAGCTATTGCTCCCTTAGGCAATGTCACTGCTATTTGAAAAACAAAGATGTATATACACACATGTGTCCTGTGTGTACATAACTTACAATACAATTTTCTGATTCTGAATGTTTGTGTGTATAGTGGAATGTTAACTCTTCCTGATGTAGAAGCTGTACCATATGTCCCTATAGTAGGAATGTGTCCCAATCCTAGAGTAAATGGGTTGCATTTGGTTCGTGACATTAGTCAAACTACATACTTACTATTGAGACAATGTGTAACTAGGCTACAAAGATGTTTATAAGCCCCCATTTTTTTACAAGGTGAATGAAGGATAATTCCATGTTTTTATGTCTTTTTTTAAATCTTTGAGACATTTATATAGTGTTTATTATGTAACAAGCATAATGTAACGAATATTGTTCTAAATGTTTTTACAGATATTAGTTTATTTAATTCCCTATTAAAGTGGGACATTCAGGGGGCACCTGGGTGACTCCAGCATCTGCCTTCGGCTCAGGTCATGATTCCTGGGGTCCTGGGATAGAGCCTCACATTGGTCTCCCTGCTCAGCAGGGAGTCTGCTTATTCCTCTCCCTATACCTTCCCCCCAGCTCATGCTCTCTCTCTCTCTTTCTCTTTCAAATGGATAAATAAATAAATAAAATCTTTTTTAAAAAAAATAAAGTGAGACATTCAGGAATCCCACTTTAGCATTCAGGAAGAATTTAGTGGAAAGCGGCAAGGACCGTGGGTCAGAAGATTTTGCTTCCACCTCATAGCATGACCAAGTTTGGCTGGAAGAGATGGAGCGATAAAATCACACCTCCCTAGGCTCTGCTTCCTCATTTTTGAAGTAAGAAGCGCAAGCTAGATAACCTCCAGGGTCTAATACAATTCTAGGACCATTTTGAATTTACTCTCCTCCTGGCCCCCACCGCTCCTTGTGATTTGGTGCCTGACAAACTTTCCAAACTTTTCCATCTCTTATCCTAGCCTCACTCAGCTCCAGGCCCATGGGCCTCCCTTTTTTGTTTCAAAAACACTGAGCTACTTCCCAGCTTAGAGCCTTTCCACAAGCAGTTCCTGCTACTGGAAGCTCTTTCCCTGCATTGTCTGGTTGACTCTTTTTTTGTCATTCAAGTTACTGATTAACCTCTTCAGTGAGCATGTCCCCAACATCTCAGCCTAAACTATTCCCACACCCAACACTAACTTCCCATCAATCACCCTGATTTACTATCACCTGTCACCATCTGATATTTTCTTGTTTATTTATTTGCTTCTTTGTTTATAGTCTGTCTCCTCTCACCAGGAATAAACCCTAATGAGAGTGAGATATTATCCGTCTTATTTGTCATTGTATCTCTATTGCCTACATAAGAGCACAGTAGCCACACAGCCCAGCAAGTCTAGGGCTTGGAATAGAGGCAAAAATGGAGCCTAAGACCTAGAGCCATAGGATTCCTAAGAGTCACATCCAGGAGCAGAGGGATCCCTTAGTGCTACACTTAATTCCCCTTTCTTACCCAATTCAGTGATTTCAGAGCAAAAGTCAGGGTGACTATGCACAGACCCACATCCTTTTTCTCCTACTGACCTTCTACCTCTCAGAGACAAGCTGTGAATCTTCAGGGACATCCTGTGCAGTTATATTACCTGCCTCACAAGCAGTAAATAGCATATCCACCTAAGGACTAGTGACCAGTGGGACTTAGACAGCTGGGATGCTGAGCTCTAAGTGCTACTCTGCAGTGGCAAGAAGGTCTCAACTGAAGCTGATTTGATGCTAGCTGCTGCCCTATGCAAGTGTATGTCTTCTCTCCCAATAGAAGAACCGGGTACCAAGCCAGATGTAGTAAACAATCTGTCCTGGGTCTCTGACCAGACAGAGAAAATCCTCTGAGGCTTAAGGAAGCCATGGAGTTTCTGGGAGGGACAGTTGTAGAAGCTGCTCCTACCCACTCAAAAGGGAGAAGTGATGCTTCACTCACAGCTGGAGGCAGGGTCCCCACCCAGGTGAATCACCTGGGACTAAAGAAGAATGAAGAGGAATAACACTGGTGAAGTCACAGTGCAATGTCAGAGTGTCACTATCTGGATTTCAGAAGTAGGGGCTGGGCCCTGTGTGTGAAGAATCATCTCAACACACCCATGACCCGGGGATAGAGTCCACATGATTGTTTTTATGGTTAATTGACTTTGACTTCTCCTTCTTCTGTCAAGAGACACCCTTGCACTCACATTCCTCCACTCACTCTTCAGGACCTCCTACATCAAATACCATGTGTAATGACAACTCAGGACTAGTGATTTTCTATCCTATCATAAAAAGATTACAGGGTCAGACATTTCAGCACTTCCTTGCCCCAGCATTTGGTCAAGAAGTTCTTCCTTAAGCATTACTAACATATCTCTTGCTGCAATGTCAGCTCATTTCTTTGTTTCAACCTACTGTGGAGAAGCAAAATAATGAGTATCCATATTCTTCATGATTTTTGAAAACAGTGAAATCAACCCTTAGCTTTCTCTCTCTCTACTAAATTTCATGAAAGGCCATGCTCCTACCACTATAATCTGTCTGGTAATTCTTTTCTGAACTTTAATTCTTTGCATCATTTTAAAAATGCAGAAGTCAGAACTGCACATATTGCTCTTGTAAGGTCCTTGGCAAGCCTTTGAGCAAGGAAAGTTTTCTTTCCGATCTGTGATGTCAAATTTCTGTCATTTTTGATCTGGAAATATACTGCTGAATCACATTCAGCTTGCATCTGGATCTCAGGTTTCGTCTTGTCACCTATACTCACCCAATCCTTTCCTTAACAGCATTGCCCAATTCTTTTTTTTTTTGTTCCTAGGTGCATGGATGAGGTCCTAACCTTACCCTCTTTCAGACAGTTGGCCTCCCAAATTTCCTAAGTTTATTTGCATTTATTGTTCTGTCACTGGAGTTCTCAGAAAAGTCAGCCAGCTGAGAAGAGAGGGCTACACAACACCTGACAAAAATATGGAACTATCTTAGTCCCAAGAAGATACTGATGTGGCAAGCCTGGACTCCCTCTCAAGTTCACAGTAAGCCTTTGATGACCAGGATTTGTTTGGGAGTCCCTCCCAAATAGTTGTTGGAAACCCATTCTTAGCTTCTTTTATTCTCCTAACTTATTTTCACACATACACAAACTACCATATTGTTCTGCATGTCTACATACGTTTTTTGCTTCTTTTTGTTATACGTATGTACCCAATTCTTTTTTTTAAAGATTTTATTTAATTATTTGAGAGAGAGAGAAGCATGAGCAAGGGTAGGAGCAGAGGGAGAAGCAGACGCCCACTGAGCAGGGAGCCCGATGCAGGCTCGATCCCAGGACCCTGAGATCATGACCTGAGCCTAAGACAGATGCTTAACAACTGAGCCACCCAGGCGCCCCCCCACCCAATTCTTTTTTAAGCATCCTTAACTGCACCTGACTTCTGTCCCTAGGTTTAGTGCCCTCATCCCAACTTTATCCTCTTCCAGATAATTGGCTTCCCACATTTACCAAGTTTTTACCAAGTTTACTTACATTTTTCTCTCCCTTTCCTGGGAGGTTTTGACAGACTCAGCCAGTGAAGACCGCCTGCAATAGTCAGTTTACATTTGTAGTTTGCACATAATTATTACAGTATTTCCTTTTGGCTTTCAAAAGTATTTTGGTTTGGATGGTAAATTATATGGTCACCCTACTGATAGGGCAGGCTGATTTTCTACTATCCTTTCAGACTGATCTGAACCACCTGAGGGCACCTTAACTTGCTACATATTGTCGTCCCCCTGGGACTAATTTTCATGGTCTAGAAAATGAGCATCTGGCCCCTGGCAGGGCACTGAGGCATTATCTAGGACTTTCGGCTGATCTTTCTACCAGGAGGGCCCATGAGGGTTAGATGTTCATTGCTCTGATTCTATGTAGCATTGCATCATGAAACTACAGTGTAGTGGAGCAATTAAAAACTGGAACTTTGGAGCTGGGCTGCTTAAGTTCAAATCCTGGTTCTCTCACTTTTCTTTATACTGTTTAATTGGGGCATATAAATCCATATACAGTTTCATTATCAAGAGAGCTCTGAAACAGAGTATTTACACATGCACAGACCCAGCACTCACTAAGTTGTATTTGTGATCCAGTGTTTGTTGACTTCCTGTGTCACAGGATCTAAAAACATGGCTATGTCATGGGAGACTTAGCTCCAGGCCAGCTTGCTTATACGACTCTAGTTCGTGGGACAGTAAGCTTGGCTAAATCTCTCTAGCACTAGAACTTGCCCTCTACAAGATAAGCCCAACAACCCTTCTTGTCTGAATGCCCAATAAAGGTTGAATTATGTCATTCATTTATTCATTCACAAAGCACATGTTCTCTCAGGCACACAGAGCTAGGAGCTGCAGGGGATCTAAAGAAAATAATGTCCATGCCTAACTTCAAGTAGTTTATTATTGAGCTGGGGATAATAGAAGGGTGCACACAAAAACTAAATGGCCATGCAAGACATTGGACCCAGAAATGCTACAAAGAAATATAATGATTAAATGTCAAATGAGTAGGACCTCATAAGATCTAAGAGTTCAAAAAAGACATAGATCACCTAGAAATGTAGACACCAAGGGAATCAAGACCTAGAATAAGATAGAAGTAATGGATTAGGAAGAAAAAGATAAATGTTAGATATGCACTAAACTTCAGAATCAGACTAATATTTGGCATGAGTTTCAGCCTTGGCTTCTAGAAGGCCAGCTAGCTGAATGTCTACTTCAATATCACTTTTTAGTGTCCCAGAACTTGTAAATGATTAGCAATCCTGTGATTGTATAGCTTATAGTTATATCTCATGAGCATAACACTAGGAAGATAACTGAAACATGACATTTTGGATTAATTTTTTTGATAGAGTTGCCAACTTTTTATTTTGCTAAGTACATTAGGAAGAACAACACTATCATTTCATAAAAGGATACTGTGACACCAAAAAAGTGAATAAGACACAATCAGACAATTTTAATATCTCAATATTAACATTCAAGTATGGGTCTGTATTGTAAATTATCATTAGAGTAACAAATAGACTACCTTATCTGCTTTATGTGCTAATATAATATCAGTCAATTGAAATACAAAAATATATGTATAATTGTAAAAGTAAAATGCTTTACTGATTAATCATGATTATAATAGCTACTAATTTATTTAAAAAATTAATAACTTTCTAATAGGTAACTACAAAGTAATAGTTTCACAGCTAACACAAATGTTAAGAGAAAATTTCCTAGATAAAGTAGGAAGAATGTTATCTTTTCAAATGCACACGTTTATAAAAATTTAAATGATAATATAAGACAAAATAATGGTGATTAGGTTTATTATAATCCTATCCTTTATGTAGTTGTTTACAGCCCTACTAAAAACTTTTTTCTTAAATTATATTCTGCTCTTCACAAAAAGTAATGTTATTAAATATGCTGCCTTTTTATATCAAATAGCAGATATTTAGATGAGCAGAAACTAACAGAAATCTTATTTTTAATTTGACAGCATTTAGGATGAATGATGATTCAACTAGGTTTCTGATTTACCAGCTTCCTGAAGGATTTCTGAATCTCAAACAGTGATCACAGTGAACTTAACTGAAGAAATATTTATAGAATGGAAAAATCAGGAAAGAAAGGGATCATGTAATTATCAATTTTCAAGAAAAAAAATAGAAAGATGCCATGAATGATTTACACTATTCATATGCGTGCTCAGAAAGTAATTCTAGCACAGAATAATATAACAGAATAACCAGTGACCAGCAGAAGGATGGTGAGCTGCTGTAATCAATCCTCTTTAGTCACAGACAAACCCCTTGATTCAAAAGAGATTTGAGAACTGCATGGTACTTATGCAAGGTATACAAACTAGATGGAACAGCCGCTTATGCATGTTTTTTAAAAAGCCTCTTGACAAAGTCTTAACCCTTTACAGATAGCAGTGCAACACAGCAGGACTTACCACCACCAAGGTCAACCGTGGGGAAGGAGTTTGTGTGCTGAAGCCTGCTGAAGAAGTAGCAGATACGGAGGAACCTGGAGAAGGCAATAATCCTTCAGTGTATCTTTTCCAAAGATTCCCCATCGTTTCACACCAGGGTGTACTGAAAGTGAGAACAGAAATCCAGAAGGAGATTCTGAAAAGGTCTTGTTATCTGGAGATAAAATTACCTTGTCCCACTGACACATTTCTATAACCAAATTTTAAAGATAATTTTTCCCCCAAATGATGAAAGGAAGCAGCAAGAACATGCAAAATACTAGAAATAAACAATTTAAATGCAAGTGAAAAATCTTAAATTAGCTTTTGAAAATAGAAAATTAGTTCTTCAAGTATTTTTTTCATTCAATAATTATTTATTGAGTACCTCTGCAGCACCAAATCTGGAACCATACTACATGGGTTCAAATCCCAGCTGGCTCACTTGCTGGCTGTATGACCTTGAGTTAGTTATTTAAATGTCCTTCAGTTTCCTCATCTATGTAATGGCATTAATCATAATACCCACTTTTTTTTTTTTTTTGCTTTTTGAATTTTATTTAAAGAACATCGAAAGAAAGAAAGAAAGAAAGAAAGAAAGAAAGAAAGAAAGAAAGAAAGAAAGAAAGAAGAAAGAACATCCACCATTAAGTAGAAGAGAAATCAAATACTTTGTAGTAAAGACCATCCAACTAAAACCAGATTCGATCAGTAAAACAACAATAAACAATTTGTGTTTTATTTCAAAGGGCTCACTCCATTCATTGTCTGTAGGACAATATAACCCACTTGTCTTGAATGTTCAGTGAGTTAATATTTGTAAAGCACTGGGAACAGTACCTGGCAGTTAACACATGATGTAGTACTTGTTGAGTTAAAATGAGATGCACCAGGCATAACCATGGCTAGTAAATAAGGCACCCTTTTCAAGATTATCTTAAATAAATTACAAAATTACCATCAACAAAATTTTCAAGCCCAGAAGTTGAAGAGGACATAATTTGTTATGCCTGTTAATTAGTTTTAGAGAAAGGAAAGCTTAATTGGTGGTGATGCTGCTATCAGCCAGATATCCGAAAGTATCTTGCTTCTTCAACAATCTCAGTTGAAATAAGTGAATGGTGAATACACACTGATTGAATTAAATTAGATTGAATAGAAGAGGAACCAGTTCAGAAGATGGAACCATGGAGTACCACAGATGCTAATGGAAGAAAAAGTCTAGAAGAAGGGCACATGACGATGTCATGCACTTCAGGAAAGTTAAGGATACAAGTTAAGAAAGGGAAAATGATTCAGTGGATTGGGAGACCCAGGTGACCTTCAGTTTCAGTAGAAGTTTTGGGGAATCCAGATTACCAGAAGTTAAGGAGAATGTTCTCCGGGGAAAACTAAAGGCAAAAGTAAGAAAATACGGAGTATGGCACCTGGAGATGTTAACAGGGTTAAAAAAAAATTCTTACTATGTGGGAAGCCCACATGATTAGAAAAGAGGCAACAAAGAAGGAGCCTTGAAAATGTATAGAAAGTAAAGTATAACTGATGAAGATTCCAGAGGAGGCTGAAGGGGGATGAGGTTAAGAACACTGACATACAGTTGTTAGGTGGAAAAGTGAATGTGAGAAAGCTCAGGTCAGATGTCCTTGATTTTCCTGATAAAGAAATGATAGAGTGAGGGTACAGCAGTCTCTCTGGGGACTTAAGGAAAATTGAAAAGTTTAGAATTGCTACTATGAGGAATATGATATGGCATCAACTGGACATGAATAAAAAGTTATCCAGTTAACCCTGAACACCCAACTGAGATGCCATAGCAGAGATCTGTGGGGAATCCAAGCACAACCCTCCAGTAATTACCCATTTTCCAGAATGGTGAGAGGGCATGTGGAGATCACAGGCTTGGGAGAACCAAGTCCATAGAGGACAGATTTTCACATGGAAGGATCTTTCCTGGCTGCCCCAGGCTGGAAACAATGAAGTGAAGACAGAAATAGGAAAGAAGTACAGCTTTTGGAATTGGAGGGTCTAGTGAGGACAAGTAGTGGCTTCATGGGCATGAGGTGGAAAGACGGCATTATTATCCGAAGGGGGTTCAAGGAGTATAAGATCCTGGAGGTGGCAGAGAAAAGAGGGCCAAGAATAAAACCTTGAAAAATGTGCAAAGGGGCAGGAAGAAGGGAAGCTAGTAGAGAGAATCATCAGAGAGGTAGAAAAACAGAACATGACCATGTTATGGAGATCAAGAAGAAAGAGAATTTCAAGTAGAAAGAAGAATTTACACAGTATATTTATACATAATAACTCTAATGAATATGTAATGCCAGATAATAATGATTATTAAATGCTAGTTACAAGCTAAGCACAGTGCTAACAGTTTTGTAGGCATTGTCCTACTAAATTTTCTCAGCAACCTAAAGAGGCAAGTATTATTATCACTGACACTTTATAGCTGAGGAAAATGAAACATAGCTGTGCAAAACAACTTATCCAAGGTCACACTACATGAGCTCCTAACCCTGACCCTAACAAGCTTTCTACTTTAATAACCAAACATTATGTCAGAAGCAGTTCCTATATTATTACACTCACTTTGCCAATGCACTATCATGCACATGGATGATCTCTATTACATTTCAGGGCAATTAACATAGAATTCAAGAAGGACTGAGACCAAGAAGACATCATTGGATTTGTGCATTAAGAGATGGCAGAGCAGACAGGTGCGATGTGCAGAGCAGACAGGTGCGATGTGCAAAGCACATTGCTGGGAGAAAAAAAGGAGGCACCAAAGGTGGGGTTAGGATCATGGGGATTGGAGCATGGCACAAACAGGTTCAAATCTAGGCTGAGTCACTTCATTGTGTGATCTTGGACAAGTTATTCCATATTAACTAAACTTTGTTTTCCTTAGATGGAAAATGATAATGATAATAGTACCTACCTCATAGGGTTGTTCTGAGAACCAAACACAATCCCTATAAATAGGTTTGTTCAGTACTTGGTTCACAGTACCCATTCAAAAATGTTTTTATAGCACAAATTGCCTGGTTGACTTTCCTGTAATCTGCTGTTTCTTTGTAAATTTCTCTTCTACATAGGCATTCATGATATAGCCATGTTTTGGTGATCCTCTTACTACCTCTCTGCTCTCTGGTTTCTTGAATTAATGTAGCCTATTTCGGAGCACTTTTGTATATTCCAGTTCTTTTTCTCAGACAACATTTTGTGAGACAGCACAACAAATTCTGTTATCTACTCTAGATAGGGAATAATGTGTCCTGATAAAACAAATAGTCTGCTTTACAGAGAGCTATTATATGTACCATATGCGGATAATCATTTTTTGTATAATTAGCATATAATAATATAACACATTTATTAAAATTGCCCTCCTCATAATGTAAACACTCTTCAGTGATTAAAAAAGTCAACTTAGGATTTTTATTATCTTCATTATCTATACATCAGCAGCAGCAGCATTTATTTTCATCTTCCTATAGATGAGCAGAACACCAGTTACCCTCCTTGTAACAGAGCATCTGACCTCTGTGAATATAAATATGTACAATAAACATTTACATGTACATTGTATTCAAGAAGACCAAGTTCCAAGAACACTAAAAATATGACAGGGAGATCAACCATATGCACATTCCGGGTCAATATTTGGGATTAAGGAAACACCCTGAGTCACCAAAAACCTTTGGAGCTCAGCATCAACTTTCTAGGTTGTTCCTCCAGATCAGAGAAGTATGAATTCAGCTAGGTGTGGGGGAAACAAAGGACAGCCTAGAAATTAAGCACATCTGTTATGCTCATTGAGACGTCAGAATTTAACTTTGGGAACTAGAGGCTATTTTAGATAAACTCCATTAAAGAAAAAATCCTTATTTAAGAACCTCAAAACACAGCACCAAATTCTGTCCTCAGATTCTTAAGCAAAACTGGGTCTGAAATCAATATAGGCACTGTTAGAAAGGATTTGAGGATTGAATCAGAGAATAGGATTTGGCTCCTAGGACACAAACCATGCTACTAATCCCGGAGAAAGGATTTGCCCGTTTAAAGGATTATAAATTTTTGAAAAGCATATTCTGTTGATAATGCTTTTCATTTCCTGTAAATCAAATTACTGAAGGATATTTTTATTGTGCATAGAATTGGACAATGTTTTCATTGTTGTTTTAATTTCTTTTGTATAAAAAGGTACCAAATTTCAAAATAACTATATATGAAGTTTCACAGCCCCAAATGGCGACACATCAGAACACCCAAGCAAATAAATTGGAAATAAAGCCTACCAGCAAACTAGAAGACAATTACATCTAAAAGAAAGTCTCCTTGATTTCTGGCACTGGCACTTATGAGAGTATGGAAATGTCTGTAGTTTTACATGATGATAGCACAGAGAGATCTGGACAAGGAAGGACAAGCCCAGCAGGCTTACTTGGTGTCCTATCTCCCATCCTGGCCACTTCCTGTCCTGGACTCATTTTATTCTAATGAAACAAAGGGCTATAAATAACATTAAAAGATAGTGTTTTAGTAAGAGGAAAGCTCATTGGTTCTTGAACTTCCTTAATGGAACTGGCTCTCCAGAAACTATTTGTCAGACTCAAAAGAGAAAGCAAGCAAGCAAGGGAAACATCTGAGGTCATATAACACTTTGGTCTCCAATATTCTCAGTGCCTCCCTCTGTGCACAGACCTCACTTTGAAGCTACCACCAGCCATAGGCCTAGAAAATCCACTCACTGGAGACCATGTCTAATTCTTTGTTCTAAAAGGCACCCAGATGGTTTTCTCCAGAGACATACTCAGCAGCAGCAGCAGCAGCAGCATATTTTATTTATAGCAGCTCAGCAGAGGACCATCCCTACAATATAGCAGTAAAGATCTGGCCCTGTGGGCTTTTTCTTGTTCTGAATTTTCTGCTATCGTTCAGACAAAGGGCCCACCATCTGAGAAAGGAAAGGCAGTGTGGGGGTGGGGAAGGAGATAGCCTGAAGTCACAGCATAATGCTATTAGCCTGAGTTCTCCCATGACGGATCCCTCGCTGGGAAAGACAATTACATGTGAAAGGATGATAACCTCACAAGGCAGTAACTTTCTGAGAACTCCTGAGTGTTACTATGTACAGGTTATTAATTTGACTGCCTTTCAGAAAAGTAGCCACACTTCAGGGGTCCTCTCAGAACCTAGTCAACCCTTCCGAGGTTTGCCCATCTCTAACAAGCTGGGTCTTTTCAGCAATCATCTAACCACATGATTTCCTTAATTCTTAGCCAGTTGCACAATGACAAAGATAAATGAGGGTTTTTCCAGTTGCTTCTAAAATAAGTTCAAGACTGAATTAATATGAATGGAAATACTTTTTGTCCGGGTTAAGGGTGGAGGGAAGAAACCGCATGTGTGGGATTTGCCGACACCTGCTAATATGTACACAGTGTATCCCACATCGAGGACATACGAGTGGCAGAGGCAGAATAATGAACTCTGGAACGCAAAACTCCTAAAGTGGTGAAATGCTGTCAAATTCGTTCAGTTTCAGCAGGAGCTAAGAAACTCCAAATTCCAAAGATAGACTTAGTTATAAAAGAGATCTTTTTGGGATTCTAATACCATCACTTGTTCAATGAAATATGACAACTATGTTATTTCTAAAAACAATGTTTGAAATAATGCTGGAATATCTCCAATCTATTAATTTATATGCTCCTCCAGCTCTCATTTGTATTAGGAATAAAATGGGTGATGGGAGAGCTTGAGAGTCTGAGAACAGCAAAGATTTAATGACTGCAGAAGAAAAACATCTTACTCAAAACTGCACAAAAAGTGGGATTTTCATGCTGTAAGACTCTGGACCTAACAGAAAAAGACAGTTCTCTCCTTGTTAAACTAATATCTCACCATGTATTATTAACTCTTATTTGAGATACACTTATAGTTACTAGATACTGTCTGATGAAATGATACCTGTGTATAGAATACTAGGAATTAAAGACAAAGAAACAAACAAAAAACTTGACTTCTTATTCTGTTACAGGACCTCATAATCTAATGGAGCAAAATAGCTCACACAGATCTAAGAACACGCAATATCTCAGAAGGCCATTCCCAGTGAAAACACACAACAGAGGGACAAAGTCCCTGAAGGCAAGTGGAAATCAGTAAGAACAAGTAAGGTCAGTCAGGGATTCCTTTTCCAAGGAAACTTGAGGTTTGGGGCAGATTTGAGAGGGTAACATGGCTGGATGGATAGGAGAAGGGAAGATAGTTCAGTAGAAATGAAGACCCTGAAGCAAAATCCATTTCATTGTTCTTTTCCTTCAACCTTAACTGCAACCCAAGCCTCTCCTCCTAACATAAAGGAAGAGCAGGTATCACTTCTATGGTTAAGTTATAAAGACTGAGGGGTAGGTTCCAGTTCAAGATGGTGATGTAGGAAGACTGAACTTACCTTCTCCATGAAACACACCAAATTACACCTATTAATAGAATAATTTCTCCTGAAGAACAATTGAGAGCTGATTGAAAAGCTACTGAACAACCAAAGACAGAGAGAAAGGCAAGAGGAGAGTAAGAAAGACAGAGACATGGTAACAAAGGGAACTCCCCCAAGCCCCCACTGGGAATAGCAGTAGGGAGGGATAGTACTGAGGGGCCAGGAACAGATCCTATGTACTTGGGCACAGAAAAAAATCTGTGATTTTCAAGAGCAACTAGAATATAAAAGAGACAACACTAAAACACTGCCAAGCAGCAGAGGAGCTGTGGGAAAGTTCTCCAGGTCATAGGGACTGGAGAACAACAAGGTTTATATTCCCACCCACCCTTGGAAGCCTGGACAGGAGTGCAGGCCAGTCCCATTTTCTGGGTGGGCTTGTGACTTTAGCAAGCCCAGGTCCACAGGTCCACAGTAGCCCTAAATACAGTGGGACACAGAGGAAAAGCTGTGGTTTAGAGAGGCTGAGGAACTGTGGGGATGCTCTCTCTCCCTCCACCTCAAGGGCCCAGACCAGAGCAGGGCCCAGCTCATGGTGAGCTTGGGACCTCGGCAAGTGCAAAATCTGCAAGCCCATGCCAGCCACTCTGTGGTGCTGAGGAACAGAAAACAAACTCTGAGGTTTTTTTCCTTTTTTTTTTCTTATTGGTACTGTTTTATTTTACTTTTTAAAAAACTTTTTAAAATTTGCCTTATTTTGTTTTTATTTTTTATTTTGTTATTTTCTTGTTCTTTTTTCTTTTATTCTTTTTTCTCTTCTCTTTTCTTTTTTATTTTATTATCATTTTTTCTTTATTCTCTCTGTAAAGAGCCACAGTTTAAAAGAGTAACTAGCATACACTGCCACTGTCTAGTCATCCAGCAGCAAAAGTCACCAACCACACAGTCTGCATAGGGGTCACCATGCACAAGTCCACTCCTTCAACTTTAGAAGTAGTAGTTTTTCCTGATCCATAGAAACACAGAAAGTGCAGCAAAAAATGGAGATATAGGAATATGCTCCAAAAGAAAGAACAAGACAAAACCTCAATAAAAGAAGTAAATGAAACAGAGATAAGCAATGTGCCTGACAAAGAATTTAAAGTAATGATTGTAAATATACTCACTGGCTAGAGAAAAGAATGGAAGAACTCAGTGATACATTCAATAATGTGATAGAAAATATTAAAAAGAACCAATCAGAGCTGAAGAATACAACAACTGAAATAAAAAACACACTGAAGGAATCAACAGTAGATTAGAGGATGCAGAAGAACATATCAGTGATCTGGAAGACAGGGTAATGGAAAGGACACAGCTGAACACCAAAAAGAGAAAGAATTTTTAAAAATTAGGATAGATTAAAAGATCTCTTGGACAACATCAAGCAAACACTCATATTATAGAGGATCCCAGAAGAGAAAGAAAAAGGTGTAGAAAACTTATTTGAAGAAATAATAACTGAAAACTTCCCTAACCTAAGGAGAGAAATAGACATCCAAGTCCAAGAAACACAAAGTTCCAAACAAAATGAACCCAAGGAGGTCCATACCACAACACATAATAATTAAAATGTCAAAGATTAAAGATGAAGAGAGACTCCTAAAAGCAGCAAGAGAGAAACAAAAAGTTACCTACAAGGGAAAAACCTATAAGATTATCAGATGATTTTTCAGCAGAAAATTTGCAGTCCAGAAGAAAGTGGCATGATATATCCAAAGTGCTGAAAGGAAAAAAACCTACAACCAAGAATACTCTAACTGGTAAGATTATCACTCAGATTTGAAGGAGAGATAAAGAGCTTCCCAGACGAACAGAAGATAAAAGAATTTATCACCACTAAACCAGCCTTAAGAGAAATGTTAAAGAGACTTCTTCAAGTGGAAAAGAAATGGAAATTAGCTGTAATTAGACATAAGAAAAATATTAATAAAAAGATGTAAAATATGACAACATATACATAAAATGTGGAGAAAGGGGTAAAAAGGGAAGAGAAGGGGAAAAAGAAAAAGAAAAAGAAAAAGAAAAAAGGTTTTTCTTTTTCCTTTTTTCTTCTTTTTTTTCTAAAGAATGTATTTGAATGTAAATGACCATCAAATTAAAATGGACTGCCATTTACTTACAATGTTGTATATGAATCTCATGACCACAAACCCAAAACCTATGCTAGATACATAAATATAGAGAGAAAGTAAGCCAAACAAAACACTATATATACTTATCAATCACAAAGAAAGAGAGCAAGAGAAGAAGAAAGGAACAAAGAACTACAAAAACAACCAGAAAGCAATTTTTTTAAATGGCAATAAGTACATACCTATCAATAATTATTTTATGTGAAAACAGCTTAAATGCTCCAATCAGAAGACATAGAATGGTGGAATGGATAAAAAAACAAGACCCATCTATATGCTGCCTATAAGAGACTCACCTCAGACCTAAAGATGCATACGGAATGAAAGTGAAGGAACGGAAAAACATTCACTATACAAATGGAAGTGGAAAAACAAAGCCAGGGTAGCAATATTTATATCAGACAAAATAGACTTCAAAACAAAAACTGTAACAAGAGACAAAGAGCATTACATAATGATAAAGGGATCAATACAACAAGAGGATATAACAATTATAAATATCTATGCACCTACGCACCCAACATTGGAGCACCCAAATACATAAAGCAGATATTAACAGACATAGAGAAATTGATGGTAATGCAATAATAGGAGGGGATGTTAGCACTCCACTTACATCAGTTGAAAGATCATCTGGACAGAAAATCAATAGACAAACAGTGGCTTTGAATGGCACATTGGACCAGATGGACATAACAGATATATATAAAACATTCCATCCAAAAACAATAGAATACACATTCTTTTCAAGTGTAAATGGTACATTCTCCAGAATAGATCACATATTAGGCCATAAAACAAGCCTCATTAAATTTAAGAAGATTGAAGTCACACCATGCATCTTTTCTGACCCCAACAGTATAAAACTAGAAATAAATCACAAGAAAAAAAAAAAACTAGAAAACCCACAAACATGTGGAGACTAAACAACATGATACTAAAAAAACCAAAGGGTCAATGAAGCAATCAAAGAAGAAATCAAAAAATACATGGAGACAAATGAAAATGAAAACACAATGGTCCAAAATCTCTGGAACACAGTGAAAGCAGTTCTAAGAGGGAAGTTTATAGCAATACAGGCCCACCTCAAGAAACAAGAAAAAACTCAAACAAACAACTTAACCTTATACTTACAGGAACTAGAAAAAGGAGAACAAACAAAACCCAAGGTGAATAGAAAAAAGGAAATAATAAAGTTTGGAGCAGAAATAAATGACATAGAAACTAAAAAAAAATCAATGAAACCAAGAGCTGGTTCTTTGAAAAGATAAACAAAATTTAGCCAGACTCCTTGAGAAAATGAGAAAGGACCCAAATAAATAAAATGAGAAATGAGAGAGGAGAAGTAAAAACTGACACCACAGAAATGCAAAGGACCATAAGAGAATATCATTAAAATTATATGCCAACAAACTAGACAACCTAGAAGAAATGTATAAATTCCTAGAAACATACAATATTCCAAAATTGAACCAGAAAGAAATAGAAAATCTGAATAGACTGATTGCAAGTTATGAAATTGAATCAGTAATAAAAAACTACCAAGAAGTAAAAGTCCAAGACCAGATGGATTCACAAGTGAATTCTACTAGACATTTAAGGAAGAGTTAATACCTATGCTCCTCAAACTATTCAAAAAAATAGAAGAAGAAGAAAAGCTTCCAAATACATTCTACAAGGTTAGCATTACCCTAATACCAAAACCAGACAAAGACACCACAGAAAAAGAAAAGTATAGGCCAATATCCTTGATGAACATAGATGCAAAAATCCTCAACAAAATATTAGCAAACTGCATACAATACATTAAAAAGACCATTCACCATGATCAGGTGGGATTTATTCCTGGGATGCAATGGTAGTTCAATATTTGCAAATCAATCAACATCATACAGTACATCAACAAAACAAAGGATAAAAATCATATGATATTCTCAACAGATGCAGAAAAAGCATTTGACAAGATTCAACATCCATTCATGACAAAAATTCTCAACAAAGTGGGGCTAGAAGGAACATAACACAATAAAGCCCACATATAAAAAAACTCAGAGCTAACATCATCTTGAATGGTGAAAAACTGAGAGCTTTCTCTGACGTCAAGAACAAGACAAGGGGGGCGCCTGGGTGGCTCAGTTGGTTAAGCGACTGCCTTCGGCTCAGGTCATGATCCTGGAGTCCCGGGATCGAGTCCCGCGTCAGGCTCCCTGCTCGACAGGGAGTCTGCTTCTCCCTCTGACCCTCCCCCCTCTCATGCTCTCTATCTCATTCTCTCTCTCAAATAAATAAATAAAATCTTTAAAAAAAAAAAAAAAGAACAAGACAAGGATGTCTATTCTTGCCGTTTTTATTCAACATATTACTAGAAGTCCAAAGCAATAAAACAAGAAAAAGAAGTACATCCATATTGGTAAAGAAGAAGTTAGTTAAACTGTCACTATTTGTAGATAACATGGTACCATACATAGAAAATTGTGAAGATTCCACCAAAAAACTCCTAGAAGTAATAAATGAATTCACTAAAATGGCAGGATACAAAATTAATACCCAGAAATCAGGAGCATTTCTACACACTTAACAATGAAGAGAAATTTAAAAAACAACACTATTTACAATTGCACCAAAAAGAATAAAATACCTGGGAATAACCAAGAAGCAAAAGACCTGTACTCTGAAAACCATAATACACTGAAGAATGAAATTGAAAATGACACAAACAAATGGAAAGATATTCCATGCTCATGAATTGGAAGTATTAATATTGTCAAAATGTCCATATTACCCAAAGCAATCTACAGATTCAATAAAATTTCTATCAAAATACCAACAGCATTTTTCACAAAACTAGAATAAATAATACTAAAATTTGTATGAAACCCACAGCAGACCCTGAATAGCCAAAGCAGTCCTGAGAAAGAAGAACGAAGCTGGAGATCTCAGAATTCCAGATTTCAAGATATACTACAAAGCTGTAATAATCAAAACAGTATGGTACTGGCACAAAAATAGACCCATAGATCAAGAGAACAGGATAGAGACCTCAGAATTAAACTCGTATGTATATGGTCAATTAATCTATGACAAAGGAAGCAAGAATATATAATGGGGAAAATACAGTCAATAAATGGTGCTGGAAAAACTGGACAGCTACATGTAAAAGAATGAAACTGGACTGCTTTCTAACACCATACACAAAAATAAACTCAAAATAGATTAAAGACCTAAATTTGAGACCCATAACCATAAAAATCAGAGAAGAAAACACAGGTAGTCACAGGCTATGACATCAGTCATAGCAACATTTATCTAGATACATCTTCTAAAGCAAGGAAACAAAAGCAAAAATTAACTCTTGGGATTGACTACATCAAAATAAAAAGCTTTTGAACAGGGGTGCCTGGCTTGCTCAGTTGGTAGAGCATGAAACTCTTGATCTTGGGGTCATGAGTTCAAACCCCACATTGGGCATAGAGCTCACACACACACACACACACACAGAAAGCTGTACAATAAGGAAATCAACAACAAAAGGAAAAGACAACCTACTGAATAGGAGAAGATATTTGCAAATGATATACCCAATAAGGGGTTAATATCAAAATATATAAAGAACTTATACACTTCAACATCAAAAAAACAATCTGATTAAAAAATAGGCAGAGGACCTGAAAAGACCTTTTTCCAAAGGAGACATACAGTTGGCCAACAGAAACATGAAGAGATACTCAACATCACTAATCATCAGGGAAATGTAAATCAAAACAACAATGAGAAGCCTGTTAGAATGGCTAAAATCAAGAAGAAACAACAAGTGTTTGCAAGGATGTGGAGAAAAAGGAACCCTCATGCACAGTTGGTGGGAATATAAACTGGTGCAGCCACTATGGAAAACACTATGGAGGTTCCTGGAAAAATTAAAAATAGAAATGCCATATGATCCAATAATTCCACCATTGGATATTTATGCAGGGAAAACAAAAACACTAGCCCGAAAAGATATATGCACCCCTATGTTTACTGCAGAATCATTTACAATAACCAAGACATGGAAGCAATCTAAGTATCCATCAATAGACAAATGGATAAGGAAAATGTGCTATATAAACACAATGGAATATTACACAGTCAAAAAAAAAGGACGAGACTGTGCCATTTGAGACAACATGGATGGACCTAGAGGGTGTTACGCTAAGTGAAATAAATCAGACCGAGAAAGACAAATACCATAAGATTCCACTCATAAATGGAATTTAAAGAAAAACAAACAAACAAAAAGCAGAATCAGAACTGTAAGTACAGAAAACAAACTAATGGTTACCAGAGGGGAGGGGGATGGGGTTGGGCAAAATGAGTGAAGGGGAGAGGGAGACACAGACCTCCAGTTATGGAATGAGTAAATCATGGAAATAAAAAGGAGAGCATAGTGAATATAGTCAATGATACTGTAACACAATGTAAGGGGACAGATAGTAGTTATACCCATGGTGAACATAGCATAACATATAATCACCAAATCACTAAGTTGTACACCCAAAACTAATATAATATTGTGTGTCAACTATAATCCAATTTAAAAAATAATAATAAAAAATAAAGACCATGTTGTTTGTTAGATACTGCAAAGCATTTTTGTTGTTGTTAGCAACAAGCAAATCAAATCAGACCAAACTCTTCAAACTCAATTCACACTCTTTTATAATGGTAAGAAGATAGACATGGATTTGAGGGGGAAATGTAATCATTCCCTTTTTTATTATCTCATCTTTCTTTGATCTCCAGGAAGTACCTTTAATACTTATGATGACGATTTTTTCAATAAATTCTTTAATACATCAAAACACCCCACAAGTCAAAAAATCTTCAGGTTGCTGATCCACCTTCAGGACTAATCCCCTTGGATTTCTTCTTAACCAATTGCTTAAAATTCCCTTACTCTCATTTCTGTTATATAAATTCAGATTAAAATTCAATCAGTTACATCCATAAATGCTCACAGTCAATTTAATGTTTCTGTTATTTATGTGTCTGAGACTAGAGACTAATAATGAATACCATGTGTTGGGCACTTAACACTCTCCAGGCCCTGGCCTAAGCACCTTACATTCATTAATTCATTTAATCCTTATAGCAACACTAAACAGTCTTTCCAAATTCCCAATAGATATTAATCTTTAGGAAACAAGAAATCAGAATTCCCAGAAATTTTTGTGAATTCCTAAAATCATTAGTTATTCTGTATTTTAGTGGTATTTGCCAAGGAAAAGTTTTTAGTAGTGGTTTCTTCTTTATTTTGTTTTGTCTTAGTAGTTTAGACAAACTTATAAAGAACTATACCCTATAGTGAATATTCAGAAACCGGAAAATGCCAGCAAAAATTATTGGATAATGCTGGAAAAACCTAACATTCAGATATTCTAGCAAGATTAACAGCACTACACAGAATCATATGTCAAAATAGCTGATTTAAGGACTTATTTTGCTTCCAAATGCATTCTTTCTTAAAATACATAGGATTTGTATGAAGTATAGTATAATACAAATTTGTTAATATTTATTTTATTCAAAAGAATGACTCATTATTAGTCACAGAGAGGGCCACAAACAAGCTCTTGTAACATGCTTCATTAGATTTCTATTGCTGTGTTAACAAATCACCACAAATTTAACAGCTTAAAACAACACAAATTTATATTTATCTCATAGTGTCTGTAGGTTAGGTCCCTGGGGCTGAAATCGAAAGCCACAGTTCTCATCAGGGGACTCAGGGTCCTCTCGAAGCTCAATGGTTGTTGAAAGAATTTATTTCCTTGTGGTTCTAGGACTGAGGTCCCCATTTTCCTGCTAGCTGTCAGCCAGGGACCACTCTCAGCTACTAGAGACCACCCACAGTTCCTTGCCTTTGGCCCCAGAGGCAATTCAAAACCTGGATGTTTTTCTTTTTTCCAGTCCAGCTGGAGTGCTATCTCTGCTTTCTTCTTCTGTGACTAACCAGAGAAAACTCTCTGCTTTTAAAGCACTTGGGTGATTAGGTAAGATCCACGTGGATAATCTCCCTATCTTCAAGTCAACACATTTAAGGCCTTACTTACATCTCCAAAATCCCTTCACAATAGCACTTAGATTAGTGTCTGAATCACTGGGAGGTGTGTATACACCAGAGACCTGGAAACTCAGTGGCTATATAAGAATTTTGCCTACCACACATGACAATAGCCATAGGCTATATATGCTGGCCACCTATGTCATTGAGTTTTCTCAGGGCCACATTAAAAATGGAAAAGAAACCAGGCCTAATTAATGTTCGTAATTTGTTTAACCCAATATATTCAAAATATAACCATTTCAATATGTAATCTAAATAAGAATTATTGAGATTTTTCACATTCTTTTTTCCATATTAAGTCTTTAAAATCCGATTTGTATTTTATACTTAGAGCACATCTCACTGCGGACTAATCTCAGTTCAAGTACTCAGTAGCCATACAAGCTGTATTGGACTGAGCAGAATTCGATTATGGCTGTTTTTCTCCTACGTGGTCCTGGCCCAGTTCTGGAAATGTCTACCTTTACTTTCACTCTGATAGCAGTTTCTGCTCTTACTTTCAATGTGACATCAGTGACTATCTTAAAGCCTATAACATTTCTATGTATATTATTAAGTTTTAATTCTCATAAAAGAATGATAATAGTTTGTACTGTTTTCCCAATTTCTCAACTGATTTTTCATGGGTTGCAAGACTCAAGAAAACATACATTCCCTGGAAAATTCTGGGAGGGAATTCCCACATAGAAATACTAGTACAAGATATACACTACAGAAAGTAAAACTAAGGCTCAAAACAGTTAGGTTATTGCCCCAAATCACACAGCTAGTGTGACTGACTGATCACCCTCTTGGCTACAATACAATATTGTTGATTCTTGTGTGACCGGAAGGACAAGCCATCCTTCCTTTTCATTCCCCATTCCCCCTATGTTAGAGATTAATTCTTGTCTAAGAGCTTAATCAGAGAGACATACTTGGGAGCAGTATATTCACACTTCAGTTAGCTCCCTGAATGTGCAAAGGAACATCCAGAGCTAAATTTGGAGGTGAGGGCTGGAGACTGCAGAATTACTCTGCTTAAGAACATAGAGGTAAACCCATAGAGTTAATAGTCAGGAGGTTTTCTGACAAACATGCCAAGACAATTCAATAGGGAAAGCACAGTTTTCTCAAAAATGGTGCTGGGACAACTGAATATCCACATACAAAAGAATAGTTAGACCCAGGGCCCCTGGGTGGCTCAATCATTAAGCATCTGCCTTAGGCTCAGGTCATGATCCCAGGGTCCTGGGATCAAGCCCCCGCATCGGGCTCCCTGCTCCGCGGGAAGCCTGCTTCTCCCTCCCCGACTCCCCCTGCTTGTGTTCCCTCTCTCACTGCTTCTCTCTCTCTGTCAAATAAATAAATAAATAAAATCTTAAAAAAAAAAATAGACCCTTATCTCACACTATATACAAAAGTTAACTAAAAATCGATCAAACTTAAATAAAAGAAGTAAAACTATAAAATTCTTAGAAGAAAACATAGGTATAAATCTTCATAAGCTTGGATTCTGCAATGGTTTCTTAGGAATGACACCAAAAGCAAAGCAACCACAGAAAAACAAAATAAATTGGGCTTTAACAAAATTAAAAACTTTGGGGCTTCAAAAAAAACCCTTTGGGGCTTCAAAGGACACTATGAAGGAGGGAAATGACAACCCATAAAACAGAAGAAATTATTTGTAAATCATATTTCTGATAAAGGTCTAACATAAGTACTATTACAACTTGACAATAAAAAGACAATACTGTTTTTTAAATGGGTGAAAGATTTGAATAGACATTCTTCAAAGAAGACATACAAATGCCAATTAGCACTTGAAAATATACTCTACATTACTAGTCATTAGGGAAATGGAAATCAAAATCATAATGAGATATCACTTCACATATACTAGGATGACTGTAATAGTAAAAATAATGTATGTCAAAAAGAAAATGTACAGCAATAATGTGGAAAAGTTGGAACTTTTATACCTTGCCAGTGGGAATGTAAAATGGTACAGCTACTTTGAAAAACAGTTTAGCAATTTCTCAAAATGTTAAACATAGACTTGCCATTTAACCCAGCAATTCTACTTCTAGGGGTATACCCAAGAGAATTGAAAATATATGTTCATACAAAAACTTTTGCACAAATGTTCACAGCAGCATTATTACCACAGTCAAACATTGAAAACAAACCTAATATTCATCAGCTGATGAATGGGCAAATAGGCCCATCCATACAATGGACTATCATTCAATCATGAAAAGGAAAGAAAGAGAGATGCACACTACAGCATGGATGACCCTTGAAAACACTGTGCTAAGTGAAAGAAGCCAGACCCAAAGACTGTATGTTATATGATTCCATTTATATGAAATACCCAGAATAGGTAATCCATAAGGACAAAAAGTAGATTAATGGTTGCCAGGGGCTGGGGGTTGGGGGCAGAGGAATGAGAATTGCTAACGAGTATGGGTCTTCCTCTGGGGTTATGAAAATCTTTTAAAATTAGGCAGTGATGATTGTTGCACGACTTTGTGAATATCCTAAAAAAAATGAATTGTTCACTTTAACATAATGAATTTGATAGTATATGAATTATATCTCAATTTTAAAATAACAGAACATATAAGAACTTGGCTTTTGTTCTGGAGAAGGAGAAAGGAAAGGAAGCAGGAGCAGGAAGAGAAAGAAAGAGCCACTAGGGCAACATGGCTAGAGACTGAGTCTTACTTGCTGAAAGGGACAAGGATAATTTTAAAGATTAAGGATACCCAGTGTTCAGTGTTCAGTTGGTGCAATATTAAATCCTTTCTATCTTACCAAAACCTCAGCGAAGTCTGATAAATACATAAAGACTTTGTATAAATTTGTATAAATTATTTGTCTATTTGCTTGGGTCTTCCTCTGTGTATGTGAGAGTGTGAAATCAAGTAAAAGCTCTGAGTTTCAAGTGCAGGTCAACACATCATGGAATGGGAATATAATGTGACAGATGATCCATCTATAAATGGAGATAACATGGGAGCAGCTGGAGTGTGGAGCCAGAGGTGGGCATGGGAATGTGAGCCTTTGGAAATTTGCAGATTTGACTTCCTACGAACACAAAATGGAATTTCTAAATAATACTATGTAAATCTTAAGGGCAAGAGTGACACCAAAGGACATGTGAGTAATCAGTAAAACTTAGCCTAAGAAAGATCAGTATTCTTCTTTTATATGAGATTTAGACAAGGCCTGCCCTCATAAGGACTGTGTGTATCTGAAATCTCTAACCTTAGTTTCTCAGTTTCTATACAGTGAGAAGTTTGGTGTATATCCTTTCCATGCCAAAATTATTATACCCTGGAAAATTAAAAGCAAGCAGCTCAAGTTTTCAATCCAAAGCTTTCTGGGTTAAAAAATTTTTTCACTGACAATTTACCCTCAAGTCAATAAAACCTCAAATAAGTCAATGAGGAAAATCACAAGGATGGCAGCAAGTACTTGCCAACAGAGATAATAAAGCGAAGCTCTTTTTAAGCTGAACATGTAGAACAGGAGAGAACATCCTCCAGACCTACAATTCCTAAAAGTTCAAGGTCCAAGTCCATATTGTGTATTTAGAAATGGTTTTAAATTTAGAGTAACGTAATTTGCAGAATGGAGAAGGGTAACTTCTCACATAAGGGGTTGTCTTTTCTGCTTTAACAACTCTATCTGAACAATGATATCCCACCAACAGCCTTTTCCCTGTAATACTTTCATATAAACCAAATCCAAGATAAATCAGTATGAAGTCTTTATTACTGTCTCATTATACTTAATAATCCATGAAGAATGTATACAGTGGTCAAGAATGAGGTTCTCAGATCAGAAAGGTCTTCTTCCATCTAGAATGTAAAGTCTGTGTGGGCAGGAGATATGTCTTATTCATCATTATATCCCCAACACCTGGAATAATGCCTGACACAAATCAATTGTTTAATAACCATTCAAATAAATGAATGGTTGAAATGCCAACTCTACCACTGTGATGTAGTTCAGTGAACCTCTGTTTCCTCATCTGCAGAATGGAGATAATTGTTCCACTCAGAGAACTTTCAACAGTGTGGTGTATGCAATAAGCTTAGCATAAGGGCTTGCACATAGCATTCACTCAATCCATGGTACCTCTTGTTATTTTTCTGTCTTTGAAGCATTTCTTGATACACATTATGAAAGTCTTAAAAAGTGAGTGGCTTGTCACATGAATCTGACTACCAAAGCATCACAAGGATAAAGTAATTTCAGTTCAAATTAAAGGCCAACCCAAATAATTCAGACAGAATAGTTTTAACGAGGGAGCCACTGTTTGCTTGAGAGATCTAAGACTGAAGGAACAAAAATGATATTTCCAATTCTGATCTCACATAGGCCCTCAAAAAGTACTGCAGGAAGAAAAAGTATTGCCATCTGTTTTCACCTCCTACTACTGCCATGGCTCCAAAAGCATCCTCCAGACCCTGTTCCCATCTTTACGACTACTTTAGAAACTTCAGTGAAAATCAGGGGTAGTGATGGGAAATCTATGAATGGAGAAATCTCACTGCCATAATTCATACCACAGAATGTCTGATTGTTCAGGTTTGCAAATTAGCAAGTGAACAAACCAATTTAGAGAAATAAGGACGGTACCACATGAAACATACTCCTCTTAAGTATCTTGACAAGGCATGGTTCTATTTTAATGATTTATGTTAATGTTTTATTGTACGGTGGTTATGCCCTGAAGTACATTTTATGAGACAAATGAAGTCTTAGTAATCCCAGACATCTTCTCCAGTATTCTCTTATTATGTCTTTGCTGAGAACTCGTGCGGGGGAGACCACCAACCACTGTGTGAGTAAGGAAGTTTGCAAATTAATGAAATGAAAAATCAGTCAAAATCTACAGTAGTGAGGGGTCCACAGGCAGTTCCAGTGGGATTCTGTTTTCACACAAAAATGGTTTGTTGGTCTTCATCATAATGCGAGATGAGCAAATCTGCTGTATTTAAGGTTCATCAAACATCAAACTATTTTTTTTTCAAATGTTTTGGGTTTGCCAAAATCCAAAACACGTTTTGCCCTCAGCATTTTTCCCTTCATTTTCAAACCCCTGTGTATTTTAAGGGAAATTTAATCCTTATGTTCCTGACTCATTTACACTTAACACGTGAACATGTTGTTTCATAAGACTTATTTGACGTCTATGAAGCCTTGTAAGTCCTCTAAAGCCCTTTTTCCATAGCGGCAGGAAGCTGTGTGTTGCAAAGACATGTGAACTTGAATCCCCAATGAGTGGAATTTGTTTGGAACTCAAGATTTGTTAAGACACAGTGTTAAATTGAGTTAAACTTGGTAAAATCCATTGTCTCTCTTATAATTACTATCCTGTACTTTAGCACATGACTTTTAACAATCACTGAGGCCACTAAACTCATTCTTGACATTCCTATGATATATGCCATCAGTTGGATTTCCATAAAAGAGGAAGGAGCTGAGGTCATTTACTATCTGTGGCCAATGGAGTACAGTTTAAATTCTAGACCTTCTAGCTCCTAGTCACAACCCTCCATGAAAGTTATTGTCAAACTAAAAGGCTCCTCTGCAGTCCTTGTCTTTGTCCTCTTCGACCTCCCCCAGTCTCACAAAGGGCCTGGGTGGTGCCTGACAAAGCCCATGCACATTGGAATTCTACTAGACTTGGGTTCAAATCCCAGCACAATCATTTCTTGAAAGGCATGTGGGGTGGTGGGCAAGTGCTGTCTGGACAAAGACTCTTTCTCACCCTAGAGATTCAGAAAATGAAACCAGAATAGTGATCAATGAATAGAGTTTAAATCCAGATAGTTGGCAGTACTGCAGGTGAGGAAACGGAGAAACTTTAGTTCCTTCACCATTCTTATGTTCGGCCCTCTCGGGAACTCTTAATCCCTAAGCAGCTGCTTCCACTGCAGCTGGGTCTAGAGCTGGGTATAGATGGGGCTCTCAGAGCCATTTCCAGATTCCTCCTGGAGAAAATATAAACTGTGGGCTTCCTGATGTTTCTTGAGGGCAGAAATGATGTGGAGTGATTAGTGGTAAAGCACAAGCTCATTTTGTTTTATTTTTTAAAGCTTTTATCTATTTATTTGAGAGAGAAAGAGAGGTAGGGAGAGAGAACATGAGCAGGGGGAGGGGCAGAGGGAGAAGCAGATTCCCCGCTGAGCAGGGAGCCCAATGTGGGGCTCGATGTGGGGCTTGATCCCAGGACCCTGGGATCATGACCCGAGCCAAAGACAGATGCCTAACTGACTAAGCCACCCAGCTGCCCCAATCACAAGGATTTTAGAGTTAATCAAATCTAGACCGGTGTCTTGCCTCTGCCACTTCTTAGTTGCTTAATGCTTGGGAAGTTAACTATATCTCTGAGCTCTATTTTCTAACTGCAAATGGAGATTTAAAGATATAAAGTGATGGCACAAATGAAATGAGATCAAATATGGTAAGTGCTTAGTGAGCACATATTAGAAAAACCATGAATAGCGTTGTATTTGTCTCTATTAATGTTGCTGTTGCTCTTGTTTTTGTTTTCAAACCAGCTCCTATAGGATTTCTGAGATCTGGAGTCCTTCTCTCCACTATTTACAGCCCCTTTCACCATACTAACATTTGTATAGGACTGAATATTCAAGAAAAGGATTTGGCTTTATTTTTTTGTCACTACTAGATCGCTTCAAGGTGTCAAATTAAATTAAAGTGCCTTCTTCCTGTTTGCCTACGTGATCCATCCCTAGCAAAGACATTGGGATAATCTTTTTTTTTAAGATTTTTTAAAAGTAATCTCTACACTCAACATGGGGCTCTAACCCACAACCCAGAGATCAAGAGTCACATGCTCCACTAACTGAGCCAGCCAGGCGCCCCCAACTTTGGGATCATCTTTAAACTAACTTTTAAGCGGTGGACTTCTGTACCATCTCTTTGTAGTCTCAATAGGTTGAATTCAAATATATTTGCCTTTCCTTTGAGGATGTCCTCCCATTTTCTTCATTACAACAGATTCCTCCTTTCTATTCACTCTTCTGTGAGCAGACACATTCATTGATGGCCTTCTTTCTGCCTTCATGCCTTTCTATAGCATTTCCTTCTAGTATTTATGTAGTACTTTCTCATTTCTCATCTCCTGCATGAAATATCCGTGGTTTGGGGCGCCTGGGTGGCTCAGATGGTTAAGTGTCTGCCTTCGGCTCAGGTCATGATCCCAGGGTCCTGGGATCGAGTCCCGCATCAGGCTCCCTGCTCCTTGGGAGCCTGCTTCTCTCTCTCTCTCTCTCTCTCTGTCTCTCATGAATAAATAAACAAAATCTTTAAAAAAAAAAAAAAGAAATATCCGTGGTTTGACTTGTAATCTGTCCTCAAAACTAATCCCTCTATCTTCCTCCACAGATTAATAAAATGACTCTACCACCTTCCCAGACACTCATGCCCAAACTCTGGAGTCACTTTGGTTTCTCCCTTACCATAGTCTCTCGCATCTAATCACTCTACCTCCACAACAAATGTATTTATCCATCCTCTTCTCTCCACGTGCACCACTAACACTCTGTTAATCCACTATTCCCTGAGACTTGCGCCAACTGTAACACTTTTCATGTTTCTACTCTTCATCTCCTACAGTCCATTTGCCACACGATAGACAGAACTATCTTCTTTAAATGAACCTCTGGGGATGCCTGGGTGGCTCAGTCGGTTAAGCATCTGCCTTCAGCTCAGGTCATGATCCCAGGGTCCTGGGATCGAGCCCTGCATCAGGCTCCCTGCTCAGCAGGGAGCCTGATTCTCCCTCTACCTGTTGCTCCCCCTGCTTGTGCACTCTCTCTCTGACAAATAAATAAAATCTTTTTAAAAAAATGAACATTTGATCATGTTTCTCTTTTGCCTGAAGACTTGCCTTCTAATGTTTTTAGGGTCCTACAAGGCCCGCATAATCTAGCATATCCTTTTACGTTCTCTCTAGCTCACCATGCACCACACATAACTACCCTTTCGATTTTTCAAAGCTGTTGATCTCCTTTTCACATGGGGCTCTTCCCTCTGCTGATAAGGAGGCTCTCCCCTTCTCCCTTAATTGGATTGATTCTTGTTCTTTCTTGTCAAAGCTAAAACATCAGAAAAGGCTTTCTGAAAAGCCTTTCCTAACCTTCCTCCTACACCCTCACAGCACCTAAACTTCTTTGTGACACTTAGCACAAGCATCACTGAATAATTCGGGGAAGACTATTTGTTCACCAGCTCCTAGTTGTGTCATAAGCCTAAACTCTCAAGAGGGTCTGTGTCTCTTGCTCACTGCTGAATCCTCATTGCTAGCAGGAATGCCTCAGTCTGGTTTGCTCTTAATTAAAAATGTCTTCAATGAATTAACCCCACCTACCTCTGTGCACTCCTGCCCCATGTCCCTTCCGATGTGAGTTTTGGTTTGCACAGCCGAAATTTCTACTAGACTCAAGGTCCTTCAGAGGTGTAGTCAAGGTACTTGATCTGGTTCAGGATTAGATTGTAAGCTCTCTGTGGAAAAGCACCACATTTTCTATTTCTTTTGTTTTTACCACATATTTGCTGCTCCTAATACTGTAAATCACATTTATTAGTGTTTACTGTCTGGCTGATAACTCACACTCTTCCTGGACAACTATATTTATCTTCAGGATTCATCCTTTCTACAATATCCAGTTCTTGCTATAACTATGGTAATATATAGTTGATAGAGTCATATATATATATGAATAGCTATATATGAATATATGAACAACTCTCTCTATATATACATATATATATAGTTGTGTAGTTACATTTGAATATATGTATGGTTGATAAATTCCTATATCACTGAGCGGCAACATGAAATCAATGTTGTTAAAATTCAGTAATTGTTTCCCCTATCCATTTTATCCAGAACATTCCTCATCCTTGTAATTAACCACATGTTTAAGATCAGTAATTTCCCTTGCCTCTAGTTCCATGGCTGCACAGGCTGTATATAACCTGCTTTCTGCCATAGCCGAAGGTCTCACAACTGTGCCCGACCCAGAGGAGACACTTGATAAACATTTGTTGAATTGAATTGATTATGTTCTAGTTCCTTAGTTTTCTGACCTTTAAGTAATTATTTTCCAGGTCTGCATCCATGTTGCACTATAGCCCAAATATAAATTGATGACAGTCCTCTTCCCACCTGTTTTCTACTGAGAAGGGGTACCATGACCAGAATTTTTATCAAGCTTTGGGTTTAGCAGAAATCCATGCTAAGTCAAACAACCAAAATTCCCTATCTGTTGCTCATTCTTCCAACATACAATAGTGGTTTCAGCAGCATACAACCAGCCTGTCATCATCTACCCACGCTACCCTCAGAGAGGAAATCCCTCCACCTAAGGAGCAGCCAAATTAGGTGATTCTGGCTACAATTATTTGCCAGTTCAGCTTTGCATCTCCCAATAAACTATCAAATGAAATAGAAAAAAACAACAAAGGAAATTCTGATGCAATGCTTAGATAAAACAAAACCTGGGTTTCTCCTTCTTAAAAAAATCACAATAATAAATGTTCCGTGTTTAAACTTAAAATATATGACATTTTTTTCTGCAGTCTTACTATAGTTAAACCATAGCTACTTGTCCATTTATACTAAGAGATAAAATCCTAGTAATACCCTAGTTTACATTTTTAAAAGGAAAAGACTGTGACAGCGATTACCACTAAAATGCTGGCCTAAACTTTAAGGTGTCACCCATGCAAATGTAGCTATTATCTTCTCCTTCAGCATTATAATAGAGAAGAAATGAGCCAGCCTAAGATTCAGAAGGCCTACTTTTGATTCTTGGCTCCATCTCTTACTAGCGGGTTAACTTTAGCTATCAACTCATTGATGGGTAAAAATAAGATGGTAATGTCTTCCCTACCTACCACAAAAAAAAGTTGTATAAATTAAATGAGATATCATATGTAAACATACTTTATAATTATAAGGTGCTATATATGTTAAGCTAATAACAATGCCACATTATACCAGTATTTTTTTTCCAAGTTTTTATTTAAATTCATGTTAGTTAACAGGTAATGTAGTATTGGTTTCAGGAGTAGAATTTAGTGATTCATCACCTACATACAACACCCAGTGCTCATCACAAGTGCCCTCCTTAATACCCATCACCCATTTAGCTCATCCCCCCACCTCCTCTCCCGCAACCCTCAGTTTGTTCTCTATCATTAAGTCTTTTATGGTTTGCCAGTATATTTAATTTTTAAATAAAGGTTTTCTTAAAACAAAAGAATTTCCCATTAAGATATGATTTATAAATAGTACTTTTAAATAGTTTGTTCAGTTTTCATACTTAGCTTTTTTCCAGCAACTTCTTTTCCTGACTGCATTAGGGTATCAGGTACTTTATGGGTAACAAACAAATAATTTGTTGAGTGAACAAATGATTGCTTCATCTTTTTGGGTTTCAGATGGGTAGTTACTTGGTAAAGCAACACCTTCAGTTAATTTCTTAGCCAATGTACATATAGGCAACTGCAATTTTCAGGAAGAGCTTTAAATATCAGGGAAGTCAATGAATCATATTTAGGTTAAAGATGCTGCAATATGAAGCACGAGTCATGATGTTAAAGAAAAGGCAATGCTGGCACCATGTTCAAACTTCTTAGTGAGGCTCCCATCTTAGAAAAGGATCCCTTGATAGTTTATTTCCACCAGGGCATCAGAGACAGCCCCCTGTTCCCACCATCTGGGTATAATAAATGAAGAATTTGAGTCATAAAAATTTCTACCCAATTTAAGATGCACAGTATTGCTTTTCTCAAACTAACTGCCCCTGGCAGTTCTAGTTAATACTTCCGTTCAAAAAAAAAAAAGAAAGAAAGAGAAGAAAGAAAGAAACTTAAAAGCCTCTTAAACTGACATTTAAAATAATTCGGGAAACAATGCTAAGTTTTCATCTCTTTTACATCAAACCTCCTGTGAAATATGATTGTGTAAACTTCCCCCAACTCTTCCCCACTTATGGCAGACCTGCTGAGAAGCAATGTAGAGGGTAGAAATCAGTCTCTCCCAGGAAAACAAATGATGAGACAATGTGCATTTTAGATTTATCCCCTGAGCAGGGTCTAACCAACAGCAACAACAGCAAACTCAACAAAGAGAATTGGATTCTACCAAGTCATGAGCAAACGGAGTCAAGAGCAAAATGTGATTTTTTTTTAATTGCTATTCCAAAGTTTGAATCTTTGTCAAGCAATGCCCCATAATTTATTTCCAGCTCATGAGAAAATATTTTCTACTTAACTATTTGACTACTATAGACTCTCCAAGATACTGGTGTGAACCAAGAGCCAAAGCCTTAAAATTGATAAAAATGTATTTTTCCAAAATTAACCATGAATTGTCTTTGACTAACAGACTCTTTTGAAAAAGGAGGAGGAGAGAGAAGAGGACAAAAGAAATCAGAATGAGAAAGAAATATCTCTTCTATCTCTCCTTAATAAAAATTTAATTTCCTTATACAGATTTTATTAAGACAAACAAAACTTCACACTTTCTAAATTTAAAAACATGAAAGAAATCACAAGTCAAAAAAATTCTCAAACTGACTTTATAAGAATGTAGAATTTCTGTATATCAAAAATAAATAGAAATAAGTTGGCTCAAATGTGAGCAAGAGTTACTCTCACTATTGTATAAAGAGCTCATACATGGAGATAGGAACATCAAAAACATCCCATCAAAACTGAACAAGGGGTACAGATGGAGAAATCCAAAGCAAAGAAACATATGAAGAAAGGTTAACTGTGCTATTAAGCAAATACTTATAAATTAAGGGAAAATGCTATGCTTTATCTATTAAGCTGACAAATATTTTAAACTGGTAATTATAGTGAATTTGCAGTGAGATATGAACTCTTCAAAATTGCCAGGGAGAGAGTAAATTAGTTCAAGTTTTCTGAAATAATTTTGACTTTAAACATTAAGAGTTTTAAAAACCCAGTCTTTAACCCGGTATATTCATTTTAGGGTTCTATTCTTAAAAAAAAAAAAAAAAAAAGTCAAAGAAACTCACAAAAACTTATGTAAAAAAATGCTTGCAGTTTTCATATAATAGTGAAATATTGTAAATGATCTAAATTATAGCAATAAATAAGCAAGAGATTTCACATGATGGTATATGATGTCATTGTTAAAAACAGTAAGTGACGACAATGGAAAACGCCACCCCATGGACTTAATGAAAAAGTAGGATACAAAACTACATATGTACCATGACCACATTTTGGTTAAAATATGTGGATAGAAAAAAAGACAGGAAGGAAATGCAAGAAAATATCAACAGAGCATAATGGAGTACTATATTTTCTTCTCTGTACTTGTGTATGTTCTATATGCTTTATAAAAACTTATTATTTCATAATTTAAAAAAATTCTGATTTGGGGATAATAGATGTACTGTTGATACATTCTTGTCTGATGGGTCAGTGGGATATGAACTTGGCTTCAGAAGGGAGTCAGTAAGTACAGAAAAAAAATATTTCTAATTTTGAAATTCAGAGCTCAAATTCAACCTGACCCATTAAGCCTTCCATGGAAACTCCCTTAAGTATTCTAACTCAAAGAAATCTCTCCCTTCAAAAATTCACACTTTGTTTACATGCATCTTTTTATTTAATATCTTATAAATATCCCCAATATTGATATCCTGTCCTAAGAACCTTAGATGTGTTAATGGTTATTATTCCCATTTTATAGGTGAGAAAATGAGGCATAGAACACTTAAGTAACTTGCCCAGAATCACACAACTAGTAAGTGGTAGAATGAGGATTCAAATCCAGTTAGTGTGACTTCTATACCATTTTTCTCTACTGCATTTTAGCATGTTCTGTTTTGTCACCATTTTTTGTGTGTTTAGTCTCCTCAGTGACAGCACAGTTGCTTTAGAGTTGCTTTAGGGGCAAGCATAGGACCTTCCTTAAACTTCTTTAACCTGTCCTCAACAAAACCCAAGATGGTGCTATGGATTCAGGATGCTGACCATAAGGAAATCAAACAAGTCAAATATGTTTACACATGCACTGAAATCTCCGGAAGGGGGTACTTCAGAGATTAATATTATTGATTTTCAAGGCTTGTTCTAGACATAGATATCTAAAAGGCAAACTAGAGCTGATCTACACAACCATATGTTCCAGTCTTAATTTCTCTGATACAGCAACATAAAGACTAATAAAAACAATTTTTTAAGGTTTATTTATTTATTTGAGAGAGAGAAAGCACACATGCATGTGCAAGCGGGGAGAGGGGCACAGCGTGGAGCCTGACCTAGAACTCCATCTCACGACCCTGAGATCATGACCTGAGCCCAAATTAAGAGTTGGGTCACCCAGGCACCCCAAGACTAACAAAAAAAATTTTTAACTGACAAAATCAAGATGTTGTTATGAACCACCTTTCATATAAATCCATTTATTACCTGTGGAATTCTTTTGGACAAATGCAATTCAAAGGTAGAAAATGGGGAAGGAAGAAATGAAAGACACTCCTTTTTCATTCTTGCCAAATAAACAAGTGGTTTATAAACTTGGCTTCTGAAAGGAGTCAGTGAGTACAAAGCACAGTTATCATGCTACCTACAGCCTCAGCCAGCTTGGTAGTGGAACATGTTTAATAGCATGTAATGTAATGCAAGTTTGGGGGGCAAAGAGAAGAGAAAATGCAATGTCTCATCCAAGTGAAATTACTGGGGAATTCTGGGTTTGTAGATTACCCAAACTGGATTTTGGCCAAGTGATTGAAGATCTCTAAATGGGTAGAAAAACCTGCTGGACTTTTACTGACCAGGGCAGATTAAGACTCCATGTTACAGCTCAGTTGAAAGCCAAGTCTTCCAACAGTGGCCCCGGACACTAAGGCTGGCACAGTCCTGGTTCAGAAGAAAGAGCGCCAACATGTTGAATCATCAAATCATTTCCTAGAGCAGATATTTCTTGGATGTCTCCCATGCAGTTTCATCAAGGCAAGGATCCTATTTCATTTATGAGCTCATAGTCCAAAGAGATGTCTATATGAATACTCAGAGAAGGGTTTAAAGGAAGACCCAAGAATATTTTTTTTTAATTTTTTTTTTTAAGATTTTATTTATTTATTTGAGAGAGAGAATGAGACAGAGAGAGCATGAGAGGGGGGAGGATCAGAGGGAGAAGCAGACTCCCTGCTGAGCAGGGAGTCCGATGCGGGACTCGATCCCGGGACTCCAGGATCATGACCTGAGCCGAAGGCAGTCGCTTAACCAACTGAGCCACCCAGGCGCCCCCAAGAATATTTTTTAAGTATCAAGGTGCTGAAGGCAATAAAGGAAAATACTAGGCTTCTAGGGCTGGAGTGCTGAAAACAACACAGCATGATCTTCGTAGATTGCTCTGGCCATGTATACCATTTCTAGTGACCGTCGCCATGGTTCTTACATCCCATTTCCCTTTCTTATTTTAGAAAGCTGTTGTGCTGTGTGCTAATGGAAACTCTGGCAGCACCATCAATGAAAAAACATTGTAAGTTTTGGTAACTTTTGGAAGTTTACATCTATTAGATCCTATCTGTCTTTCCAACTCCCGAGTGCATAAATAGCATAGCGCCCTGAAGTTGGTAGGTACACCATGAAGGTTGTTAAATTCCCAGTTCCTTTTATAACAACTTAGACCTGGTGCAGTCAAAAACCCTAAGCCCATTTTATGCAGTCCTTCCTTTCTATCATCACCGTGACATCTCCTACATAAGATGATATCCTTACTGAAGAGTATTATGGTAGAGCATCTTCTGCTCCAGAGGTTTACTACAGCAGCCAAAAATCCAACTCAAATATCTATCTGCAGAAAAAATCTTAAAGTTGTCCAGCGACTTGCCTCTTTCTGTTGAACTATAACTACCTCCTCACAGCTAAGTCTCTCAAAATCCTTTGTGTGTGGCTCTCCTCCCATTTCTCAGACTGCCGTATTTCCCCAGTGTTTGTATTTGCAGGGGACAGTGAATGATTTCCTTATCTGTCACAGTGCATCACCATCACATTTTAATGGTCTTCAAGGCTTTTAGAGAGAAGAATCCTGATGAGAATTTGGAAAACCTGGTTTCCAGTACTGAATGAAGGAAAACACATAACCTTTGTCTCATTACCAAATAAGTGATAAAGATCTCTCTTCCAAATAGCTCACAGTAGTAAGGATCAGCATCTTTAATATAATTTGAAAGTGCATACAAGCACATGGAATTATGCCCATAAAAATATAAATATATACAGGCAAATGCAAACAATCTAGAAAATATTAGTTGAGTCATAGTATGGAGTTAAACTTATGGTCAACCAAAATTTACCTGCAAATGGTCACGTCATTCATATTCAAATTAAAAGAGCCTTTTAGTGCCACTCAAAACAATTAAGGGTATTGCGGTAAAAAGATAAACACTGTAATAGGTCTTTGAAGTAGGAACTGGTTCAGCTGCCTTTCTCCTCCACTGCAGTCCCTTCAAAATCATCAAAGCAATGTTCTTAAAGTGTGAATGTCTTACAAGTAGCTCCTAATGGATTCACCCTTCACTCTGTTTCTCACTAATCAGAGGTGACCTGACTTTTACATTCCTAATTATGCCTCTTTCAAAGAGCATTAAGGCTAATATTAGTTTCAAATGGTCCTAAATGCATCTCTGCTTTTGACCTGGGCTGCTCTGACCAACATACATCCTGATATTAGAGCAATCCCAAAGACAGTATGTCCCAAGGGCACTAGTCAGTAGGATTTTTTTTTCCCCAGGGTCACTTCCCTTTCTTTTCCCTTCACCACCTGCAGGATGTTCCTTAAGTAGTTGATTTCCTTAGACCCCTCCCAGAGGAAGAGTCAAAGTTTTTCAAAGGCTCACTCTTGTCTGAAAGAGTGATTTTCAAATTTAATGCACTTAAAACAAAAACAAAAACACAAAAACCAAGCCCTTATGGGATATTGTTGAAAATGAAGACCCCTAGGCTCCAAATCCCAGATATTTTAATCCAGTTGGGGTGAGGCTGGGAATGTGCATTTTAAATAAACAGCTAACCTGTTCAGGTGTAGTTGATCTGCCTTTTGAAAAATACTGTCCTATAGATTAATGTCCATTCCAGCCCCAAATAACTTTCCAGGCTTATCTCCCACATTAATTCCAAAATCCCATCCTTAGTGTGTTCGTGACACACGCACACACATGCACTCACGCACATGGCACACACATACGCACATGCATGCACACACAGACATTAGGCCTTAGAGGATGATGCACAGCCTCACCTTTGTGCTCTTCTCCTTGTTCTCTCAGCTTTGAAAGTCCTTCTCTATTCCCCCTGTCACATGAAATCTGTGTTCTCAAGGTCTTACCCACACACCAGCTCTGAAGCCAGTCTTAATACCTGAATTCCCTTCCTAAAGTTTCTGGAGCACCCAGTTTATATGTCATTTGACCCTTAGTAAAATATTCCTTGCATTACATTTATTTTTCAGCCTATCTGTGTTCATTATTAAACCGTAAAATACTTGGTAAGTATCATATCTCATTTATCTTTTTAGTCCTAGCAGAGGGCTATGGACATAATAGTTGCAGAGTAAATGTTTGTAAAATTAAACTTACTTTAATTAAGTCTATTAGATGTACTTAAGGTTAGTTTGTTAAGATTTTTGCTGTCTTCCCTTGGAACATTGAGGCAGAAATCATCTCTGAGGTAGATACAACACACAACCCAACTAGCCAAAATTACAAGTTTCCAGGTCTGCATTTTGAAAGGGCTGCTTACCTTGTTTTGCCAACTTTGGATTCTAGAATCTTATAATAGACAAGCTGTAAGTACAAGTATCAAAGTATAAAAATATTTAGGATTGTTCTTTAGTGAGGAATTTACAAAGATAACAAAATATTTACTTAAAAATTAAATGATCCTTGGGGTGCCTGGGTGGCTCAGTTAAGCATCTGACTTTTGGTCATGATCTCAGAGTTGTGGGATCGAGCCCCGCGTCAGGCTCTGTGCTCAGTGTGCAGAGTCTGCTTGAGATTCTTTCCCTCGGCCCCTCCCCCTGCTCTCGAGCTCTCTCTTACTAACTAACTAACCAAATAAATAAATAAATAAAATCTTTAAAAAAATTGAATGATCCAATAATTAGAAAACTTTTTATACTCATCAAATTAGCAAAAAATTAAAAGGAGTAATATTGTATATTATTTGAGATGGGGAGCTGAGCACCCCCACCTATGGTGGGAGCATAAACTAGAACAAGGGTTTTGGAGAACAGTGATAGCTTCCACTGAAATGTAAGGTGTAAGAATTCACTCACTGACCCAGTCATTCTACCATTTTGTATCCTCCCCAGATAAATTCACATACAAATACACAGAAAAATGCACAAAAATATCCGTTGCATCATTGACTGTAATAGCAAAAGGTCTATCAGTAAGGGAAGGTGTAAACAAATATCAGTATGGCCAAGCTACAGGCTATTATGCAGCAGTTACTTATGAGATGCATCTATATAGACAGATATGAAGGATCTTTAATATATATATACAGTATATATATATATTAAAGTGAAAGTTTCTGCACCTGCATTGTAGGATACTCTCTCATTCTTTTTTGAAAGCTGATCCCGAAAGTCAATAAGATGCTATGTACATTTAACTGCAGTTGCAAATGCAAATTTATGTGTAAAAAGGTACAGAGGAACATATCGCAAACTGGTGACATGGGTTCCCCTTCCTAAGGCCATGACTGAAATTGGCACAGTAAACGTAGAGAGATGGGGGACAGCCAAGAGACTTCTCCTTTATTTGTATTGTCTGAATGTATTTTAAATGAGCTTGTATTCATATATTACTATAATTTTAGAAGTGTTTTACATAAATGACTTGTGCTATGAAATGACAAATACCTTCTACTACATATTTTGTATGGTAGAAAACTATGTTATACGGCTAGCTTACTATACAGACACTATATGGTTAGCTCTAAGCTATAGTTTCCAAAGGATGTGCAGAAGTTCCAATTCTAACTGCCAGTTCCCTTTCACAAAAGACGGACACAGACACTTCAGTAGCCTGTCGGAAACAGAAATCTGTTTGCCATGGTAACTCAGTTTCTTCCTGTTTCCATGGTCCTCTTCTTAATGTCCTCGAGCCTGTATGCTATACCTGCCCTGTGGTGTCATTCTCCTATCACAGGACCAAGGACAAATTACACAAGTCCTTACTCTCTACATCTACATAAATATTAAGCAGGGTTCTCCAGAGAAATAAACCAAAAGCCTACATATAGATATATAGAAAGAGATTCATTGTGAGTGACTGGCTTACATGATTCGGAAGGCTGAGAAGTCCACGGTTCTGCTGGAAGTCCAGGAAAGCCCGTGATACCGTTTCAGTCCAAACCCAAAGGCCTGAGAACCAAAGGAACCAATGGTATTAAGTCCTAGTCTGAGTCCGAAGGTCCAAGAACCAGAGCACCAGGTCTGAGGGCAGGAGAAGGTGTATATGTCAGCTTAAGCAGAGAACAAATTCTCCCTTCCCCCAACTTTTTATTCTACTCAGGGCCTCAGTGTATTGGATGATATCCACCTGCATCGCTACACTTCTTTACTCAGCCTACAGATTGAAATGCTAATCATTCTCATCCAGAAACACCCTCATAGACACACTGAGAAATAAGATTTGACCAGCTCTGAGGGTATCCCTTACTCTAGTCAAGCTGACACATAAAATCAACCCTCACAACACAGCATTGTCCGCTGCTTTGCGTATTAACCAGGTAGGGCTGCGCAGCGCTAACTGCCCCGTCTCTCACTAACGTGAGCAGAAGGCGCAGCTTCTGACTGCTACGTTCTCTGCATCCCAGAAGAGAGGAATAGCTTTAACTCCCTATTCCTGTAAAGGCCACTATGAGTGGGGGTTCAGGCCAAAATGGATTTTGCTCTCCCTTTGTTCCTACCTCTCAGAAGAAACAAAGAAATGAAGATAGTCCTTATTTTTGTGAGGCTGACGCTTATATCATTTGGAAAGCCCTCCCTAGGAAAACAAATGAAAGGTTGCAAGTAAAAATTGCTAGGGTCCCCCACCCCCGGCCAAGACCCTTAGAAGAGACATGTTAAGTGTACAGTCCCAAATCTTAAGCTTTATTAGCGTCTCGGTAAATCCCCTCTGCTTGAGGTGTCCTATCAGTACACGTGCGCCTGGGGCGGTGTAATTTCACATCCGCTGTCAGCGGGCACACTGCGTCACTTAGTAAACGCACACTACCTAGGATGATGGTGTTTAAGAAACTACTTAAGAACGGTGGTAAATCGGGGTATATGAACACACATTATGCCCTAAATTGCCCGGGATAAAAATGTACATCCTTTAGGTCATGGATCAAGTAAACTAAATCCTTTTATAATACTAAAAGAAAAAACCGTGAAACATGCAGTGCCTTTCAAGGACCCACAAATTTTACGTATACAGATAGTTCCCATTTTCTGGACAAAACTGACTCAAACAAAAGAGGAGTTTTATTGTTCGTAAGAGTTTATCAATACAAATTTTACACGTTTTAGTTAACAAGCTTTATAGTTGGTAGGTTACCTGTAGAAAAAGGAAATTGTTTCCCTTACAGTAATAGCGTGATTACTGGAGTTCACACCATTTCCAGTGCCTCATGCTTTTGGAGATCACACACTGAAATTCCCTGAAAAATGCGCAGACAATAGAAATAGTACTTTGGATTTGTTTTAAAGAAAGCTGCTTGTAGTTAGGGGTAGTGTCTTGGAACAATGCGGATCTCGAGCCAACCGTAGCCTTATCCTAACATGAGGGGGTGGGGGTGTACTCACCATTCACTGAAGACCCATGAGAGAAGCAATGAGAGTTTGAGAAAAACTTACTAGAACTTCTTTTTAGTATTAAATGGGGGGAATTTAGGCAAATTGTAAAGTTTGTCTTCACATAAATATTCTGGTAAAGTAAAACACTTTGCATTAACAAATCCTATTCTATTTTATTATATCAGCCAAAGATGCATTTTTCAGCATCTTCTCTCTGTATTTGCCAAATAATCTCTCTGACCCAAACTCCAGCAATCACAGTCACCACCATCATCATTATCATAATGACTGCTACAATTCTTAGGAGCTCCTCTCTGGTCAGTCACCCTGCTGAGCACCACATGCTAATAGGCTCATTCCTTGCTGTGAGATAGATGAGAGCTCACAAAGGCACATGTTCCTAAAAGACCGTCTTGAAAACTATGCCCAAATCGAACATTCACTGTCTTTATACTTCCCTGGTATATCGGTTAGGAGTCTTTCAGTTACAAGTGCCAGAAAACCCTAGAGTGGATTTTGTTTTAAAAATCTGTGACTAAAAATCCAGGTAGGACCTGTAGAGGCCCTTTTAGGCAACAAACTTGAGCCATGGTAACCTGAGCGAGGTAGAAGGGCCCACAGTGACCACTGAGCTGAATACAAACAGGCCCATTAGGTGTGGCACCTCAAAATATCCGTAAGCTCTAGCTGACTGATGGGCTACTTACAAACCAGCACAGGTACCAAAAAGGAGAATTCCATACATTCCCATACTTCCTAAGCTCACCCTACGCCACCCCCACCCCACCTCTTGACAGACAGTGTCTTCTTTGCTGTCCTGCCTGATGCTTCCCTGAGGTTTATCCAATAAACTATCTCCTTTGGCCTGCCTTGGGTGAATCCTCCACCGCCCCTGCCGCCAGCCTCCACCTGATCAGGTCGCCCTCCAGGACCACGTTCAGTGGAAGCTTGATCCAACATGTAACAGGACATGTGTTTTTCCCTGTTCCTCCATTCTGCCTTCCTCAATGTTAGCTGCCCTAGAAAACTCCAGGTTCTCCCCTTGAGATTAAAAAAAAGCTGCTAATTTCTAGGACTCACATTCTCATCAAGCACATTGAATGATAACATCCTCAGAAGTCCTTGGACTCAATCTCTTCGGCCCACATTGTCACGTGCCCGACCACAGACTATCACTGTCACAGAGAAGCAGATAAGATAAGGTGACTGGCTTAAGGAATCAGCTTACCCCTTGGGCTCAGGGTAGGGTGATGATTCTCATGGATGAGAATGAGGTGGAAATAACTTCCTTAAAAGGAAAATTTTGGTGCTGTTGGCAGGAAAAGGGAAGAATAGAGGCTGGGAGAGACCAGTATCAGCACCAAAAATATGTCTATTACACCTGCTAAGTGTTATTCCCAGATAGGTAAGAGAATCTAAAACTTTAATATAACATCTGCTAGTGAGCATTCAGCTAAAAATAATAAACAAAATTGTTAGTCCCTCATTCTTCTTCCAGTCCCTGAACAAGAGGGAAATTTTTTATCATTATTTGCAATTTAGAAAATCTTACTTAGAAATGTCATATTTAATTACTATGTATATGGATTTTCTTCTCTATGAGAAGACCATGGTACCTAATGACCACAGAATCCAAAATCTTCTCACAAAGCAAAGACAATTTATGCAAGAGGAAAATGGGCACCAAAATAATGATTGAGATAATAGACCTTAATGTTCTTTCTATTCTTAATAGAGATTTCCAAGTCAATCTGACTGCTTACACCCATGCCTGCCTTCATAGTATGTATCTTTTGAACTTTCTTATACATATACTTTTTATCCTTTTATCAAGATTTATTGAATTGTCAAAACCACATTTGGAATTGCTCAAACATTGTGAAGAATTGAAATGTGTTCAGTCTTAACACATCTGAGTTCAAGATTGTTATGTTCATTGCCAATAATGTACCCCAAATCTGAGACCAAGATAGAATATTGTGTCATGTATCGGGGAACCGGCAGGGGTCTGAATTGTCACCACACTTAACAGCAACAGCAAAAAATGTTTAGACGTGAACTAAAAACAAAAATGTAAAAGGAATCTCCTTTTTCATATGTTCACAAAAGACTTACTTGGAATATTCTTTGTGGTGGTGGTCAGTTTACCACAAGAAATGCTGTTTACCTTGTATTTAAATGGAGAGGTGAAAAATGTGTTGGAATGGGACGGAAAAAATTTGAGTTCTAGTCTAAGCTCTATCACGAACCGATTCTGTGACCTTGGGCAAGTCACGTTACATCTCCAGGTTGCACAAGGTACAGCCTGGCAGAGATTATCTTTAGAAGTTCCCAATCCTGAACTTATTAGAATTTTGTGAAATGAACATACTAAGTAGGGAGCTCAGTTTACCTAAATACCTAAAATGGAACATTAACATCCATTTCCCTCCTAGGAAATTGAGATCAGGTGAAAGAGATAGACAGTTTGTAGGACAATTCTGAGTTTTACAAACAAATTTCCACGTACCTCTTTAATTTGCGATCACCTTAAGTAAGCAACTCCCTTCACACTTTTATTCAAAAATAACAAGCTATGTTTGAAATGCCGGTATACACCATTTATTACGCTCTCCAACCCAAACACGAAAACATTTGTACTTATGTTATGACTTCACCTGGTGGCTTTCATTTTCCCCAACATAAAGACGGGGTGAAGCAGAGTAATAGAAAAATAGAAAACATCTTTGTCGGAAAATGAGATTGCAGCTGTGTAACTGGAGCACATAACCATAAATCAGAATGTCAAATCCAAAACACATGACTGTTTGCAAGTTCTCCATGTGCGCTCTAATGTGATTACAGCCTGGTTGCTATTATGATTTAAAACAAAGTCTTTCATGCTAGAAACAAAATGCGGAATGTGAGCCGCCTGGGGGAGAGAGCTGCAAGCGAGCTAGGGACGTACCCCTTGCTGTCAGAGAGGTGGGCTACGGTATTTCAAGGGCTGGTTTGTCAGGTGTGAGAGAGCAAGAGGATCCAAGAGGAACCTTGGCAGAGGTCTTAACATGAGGGACAAATTAGCCAGGAGTGTTCAGCTCAGTTTGACAATCTGAAATTAGCTGCTCTCTTTCCCCCCTCCCCATTTTTTTTTCTCCTGAGCAGAATCCTGAAGCCAAATACGAAGATTACAGAAGTCATTCTTTCCTGCCTATCACATAAACAAATGGCCCAGCTGTTATTGCTAAGATTCCAGTTTTAAACTTGGACTTTCTTGTATAAACTTCAATGTAATGGTATTTAAAGTGTCATAGGCAATAAGCATCTAATCCTACTCAATAAATTGTAGGCTCATTGCATGAACTCCTAGAGCTGTTAAAGACAGCTGTGCTTTTTTTGTAATTTAAGTCATTTCCAAATTGGGCAAGTCTCCAGGTGTATTTTCAGACAAACAATGTGTACTAGAAAAGTGATGTTCTGAGTCTTTCATCAATGAAATAAACACAGAGGAGTAAAAGCTGAGATATAAGACGGTACAAACATCATTCCCGATCACCCCAGAAGAGCAGGCACCAAGGAAGGGGTGCCAGGAAATTGGTTCTTATTTCCTTGGACTATTAGAATATGAGCCAGGACCTATCTCCCAGGGACCTTCTGTAAGCCCAACTACTTTTGTAACTGGTTGTTGGGCCAATGCCATAGATGGGTACTAGGATGGAAGATAAGAATTTAGTATTTCTCAAAATAGAACCATCAACTATATGACATAACCCTGAAATAGAAAAAGCTCCTCCCATAGCTGATATTTAAAGGTTTCAGGAGAAAACAGTTTCCACCCTGTGATGTCATTGAAACAAATCATCATGAGACCAAAGAATAAGAAGGCATTATAAGAGGTGATTTCGTCCAGGGTACTGTCTCTTAAGAGGACCCACAATAAAGACATTTAAAGAAGATTAATTGGTAATTATTTTAGATCCAAATCATCATTAAGCATCAAATGAATCTTCTTCTAGGACTTAAGAGCTCTGAATGGACAGGGCAGGGAGCGTGCTTTTCTGTTATCCACCCCAAGTTGAGTATTCTACAATCAACTGATGGAGCTGAGTAGGAGGAAGTCCAAGTCCTTCACCATGATTTGATGATAGTGAGTGGCCTTCAGTGAGGCCATCACAAACGTCTGCCTCCTGGATCTGATTCCAGAGCAGGGGAGTATTGTTACTGTTTCCCTTTGGTGGGTGGTTTATCACCAATGGTTGATTTGCACCAATAAGATATTCTTACCTACCTTTGTTCTGCACTCTTGTAAGGTACTGTGCATTATCTTTTGGGCTAACCACATATGATGTCTACCCCACTGTCAGCAATGCAGAGAAAACAGAAAAAAGTGCAGAGAAAACATAAACCACAGACCTAGAGCCCACAATACAGTTCCCCTGAGTCCTTCTGTGGTGGGTTGAACTCCATCATAGACAAACTAGGCCTGAAATGAATCAACACCTCTTGCAGTTGCTGGAACATAACACAAGCTCACAGGTGGAGGGAATTTCAGGCAATGACTCGGGATTACTTTTGGCCTAGGTGGACAGCTAGACAGCTACAACTAGTCCAAAACTCTTAGAAATGATCTTCTGGATCCCTGCCCCAACACAACCCCCCAAATGACAGTTCTACATGGAAAGAAAATTCCTACTGAAACTTGTAAGTCTAGGCTTGATAATTAGAACTTCCCTTCATGCATGGATTCTGATGGTATTCCTACTGGCCCCCTTTGAGAAAGACATGTCACCTCAGTGGAAAACTTCACCTCAGGCAAAAGCAATGGCCCACATTCACAACCCTTTAGGCCTGTTCAGTTTTGAGGGAAAACTCAAAGACCTAACCAAAAAATGTATACATCAAAAATTTAACCAAAAAATGTCTAGAAACAACTAATCTCTCAGTGTCACTTCAAACAAGGATAGCATACCAGACACATGGTATTTATCAAACAATTTAGTTTCTCAGCTAGCCAACTTATTGGGTCCCATTTCTGTCTAAAAAGTCTCTAAAAGCCTACAAAAATACTGTCAAAACGACAGATGATAGTATTTGGAATTGTGTTCTCAAGGCAATTTACCCAATACTACAGGTATTTCTCAATATGTGCATAATTAAAATGCTCTTTAATTTTCAAGAAAGTATCTTGAAAGAAAGGACAAGCCCCATAGAATGGAATGGTGGGTAGATTTTTTTAAGCTAAAAGCCAGAGAATGAAATTATTGAAACCATCTTCTGTTCTACTTTAATTTTCACCAGCTTTTTGCTAGTTTACTTTAACAAGTAATGTTTGATTGAATTCAGGCCTGCTTTTGTTTACAAAATGAACCAGAGCCAGCAAGTCGTGGCCTGGTTAATTTGCACATCCACTGCCTTGGTCTCCTCCCCTTTAAACAAAAATCTAGAGTTTGTGATTTATTGTTGATTTGGTTAGTTCAAATGATTTTGATGGCTAAGTTCTACCTTATACCCTATCCTTGAGATTCTTACCAAAAGTACCCAATCTATGTCTACTATACAAGGCAGAAATGACCCCACCACAAAAAAATGCAAAACACATCTCCTTAACTTCAGATGCCAACAAAAGAAACTGAGAATAAAAATTCACAGATGGAAGAAGGGAGAAAGCAGTATCCATAAATCAATAGCTTTAGAAACCAAACTGGCCCTTTCAGAAGGAAAATAACAGGAGAGAAAGTGAAGTGGTCATTATTGATGACAGGTCTCCTTGAATCTTTGAGATCATCACTGTATGCCAATCAGGTAAACCAGTGGTTCTCAAATCCAGCAAAGCATCAGAATCACCTCAAAAGCCCTATTCCTAAATCTCCTCTTCTAGAAATTCTGATTTTAAAAGTCCACGGTAGCATCTATATGTTCACAAAGTACCCCCAAATGGTTCTGGAAACTTTGAAACATGGGTATAGTCTTTATGCAAGTTTAATGTCACCTTGCCCAGCCAGTCTCATCTACTCCTCTGCTTGAATTCTCTACTCCAAATCTGAAATCTCTTCTTACTCTATGCTGTGAAACTGGTGTATTGTTCTGTATAGTCAGTGAGAGTAAATATGTAGAGAGAATAATGCCCTGCATCCTTTGTCACTCATGTACAAAATACACACACACACACACACACACACACTACTGTTGGGGCTTGCTCCTAAAAATCACTATCTAATGCTAAAAATAATCTCTCACATGTCCACAGTCCATCCACAATGTTCCATTTCCATTCAAACTTCCACTTTCCTAACAGCAAGGCAAAGCTCATTCCCAGTCTCCTTCACCCCCATGCAATGTGCTGCCTTTCTTCTAATCCACCTACTTTCCTTCATATTGCTCATTTAAAAAGTAATCTCATTTGACATAAAAAGGGAATTTACCTAATACTATAGGTATTGAGGGAATAACTATTAGCTCTTAGAGGGAAGGAACCATACCCATTTTGCTTATCTCTATATCTCCTACACATAGCCTAGCATATGGCACATGGCAAAAAGCTCAATAAATACTTACTGAAGGGCACCTGGGTGGCTCAGTTGGTTAAGCGTCTGCCTTTGGCTCGGGTCATGATCCCAGAGTCCTGGGGTCGAGTCCCACATCGTGCTCCCTGCTCCACAGGGAGTCTGCTTCTCCCTTCTGCCTCTCCTCCCACTTGTTCTCTCAATCTCTCTTTCTCAAATAAATAAATAAAATCTTGAAAAAAAATTTTTTTAATTAATACTTATTGAAAATACAAATGAATATCCAAAATTAAAGTTTTTCCTAGAGACTACTTAAAAATAACCTGTAACTTTTCAGACAGCACCATCTGCAATATTAAAATCCTAGAGGTGGAAGGGGTGATGAGGATACTGAGATCATGTAAAGTTATGGTTTTTCCAAGGTCAACAGCACATGCATGGCAACTCTCAGATTAGCAAGGAGTCCAGTGTTTGTTGTTATTTTCATGGTTCTGTTTTGTTTTTTAGTACTCATCTATGAAATAATTAACAATGTTTCCCACATAATAGAAGGAGGTAAAAGGTAATGAGAAGATACCTAAAAATCCTTACAAGGGTTCCTGATGCATTGCAAGCACTTAATAAATTTAAGCTTTTGTTATTTTATCATATCATCTTCCCTTTCCAAGTCTAATATCTATGCCTGATATCTAATTTTCCTTAATTTGCCTCAATTTTTTCAATCCAATTGGGTTTCCCATTATTGGCCTTATAATGCAATTCTGACACTAACTACCCAGAGTTAGGTCAAATTTCACAGGTTGAGGACACAGTCCTCCATAAGACTCCTCCCACTTCAGACTTCAATCATAATCTCTGGAGTTCTCAGGCCACCTGCACTTCTGACCAACTGGCTACAAGCTTGGGGGTTCCCACTACCCCCTCAAGTTTAATAATTTACTAGTATGACTTAAAGAACTTAGGAAAGAGGGGCGCCTGGGTGGCTCAGTTGTTAAGTGTCTGCCTTCGGCTCAGGTCATGATCCCAGGGTCCTGGGATCGAGCCCCACGTCAGGCTCTCTGCTCAGTGGGAAGCCTGCTTCTCCCTCTCCCACTCTCCCTTCTTGTGTTCCCTCTCTCGCTGTCTCTCTCTCTGTCATAAATACATAAAATCTTTTAAAAAAAAAGAGAGAGAAAAGAACTATACTTATGATTATGGTTTCACCTATAAGATGCAAATTAGTACCAACCAACTGAAAAAACACATAGGAGGAGGTCTAGGAGGGTCCCAAAGACATAGCTTTCATTTCCTCAGACCTGTCACCCTCCTAGCACATCAACGTGTATCATCAACCAGGAAGCTTACTCAAGCCCCAGGTGTCCATAGCTATTTTTGGGATTTCATTGTATAGGTACCATTGACTGAATCATTGACCATGTGATTGGATTCAATTTCCAGTACTCCTCCCCTCCCCAAAGGTCAGGCTGATATCACATGTGCCAAGCCCCATGCTCTCTAGCCACATGATTGGTCCTCTCAGATTAGCTAGCCCCATCCTGAGTCATCTCCTTAGCATAAACTCAGGCATAAAGCTGGGTTCCACCATGAATAACAAAGACACTCATCCCTCGGGAAATTCCAGGGATTTAGGGGTTACCTTCCAGGGACCAAATTCCAGCCCCCAAATTCTTTATTAGATGACAGGTCTCTACTCCAGTATGACTGGTTTTCTCATTGTCCTCAGACCATGACCAATTAATTCTAGGTCCTTCTGTTGAACACATCTTAGCTCTTTGTTTTTGTTACACTCATCATACTCATAATACTTTTCTTTGTCTTCCTCATTAGACTGTAAGATTTTTAAGGGCAAAGATCATGTCTGTCTTATTCATTACATTTGGCCAAATCCTTACATTTTTCCAAGGACATAGTTAATATACTTAAATATTGGTTGGCTGAATTCCATCTCCATGTCTTTATTCACAAGTACAGAAAGGACATTTGCAAATCTGAAGTTAGCACCAGGGCCACTGTGGCTGCAGTAAGAGTAGGTACAAGTACACAATAGGATAACCAAGAGAATCTGCCAGCCATTGAAAAAACATTTAAAGTAGATTTGAAACCTACACTACTTCATATTCTATTGTGGCTACAAGAGAAGCCTCGAAAAATGTGAGACAAGAAGCACAAAAATAAGAGAATTTCTATATTTTTTACCCTGAAGGTGCTGATGATTGTTGTAGGGGAGGAGAGATGTTAATTGATTTTTTTCTTTACTCAACTTCTAATTGCACTTCCTTCACCTTTAGCAAGCTATCATCCTCTAAATAAGCAAAATGTTTCAAGCTTACTTCCCCCTAAAATATGTGGTAATGGTATTTGCAGGTGGAATTCTATTGCAATTACCACACAAAGATCCTTTTCCCTAGCCATGCCCTCACCAAAAAAGATCTTTTAAAAATGGAATTTGCAATTTAAATTTGTAATGGAAAGTACAGCCATCCTCCTAGTTCAGTCAATAAAAGTAAGATTGAAAGTAAGTCTCTGAATATTTTAATCCACCCTCTTACAATAAACATTAGTAGAATTGAAGTGAATTGAAATCTGTTCCCTCGGTTTCATTGGTCTAAGTCTTGCTTCTCAACAATTGCAGGTTGTAAACTCAATGGTAGGAAGTACGTCTTATGGAATGAAAGGCTTATGGAATATCATAGCTGGAAGCAATCTGTATGAACAGAAAGCAGACAGCCACTGAGGACACATAACTTGCTCAACTTTCTATACCAAGTTAACAGCAGAGATGGGACCAAAATCCCATCTCCTGACTCTCTACCGTATGATATTTCTTCTATATCATGTTATACTAATATTTCTTTTCTATGCCTCAGAGTTTATGACAATGCTCAGCACACAATAAATGCTTAGCAAATTATGCTGATTTTGATTTCTTAAAGAGGATTTGTCTACAACATTCTCGGGCATGATTCTGATTAATTACATACTTTCCTCTCGTGTATTTAGTCCTACTTTTGCGTCCACACAGATTACACATGGTCATTCATACTGAGCCAACCTGCTGAGAACCTGGTATGTCTGTAATCTGTCATCCTTCTTCAGTCCCTTCCCTGTGTATGCACTTAAAGGTAAAACCACAGCCCCACACAGCATACCCTTTATGGCTTATCACTACCCCGTCTCAGAAGGTAGACTTGTTCTGGTTCCAGTTTTCAAGGCAATCAATAGTGTTGTAATGGTTTGGAAACTTGACTTGTAGGGGGGAAAAAGGTTCACATTACCCAAGGACATTCAAATTTTTTCCTTAGTTTCACTGGGACATACATTGGTCCATAAAATGTGCATTAAATAAATGTAAATAAGACATGTGATTTGAATTTTTCACATTAAATTGTAATGCAATGTGTTTTTTAATCCATATTCCACATTTGAAGTAACTTTGAATAGTGTTTCTCTTCAGGTGGCTAATGAATGAATATTGGAATTCACACAGGAGCCAATAGTCACCATTTGAAAAGACAAATCATACCAGATCTTTTCTGCTTGAAATCCATCATTGGCTTCCCACTGCACTTAGAATAAATCAAACTCATAACAATAGCCTTCAGGTCCCACATGATCTTGTTCTGCTTTTTCCTCCAACCTCATCCCTCTTGAAACTTTTTTTCATTCATCATCAGCCAGTGACCTTCTTTTATTTTTCTCTGATTTCAGCTTTTTCAGAGCCTTTGCATATACTGTTCTGTTTGGAATATTCATTGTGCTCCCCCCCGCCCCTTCCCCCCCCCATAAATCATACCTCTTCGTGTCCATACTCTTTTGCAATAAGACTTTGCTGCCCCTCCATCAAGTGGTGGAGGCCATTTTTTTCTCCTCTTAATCTGGAGTAGACTTTTGACTAATACAATACAATGAACATAACATTCTGGAACTTCTGAAACCAGGTCTTAAGTGGCGTCATAGCTTCCACTTTTGTTTTTAGAATCATGTTACTATGTAAAGAAGTTCAAGCTATCCTGCTGTAGAAAGAAGGCACATGCAGAGAGAGATCCCCTGGAGAATAAGAATATGGAGAAAGAGACAACATGTAAAGAAAAACCAAGATATCTTAGTTGATAGCGTCAAGGCTCAGACTGTCTTGAGCTCTTTAGCCCCATGGTTGGCATCATGTGGAGCAAAAGGATCATCTGAGCTGAACCCCGCCAAACTCCTGACTCACAAAATTGGAAGCAATAAACAGTTATTGCATTTTAAATTTATCTTATTTTAAAAGTTTTACACACAGTAAAATTCTTTGTTTGTTTAAAGTTCTATGGACTTAAACACATGCATAGATTCTTGAAACCAGCACACCAATGAACTCAGCATAATTCTTACATCCCAAAGTATTTCCTAGTACAGTCCCTCAGTGGTCATAATCCCATACCCACCAAACCCTAGCAATTACTGATCTGTTCTCTGACCCTATAGTTTTGCTTTTATCAGAGTGTCACATAAATGAAATCATATGGTATTCAATATTTTAACACTGGTTTCTTTCAATTAGCATAACACATTTAAGATTCATTCATGTTGTTGTATGTATCAGTAGTATGTTACTTATTGTCGCCGAGTAGTATTCCACTGTGTGAATTTAGCAGCCATTGAAGTATTTTGGAGTTGTTTCCAGTTTGGGGTGATTTTGAATAACGTTATTTTAGGCACTTACATGGAAGTTTCTGTTTAAAAATAAATTTTAATTTCTTTGGGATAAATAGCTAGAAGTGGGATTGCTGGGTCATATGCTAAGTGTATGTTTAACTTGTGAGAACCACTGGAGTGACTATACCATGTTGCAATACATGAGACTTTCCCACCAGCAATACATGAGACTTTCAGTTGCTCAAACTCCTTGTCAGCACTTGCTATTTTCAGTACTTTTATTTTGGTCATTCTAACAGGTATGTAATGGTAACTCATTGTTGTTTTAATTTGCATTTCCCCAATGACTAATAATGGTTAAGCATCTTTCAGGTACTTATGTGCCATCTGCGTGTCTGCAAATTAGCTCAAACCATTTGCCTACACTTTTATTGAATTATTTTTTATTGTCAAGTTTTGTAAATTCTTCACATTTTTTGTATGCAAAGGGCAGAATAGTACATACTGGCAAACAATTTAAAGGGCAATTTAAAAACTAAAAAAATTTTTTTCACTTGAAGTTTCTTTCTCTCCTGTTTGGTCACTAGTGGAAGTAAGCACTGGACAGTGGCTAGCATCTTAATATATTTTAAAATATATTTAAAATATATATGTATATATGAGATATATACATGAGCTAGATAGATATTTATCATCCTGCTTCCTGCCTTCCAGATGTTTCCCCACATTCTTTGCAAATTCTTTGAATTCGTTCATTTTCTTATATTCATGAGACTTTCATTTCTTTGCTTAAAAAATTGAGCCCTCCATTGTTCCTTCCTCAACCTTATACTTGATCCTGGCTACCCTAGAAATGTCTTATACCTTCTATACCCCATTGTTTCTGGGAATCTTTCTGGTCCCTGCTCTCAAACCCTGTTAAACCCCATTTTGCCTGCAGTTCTCTGATGTGATTCATTGCTTTAAATCTAGTTTCTGTTTTTTCATTCATTACCCTTGGACTACATGTTTCGGAACTTCCCTTACATTCTGGGCCCACCCCAGCGTTCATCTCAGACTTTGATTCTAATTCCCCTTTAATTAGAGCCCTCAAAGTGCAGAAAAACCACACCCACTCCAATACCAGTCCCTGCTAGTAGAATTTCAACCTTGGCCCAGTCCCTGCTTGCCTGGGAAGAAACGTCTCATACCTCGCTTGTTCGAAACATAACATGAAACTCAACAGTGTGGAACCATCATGGAATAATTCATGTCGTCATGCTGACTTTGTTGATTACATTACAATTTAATCCATCGTGCAAAAGATCTTTGATTTTATCCCTTATTGGAACTAAATTTTTCTGCCTTCCTAAAGGATTACGTGAAATATCATATACCTTTTCTCTTGGTATCATTTTAACATCAATTATCCACTGAGCTCTTGTAGAACGAGAACTCTAGATCTTAGTAAATGGAGAAAGACCATTTCTCTCCTAAAGAGGCCAAGATCGCTGTAGTTTTTCTATGTTTTATTGGTGGGGGGTGGTGTATTTGTTTGACTTCTTTTCTTCTACTTATTGTAGTTTTGATGTTTTCTCCTTTTCTAGGTAGCTTTTCATTTCCTCTTGAAGAAAGTGTCTTTTTTGGATATTGCTTCTAATTTGCTCTAAACATTATTTAAGAAGAAAAACACCTGTGATTCACTTAACACCTCTTCTTCTTTCTTTTGACTTTTCACACATATCTATGGTTTGAATTTTTGCAATGATTATGAAATTATTTTTACATATTATAAATTAATTAAAATAAAAATTTTAAATGAATTTAAAATAGTACTCTCCTTATGGGAAAGTTGTGAATATTAAACACATGAAACATGTTGGAGTGTGTTTCACACCTAGGAAGAGCTCAGGAAACATTCGCTGTTGTGGCTTTTGTTTTATGGCTGGCCCCAGGGACGGTATGATGCTGCATTTGTAACTGCTGTTAGACATCTCTTCCTGGATATTCTACTGGTGCCTCAAATTGTAGACTTGAGTTCACCGCCTTCCTCTACCTCCTCCCAAACTTGCTCTTCCTCCTGTGTTTTTTAATTCTGCCCATAGCACCATTTCACTACCACAGACTTGAATTTTTAAAAACACCTTTGATTTTTCTCTCTCTACGTCTCCCAACCTGAACAATTCCCAAGTCCTTTTTATTCTATTTCATGAAATTTCTTAAGACTTGACTTTCCTCTCTGTACCCTTGTTCAGAATCTTATTACTGCTCATCTGGATTAATGCCATAATCTCTGGACTAATGCAATAGTCTGATAACTGCCTTTGATATCCAGCTTCTGCAATATATTCTTGCACTTAGATTAATTTTCCTAAAGAACATGTCTGATAATGTCTCTCTCCTACTCAGAACTTTTATTGACTCCCCAGTGTATTCTGGTTTAAGCCTTTCCAACTCTCCAGCCCCAGTCAACCACTGCAATCTGCCCAAGCAATCTCTTCATGCTTTGTACCCTCCAGGCAAATTATTTAAATTACACTAAAATAAAAATAGTAGTATTCTAATTGAAGGTCTATGACTTTTTTTCTTTCTATATTTAAATGCAAGAGATAAAGTGAGTGGGCTTTGATCACCTCTATCTGGGCTTCTAAGTGGTCTCCTCTGTTGGCTTTTAACAAATTCTTGGCTTTATTCTGGATTGATGAGATTGTCAAATAGCTAAGTTCGTTATAGGTGAAGTTTCCTGCCATTAAAAAAAAGTATCATACACACACACACACACACAGAAACACACACACACGTGCACACGCCACAAACACATACTAAGGAACACTTTGGTATTTTAACAATATTAATTCTTTACCTCAAATGCAGTAGATACCAGAGAAATACTTTTCCATTTCCCTTTACATTGGACATATTTGCAACTTGAGAACAAGAGCCAGTGTTGGTTTTCAGACAGAATCCATTTAATTAATCATACTATTTGAACAGCTGGGGAAGCCATGTATTTATGTAAGAGCTTAACATTCTTTCAAAAATTGTCAAGTATGAATCAAAATAATATTATTTCACTTTTTAATGATACACTATTTATCTTTAGATTTTATTCACACTTGACTTTATAAATCAATAGTTTCAGTCTTTAAGACACATTGTTACCTATGTTTAAAGACTTTTTAAAAACACTATCATACACAGTGTGGTAACATAGGGCTAAGGTTCTATTTACCACAGGGACTCATTTGGGAAGTGTGAGATTTTCCAATTTTTGTCTCTAAACTTGACAAGCACTGGATAGAGTAGAGATGAAATAGCATGATAAAATTATGTTTTCCCCTTGGTAGTCACCAACAGAAAGACAAGCTTTTCTTATTAAAAAAAAAAGGTAAAGTTTATCTCATTCAATGCAACAGTATAAACTCTACATGGACAAATGTGGGTAGGAGACATAATAAAATTGGATTCTTGCTCTAAATCTCAAGAACACAATTTTATTTTTTAAATTTTTAAAAAAATTTTATTTATTTATTTTAGAGACTGGATGGTGCAGTTGCAGAGGGAAAGGGAGAGAATCCCAAGCAGACTCCATGCTGAGTGCTGATACCGACATGAGGCTTGATCTCACAACCCTGAGATCATGACCTGAGCCAAAATCAAGAGTGGGGTGTTTAACCAACTCTTCAAGAACACAATTTTAAGGAAAAATATTAATTAAAATGTGAAATAATAGCAAAAATAAATAGGAAAACTTCATAAAACTGGTTTTAATACTGGATTCTAGCTTCTGTTCTTAGAGTAAAGGTTAATTTGAAAGAGAAACTTTGGATTCTGCTTGAGACAATCTGATAGGGGTATGATAATCTGATAATTTAGGGGTATGGGCAATTATTTAAAGAGAAGTCACTTATCGATAGCTGTCCTTCAGGGCCAACCAGTGTGGTCAAGGTGCCTGAGGGTCACACTGATGGCCTTGGAACTGTGTTCTAACTCAAAAAAGTTGTAAAGGGACAGAAGCTCCATAAAACTAAATGAGAGGATAAAGAGAATGATAGGCAACTGGGACATAGCATGGTCAATTTTAATTTCCATTTTGAGTTCTATCATTATAGGACAGAATTGTTTATGGTTAGCAATTTGCATGGCTAATGCCATATGACTTTGACAGTTATGATTCCAGTGGAGGCAAGGCATATCTCCCCCAGGGGGATAAAATAGGAAAGTGGCCACTGCAGGCTGGAGCTCAGAGAAACTCCAGACTTTTTACACACTAAATCAGCCTTGAAATTCTGATGAGGCATTAACCAAGGTCCACATACCCACATACCTCCCCACATACCTTTCAGGCTGCCTTTGTCTTTTTATGCTGTCTCTACTTCTTCTCCTCTTCTTAATTTGAATGCATTTCTCTGTGCAGGAAAGAGCAGAGTGTGTGTTATTGTGTTCTATGTTCTATAACCTTATAGGGGTGGTTCTGACCCCTACCACTGTCTGAGACTGCACTGAGAAATGGACCAGAGAAACTTAGAAGACTGAAAGCCAGTCTTCACCCTCTGGAAATTTAATAATACAAGAGAGGAGATGCAGATACACCCAAATGTAGGGACTTCAGGAAAAAAACATTGAATTCATACATGAAATTGTCAGAGGCAGCTCAAGTGAACCTTAATGTTATTCATTCATTTACTCACTTATTCATTCACTTGTTCTTTCATTCATTCTACAGACATTTATTGAATACTTACTATACGTTCCTAAGCACTAGAGATAGAAGAGCAAACAAAACTCAACCCTGTCCCTGCCCTTGTGGAGCTCTCAAAATTGTGGAGTAGAAAGACAATCAAATAAGACATAAATACAAAATTGAAACTGGGATGTGAAGAGCATGATAATATGAGAGCTCACTATAATTGACGTGACACAGTCATGAAAGGAAGACTTTCATGAGGAGACAGACACTGAGCAGGAATAAATTGTGTGACCTTCAGGGAATAGTTTTCCATGAAGGATGAGGGAGCATGGTAAGAGGCACTGAGAAAAAGCCAGTGTATCAAGCACGGAGAAAGTATGAGGGATATGATGGGAACTGAGATGTGATGGGGAGAGCTCGGACACCTTACAGTTGTAGGCCTCATTGATAAGTTTCATTTTGAGTAGAAAGCAAGAATAGCACACACTTTGAAATGATTACCCAGAAGCAGTATGTCCTGTCCAGACAGACGCAAGATAGACCTGCAAAGTCTAGAATCCAATATGGTTGGGTGTAGTAAAGGCACCCCCACCCTCTCAGTGTACATTAATTGCTGGGGACAGCAATATTAAGAGATGGCTTCTTGAATAGGGGCCAAACCACCACTTGGTTAAAACAGGGAAGTTTTGACTAGCTCCACTAATAAATAATGAACCCAATATCCTTTGCCTGGCCTTCACTCTTTCACATAAATTCAATATGTTAATGCATCTGTAACAAATTAAGTGTCTCTTAAAAGTCCCTTAAAAGTCTCCAAATCTTTTAAAATTTAGAGTGCCTATGGAAAACAAATAAGCAAAATCCTTGACCTTTTCTCTATTCATAAGTAAGATCAATGGACTATGCCAAGTACCCAGAAACATTTTTATTCCCAGATTTTTTAAAGAATTTACTTTTATGAACCCAAAGCAAAATTGGAAATCTCTTTCAAAAGACTAGCTTGCTTGGTTAGCTTTTGATAATGAAGTCAAGAGAATACTAATATATACCAGTCGCTTTGCAGAATAACCTAATCTTCAAAACGCAGACTGACATTTGACATATGTAGCCTAGACAGCCCTGGGAATCGAAGAGTAGCGATTTAAAGTTGTTTATTCTTACATAATGGAAAAGGAGGGAGGGGAAGAATTTCTATTTCCCATTAGTCAGTGTCACATGTCCTTTCTGTATTCTGGTGAGTATTTTCTATAATAACCCATTAAGCTGATCTGTAGCAACCAATAAAATACCTGAGAGCATGCATAGAAATCCAAACAGAATCTTGGAATAGAGAGATAACAAGAGGAGAGTCTTTTGTAAGCACTTTTAAAATAACATATCATTTCAGTTATTTTATTTTATTTTACATTGGGAAAAAAAAAAAAAAACAAGGAATGGGGAAGGAAATGATATTACAGGGCTACCACAAGGAGTCAGCAATTTCTGAGTTTTTCAATTAAGTTGCCAATTTTTAGGCTATTATGCTGCTCCCTGAATCAAAAGGATTAACAATTTTCCTCTTAGCAATTAGAAAGGTAGAATTTTACCATGGAAGCACATGGGGGAAGACTGTACAAGAAGTTAGAATTAACTAAATCTCCACTGAGGACCACCCAAGAGGAGCTAAATGAGGGGTTACTTTCAAGTGGGGCTAGGATCAAAGATTGAGGGAGATTAGAACCAATAGGAGGTTAAAGAAAAACATCTGGTCCTTTGCAGTAATCACCAATAGTGAGGTGGATCTTCCTCAGGGAAAGAGCAGCCCATCTGACCACCGACCCAACAATGTGCCACAACGTGCTGATTCCATAGGGGAGGATATCTCTGTCATTTCACAGGAAGTACTCCCAAACCAGAAAAACTGATGGGGGGGACTTTCTTCATCAGGAAAAATGCAAATGTACAATTCAGCATGGTGAGGGGGAGGGGAGCTTAAAAGACGCTTTTTTCCCTGATCGGACAACATAGGCTTGCAACATATTGAGTGTAACCCCTTCCTCCAATGAAGCCCATCACTCTGGGTGGTACAGGTGGACACTGACCTCTTTGGAGAGCAGCTGAGAGCTGAGACTATCAGAAAAAAGAGAGGATGAGCATTAATATTGATTTTACTAACCTTGCCACTTTGTCTTACAGAATAAATGTCCATTTCTGTTGGGGCAAGAGATATTAAAGTCCTGGAGAGAAAATGAAAATATTCAGAAGAAATAAGGAAGAAGGGACATTTCAATATTTTCCTAATAAAAGAAGTCTTTGATGAAAAGAGCCCTTTATTTTAGAATGTTCTTGCTTTTTGTAGTCTGAGCCTTTTAAAAAAAGGGCCTACTTTCACATGGTTTCTATACAGAGTGTAATCCTACCTTATTTCCTATTCTTCAGATGATCCTAGAGAATTAATCACCCAAAGGGATGATTAATATAAAACAGCCCCTGAGGTGGCAACTTTAAACGTGCCAGTTTTATCTGTTATCTCTGCATATCACATTTCCTTAGAATTCTAAGGAAGAATTTTTTAAAGGATCAGAGCAAACGTGTTTGCCTGACTCCTCTATCTAACAGGAAGGCGACTGGGATGAGATCCCGTGTGCATTTGGCCATTGGGTCGTGGAGGGCAGCAGGCTGTTTCCTTAGGCCACAGAGAAGAGAGGGCTCACACTTTCTGGGCACTGTCCCTCCACATGTTTTCATCAGTGATGCGTTTGCGCGAGGGAGAATCATAAACCATTGGGACTTCAGAACAGAGGTCTGAGATGAGACCATTTCACTTTTCCAGGGAAGAAATCAAGGTCTGAAAGAGTCATAGGCCACAGCGGAGCCACTTTCTACTGGTTTTCATCGAGAGCCCTGGTTGCAGCTCAGGACTTCCCTGCATTTCCCCCATGTCTCATAATCAGCATTCCAGTGGGCACTCAACCTCGCCAGGGGTCTCCACCTGTCCTCCCTCTATCTCAGACAGCTAGAACATGGGGCACAAGGACCAGATAACCTCAGCTCGCATTAGTGCTGGGGACCAAAAGAAGGGAGAACCTAAAGCCAGGGGACACTGGCTTCGAGCTTTCCCCCCACTTAGACGTCGGTTTCCCTCCTAACCGAGCTAAATGTCTTCCCCTTCTACTTGACTTATTTTCTTCTTTGGACCTTGGGTGTACAAGATTGAGAATTATCATATTCCTCAGTTTGTGGCTCACTAGCATCTGCTTGTGCAAAGTCCTCTCTCTCTCTCTTTTTAAGTTTTATTATCTTCCCCCTTTATCTTTCATCCTCACTCCGTTGTCCTTCCTCCCATAGGCAGTCCCTCTAATGTGTTTACTATATGTCATTGGGTATCCACATGTTCTTGAATAATTTAGTGTTGTTTTGTGCAGTACCTGTTTTTAATTTACAAAAGCAATATTGCATGAAGCTCTCCTTCTGTTACTTTTTCACTCAATGTTCTTTTATTAAGATCCATCAATGCTTCTGTATGTAAATCTAGTCTATTACTTCAAACTGTTGCATATTCTTATTAGAATGCATCTTTTCTTATCCATTACTTTCAGGAATGGACACCTAGGTTGCCACCAGTCCCATTACCATAAGTAATATTGCTCTGAACATTCTCATATATACCTCTTTAGACAATGAAAGCATTTCTTTTGGGAAATGTATCTGAGTTAGACTACTGGGTCATGGGGAAGACGTATACTTATTTTCACTTCATATTTGCATGCTACCCTCCAGAATGTCTATACTACCTGCAATACAGGAGAATTCTCCTGTCTGCATTAGCATCAGGTGTTACATGACTTTTTAATTGTTGCCAGCCAAGCTTCTCTCTTCATTAATAACAAGACTTTTGATTTGGCAATTTAAATCATTATTTTTATGCACCAATTCTCTATTTCATGAAATTATATTTAATGACCAAATGCAGGAAAATTTCTTGTGCAGCTTAAACAGGTATTGGGAATAACCCAATGTCCTGATTAATGGAGCGCTACCTGTAGGGCATACCCAGGTTACCATTTTCAAAGAAAGTGAACAACCTGTAATTGTAAAAACCCCTCTGTGACCACAGTTAGTCTGTGAGAATTCAGAAGTCACTTCAGGATTAAGTGTGATCTATAGATCATTACCATGAAAACTAGCCCTCATTGTATTTTCCCTGCAGATATATCAGCTAAGAATTTACTTTGTTTTATAATAAGGAACAATGTTGGAAAATGTATCAGACATATTTATGATTTCCATGCTCCTTCATCCCATCCCCACCCACTCCTGCAAACTCCTTTGGCAATTGCTCTCCACTCATTGAAGGAGTAGTCCTAAGTCCATGTTAGTACCACATGATCCTGCTCTCTGGCAACATTTTATAGGATGAGAGAAATTCATTGATCTAACATTGAGCTCATCTATAATTTGGGATGAACCAGTAGGAAACTTATGACCTTGAACTAACTGAGATGGAGTCAGTTAGACATAGTGAGTGCCAGAGGCAGCACCTGGGCAAGACAGAGGTGATGTCATGAGAAGGCAGAAACTAGAAAGTTGCAGAGGATTCTGATTTGCAGAAAGGAGCAGAGATTACAACTCAGCTGTAAGTACATGAATCAGACAGGCAGGAGCACTACTGGGAAGAACCTTTATATAAATCCTTCACCTAACTGCACTCCCGATCTATAGGAAATAAAGCCGATTGGACATTCTTCTTCAAAGACAAGCTGCATCAACCCCAGGAAAGGGGACTGACTTTCAGGACTCTGTTCTCTCAGTTCTCCAGAACTCCCTCCAACCAAGCACCATCCACCATGTTTGAGGGAAAATGGAACATCTGAGCCTCCACTATACCACACCTGTTAGAAGTAAACTTTGGTTAAGTTGCTATCAAGGAGATGGGTAGGGAAAGGAGAGACAAAGGAGAGCTATGTATGGTCTTTACCAGGGAGTAACTCCAGCATCTAAAGAGTCAACTAAAGTATGGATGATTCAAATACATCCTGAACAGGGGTGCCTGGCTGGCTCAGTCAGTGAAGTATGCACCTCTTGATCTCGGGGTTGTAGGTTTGAGCCCCATATTGGGTGTAGAGATGGCTTAGGAATAAAATCTTAAAAAAAAAAAAAAAAAGAAACCCTGAACCTACTGGAATGTCAAAGCAATAATTCATATATTTAATAATGTTTTTAAACAACCAAATTAGTGTTCTTGTTTCACTACGTTGAAGATGCTCTAAATATTGTTTTTGAACAGAATCAGTTGACTTGGTGGAAGTCCTCAAGCTGGGGAGAAAGATGTAGAGGAAATAAAAAATGAAAGACCTGTAGTTGTAGGGAATTACTTTCTTAGGGGCCAGAAAACAACTTCTGGGATGACCTTAGAGAAAAAGTTCTCCCCAGCAACATTTTGACAAGTGAACCGGTAACTCTCCATTTGCCACTATGAATTAGATGCTACCAAACCACTGGCTCTATAAATTAATAAGCTAAGTAGAGTGGACAGTCATGTTTTCCCTTATCCCTAAACTTTTTTTCAGGTGGCAGAATGAGGTGTTTAAAGAAATGGGCTGTAAATTGGACTATTGACGTTTTAAACCTGGGTCTATCTCCTCAGCTACTATATTGAACAAGTTACTCAACTTCGCTACACTTCAATTTACTCATGTATAAAGTAGAGATAATAATTGTGCTTCCCTTACAGGACTGTTGAGGGGATTGCCTTTAGAAGAGTGCCTGGGAAGTAAGGGCTCAATGTGTTGGCCATTATAATTATTATTTTGGTAACAGCACCATGATTTTCCTTCAGGGAACCACCATTTCTCTCATTCTCAGTCCAGTTAACTGAGGCAGACTGACCCCGTACTTTAGCTCCTCGAATATTGCAAGAATAGTTTCTTTGAGAGGCAAGGTCAGGACTTTTGATTGGAACAGGCACTTTCGTTTTTGCTGGCATTTGCTAAGCTAATGACAGTAAGCCTGGAGCTACTAGTAATCATCAAATTGAAAGGTCCTGCCTGAGAATTAAGCCAAAAGGGAAAAAAAATCAGAGGTGAGTGAGGCAAGAGACCAAATCTTTATGACATTATTTAAGCCACTGGATCTAGCTGTACCTGAAACTAGTACCTGATCTCCCTGGAATTCCCTATTGTGTGAACCAATAAATTCTCTTCTTTGCTTATCTAATATATATTGGGATTCTGTTATTTATAATTAAAGGAGTCCTAAGTAATATAGTAAATTATGGTCAAAAAAATTGGGGGCTAAGTAATTCATTTCTTAATTAATTCATCAAAAACTTGCATCGAGTACCTACTTTGTGCTAGACACTGTGCTGTGTTCTATGATACAGTATTGAACAAAATATTTTCATTCCAGTGAGGGAAGACAGTCAAGAAACAAAACTATGAGATTGAACTGTATGAAATTTTAAGTCATTTTTGTAGGACAAATACAGTGAAATATTGACAATTGCACATGGTTTAGCCTAATACCTAAATGTCGTACTACAGGTTACTGTTACTGTTTATCGTAAGAGGTTATATGCTCTGAGGTGAACCTTATTGCTGGTTTCTAAGTAAATCGCCATGAGAGGTTTTTAGTTTTACCTCTTCATCCCACAGATCCCCACTCCTCCTGTCCATCATTTCTTCTATCATGAGTTAACTCTACATAATACTATAAACTCTGTTTCATCATGACAAAGAGATACAACCACCTTAGAAATCATTTTCCTATCACTTAGGTCCCTTACACCTCTAAAACCACATTGCTAACCAATCCTGGGGCCATATTTTCCTTCACAGGTTGTCAGTAACAGCCTGGCTCACTAACTACTTCTTCTAACCTATATACCCACTTGACCCCAACATGGCCCATTTATTTATTTATTTATTCAAGTTTTTATTTAAATTCCAGTTAGCTAACATAATGTAATATTAGTTTCAGGAGTGGAATTTAGTGATTCATCACTTACGTATCACTTACATATAACACCCAGTGCTCATCACAAGTGACTTCCTTAATATCCATCACCCATTTAGCACATCCCCCCCACCCACCTCCTCTCCAACAACCTTCAGTCTCTTCTCTATAGTTAAGAGTCTGGTTAATGGTTTGCCTCTCTCTCTTTTTTTTCCCCCTATGTTCACCTGTTTTGTTTCTTAAATTCCAAATATGAGTGAAATCATATGGTATTTGTCTTTCTCTAACAAATTTTGCTTAGCATAATACACTCTAGCTCTATCCATATTGTTGCAAATGGCAAAAATTTCGTTCTTTTTTATGGCTGAGTAATAGTCCATTGAATATAGATACCACAACTTCTTTATCCATTCATCAGACAGTGGACATTTGGACTCTCTCTATAATTTGGCTATTATTGATAATGCTGCTGTAAACATCAGGGTGCATGTGTCTCTTTGAATCAGTATTTTTGTATCCTTTGGGTAAATACCTAGTAGTGCAATTGCTGGATCGTAGGGTAGTTCTATTTTTAACTTTTTGAGGAACCTCCATACTGTTTTCCAGAGTGGCTGCATCAGTTTGCATTCCAACCAACAGTGTAAGAGGGTTCCCCTTTCTCCGCATCCTCGCCAATATCTGTTGTTTCTTGTGTTGTTAATTTTAGCCATTCTGACAGCTGTGAGGTGATATCTCATTATAGTTTTGATTTGTATTTCCCTGATGATGAGTGATGTTGAACCAGTTAGCCATCTGTATGTCTTCTTTGGAAAAATGTCTAATCATGGCTTCTCCAACGTGGCCCCTTTATAACTGATATCACTTGGTACCCTCTCTACCTGCTCCTAGTCTAAATTCCTGATTCCCTTTCAGTTGCTCATTCCTTTCCCTCTAACTTAGAACACCTGGTTGTTCCCCATCATCTGTAGCCTGGGGGAAGGTTACATCTTGCCTGGCTGGTGGGGATTTAGCAGGACTGAATCTGGCAGGAAAACTACTTATATTGGGAGTGACAGTAAAATCAGAGTAGTCATGGAGTGGGGCAGAGAGACAAGCTGGGTGGCCTGAGGAAGTGGACTCTGAGGCAGAGATAGGATGCAGGAGGTTATTGGGCTCTTGAGGACAACACCTATAGAAAGGAAGGGAAGAGAAGGAAAGGAAGTAGGACTAGGTAGAGGGAGAAGTTGAGCTACAATGTAGTCCTAATGGAAGCTCTAAGAAGCCTGCAGGGAGTTCTAAAGATGGGAGGACCCTTAAGACTTGTTCTGAATTGGGGTGAAGGAATAAGGCCTTAATATTCAGAGCATGGTACCCAAGAGACATGCTACCTCATTGCTAATATGTTATCAGCAGTATTCACGATGTTTAAAATATGTTTTATCATCTTAATTTTAACTACAGTCTTTTCCCATTTATTATCAAGCCCTTTTGGCCACTAAGAACGTGTTGTCCTTAAAAGCCAATCAGAGGCGTATTGAAAGCATGTATTAAAAAATGAATAATTCATGATTAAAGGGAATGAAACAAGTCTATAATTCATACTCTCTACAGGACCATTTATGTTTAAAGAAGGAATTTGTTCATTTCATTGTCAATGTTTAAGATAATTTCACATTTTAGTCTCTTAACAAATGTTGGCTAAGCAGTTTGTACTAATATTATAGGCATACAAGTGAGAAATGATCCTTAGTGTCAAGAAACTTGCCTTCTAGTTGTAAGTCATACAAACAAATAATTCTGATGCAATTCAGGATGTGTTACTACCAGTGGAATCACCCAAAATGTCCCAAGAATTCAGAGGCTTGAGTCTCTATTAGATAAGGGATGCGGTAGAATGCTTTGGGGATGCAGTGCCCTTTATCTGGGCTCTGCACGATGAATTGGGCTTGGCTGAAGTTAGTGAGATGGTCCAAGCTGAAAGAATGATTCATGGACAGAGGAAGAGAAAGTCATGTGAATTAGCGCATCATGGTGTAAATTTGTGTAATGGCAAGAGATAATACTGGAGTATAGGTTTATAGTCAGGTTCTGGAAATGTCCAAGCAAGTCTTAACTACCAGACACCTGAGTCTCAAGGGAAAAACACTCTAGTATTCTATCTTCTGATGACTGAAAATAAAAATGGGTTCAATTATAAACAGTAATGGGAATAATTTGAAATTTGGAATAAAACTTAGGAAAACAAGAATAAACAATATATTTACTAATGTATTTTAATTACTATCAGTTTTGTCCTTCAGAAGTAAAGCCAACCATGGCTGAACCTCATCTCCAAGGGTCAGAAAGTTCTAATTCATTTTTATCATAACCTTAGTTTTCAGCTAGATCCATTTTAAGTTATCTGCTCATATTTTTTTTGATAGTCCTGTGGCCCACACTGAGCAGGAAGGTGGACCTGTTGAATTAGAGCAGGACAGCCCCAAGTTTCTTTTGAAGAAATCCATGATTAATGTGTTCTCACATCTCCCTCAGCAGGTTGCACATTGGAAAGGTCTTTCCAAAGGCTTTCTGGAAAAAAAAAAAAAATTGCAGGGCTGGGCAGATTCATGAATGTCTTCTAGCTCCAGGAAAGCCATCCAGACTGGAGATTTGCCAAAGGGCATATTTTGGCTTCCTGCCAGTATTTTGTAGTGGGGAAACATTATGTGGAGGGACTTCCTTCGCTCTAGTGAAAGCTTACTAAAGGTCAGAACATTATCCATTTTACCCACACACAGAGTCTGACGTTCACAGATTTATTGTGGCTCAGGAATTCATGACATATCCTTAGAGTTTACCCTGGATGACAAAGAAAGTAGAAATATGATAATGAAATCATTAGACACAAACATTAGTCTTTTCTGCAAGTTTTCCTCATACTGTCCTCCCCCCACCCAAAAAAGTATAAGTAATGATTTGATTTGTTTCATTTTATAATTTTTTAAATAACTTCTAAAAATATTTTCCCAATAGAAACATAATACCATCTGGTTCATAATAGCTAAACCTGATGTACCAAAGCACAAATATAATCATTTTTCTGTAAAGTTTTAATTAGGTTATCGTATTCATAGTTTCATTTATTTTTTTTAAAGATTTTATTTATTTATTTATTTGACACAGAGAGAGAGAGACAGCAAGAGAGGGGACACAAGCAGGGGGAGTGGGAGAGGGAGAAGCAGGCTTCCTGCTGAGCAGGGAGCCGGATGCGGGACTCGATCCCAGGACCCTGGGATCATGACCTGAGCCAAAGGCAGACGCTTAACGACTGAGTCACCCAGGCTCCCTTCATAGTTTCATTTTTAAACTACACTTTTTAAACAAAACATTTGGTATTAAGGAAAAGAAATATCACAATGTCAGATTGGTTACTTCTACCCCTTTACTCGCCATCCTATTTCCTTTTTACTTTACATGCTGAAATTAAAGAAAATTAATGTCTTATTGTTGTTCTTTCTGAAATAATTAGGAAAAATCGTGCGCACAAACTGTCAAACGTTAACAAAGCAATGCATAGTTTTATTCTTTCCACAATTAAAATTTACCCCATCTTTTTCATTCAATAGCAGGCCTAAGACCACCAACTTAGAAACTTCTTATTTTAATAGCTCCCATTAATATCTATGAAAACACAGTAAATGCATAATTTTCACATCAGGATATGGAACCACAAGAAGTGGATTATTTATATGGACTACATAAAAGTAATCTAACAATACCAATGCTTGTCAAACAAAAGTATCCTTTATAATTTTCATTCACTTGACAAAGATTCATTTTAAGTCATACCAAATGTTTTGTATCAAGGCACAAGGTTTAAGGGACATGAGATATATAACATGCAACTCCTGCCCTAGAGAAACCAGACTCCAGTTGGGAAAACACACAAGTATGTGTACACACACGCTTACACATACACAAAATACCCAGTCATATGTGATTAAGGGTTCAATAGCAGTCACAATACACAAAGGGCACAGTGGCTCAGAGGAAATAGTGATCACCGTTATTTCTAATGGTCTAAAAAGTTGTCATGGAAATAGTGGGCATTTTTCCAAAGGATAAACCAATGTCCAAGGACCCCATTCTTCACAGATGTATACATCTAATTGAAAAGAAAATTCTGTTGATGCTCTGTTACCCTGGATAAATATTTTTATACCTTAACATCCCACTTCTTTCTTTCACTTCCCCCCACCCCACACCCATCAGCTGCTCCTGCTTATAGCCCCTGTTGCTATGATTCCTACGAGTTCTGCCAGAAATCCTTAGCAAAAGTGAGTCTTAATCTCTGAGCACCACAGAAAATGGTGTTACATTAATGACACATTCTTATGTACAAATGAAACAGCCTTCTCAGAGTCGGGTAAGGGACATAAATATAAATGCATGGATTTTCTGAGGAAATTTTCCTAGGAGTTAGTTATAAGCCATCCTTTGTATTTTCTTTTGTGGACCTAAATCAGCTTACCTCAGAATGATTTATCTTTGTGAATGGATGACTAAGCTAGGTGGAAACAAAGTATTCATACTTTGTAATTAGGTTTTCTAAGTATTTCTGAACCTGCACATTTAATCTATTTTTTCTGAGCTTTATTATTTTAATTATTAACTCGAACCAGCACTAGAAGAATGTATTATATCATTAAGAACTTTATTTATACATAAAGATGAGGGAATCAAAATCAGATCAAAACTGCAAGAGGTTCATAACAGAGTGGACACTGCTTTTGTTTTCAACCCTCCAGTGTTGTAGAACCTCAACCAATGAGGTACTTCAACTCCATCACGAGATAATTGTCCATCATCTGAGATGGGTGCCTCAGAGTAGATGCTAGAGTTACCATGATACAGGAGCTCTTCCAAATGTAGAAAGAGTTCTATTTTCCTTCAAAACCCTTTTCTGCTTTGTTTTCCTCAGACCTCCACTAAAATTAGGATGTTTCACACATGTGTTAAATCTTATTTGGAAAAGTCAAACCACATATCTTTTCTTAACAAATTGCCTGCTTTCTGCACCAGCAACATGGATGTCCTTTCCAAGTATCAAGCCAAAAAAGGAAATCAATTTACAGTCTGTTATTCAAATTAGGCCAGCTGTGAATTCCTCTCTGTGCAAGGAGGTTTTATGGTCATTCATTCTTGAAAAGTTGACAGTTGTTCAAGAAATATGTGTTAATTTCACCAATTGAAATTTTATTTATTAAGAAATTCCATGTATTCAGAAAGATGTATGATTCAGATAGGCTAGCTTATTTGAAAATAAGCAATCCAGATTTGGGGGAGGTATAAGAACCAACTTTCCAGACAAGATGCCCCTTCACCTAATGAAACTGTGAATTTATTTTACCACTGGAGTTAGTGGTAACCTAGATCTTATTCTGAGCCATGAGTCTTATGGCTTACCAAAGAGCTGGAAGACTTTGTAACATTTCTGAGGTTAACCAAAAGGGCCTATGGTTCAAAAAGATGTGTGGCCATGAAGCACAAAGGTAAAACATGAGAGGTTAAGGAAAGTCTACAAGAATCCACTTCTCAATTTTGCTCGTCTTTATGGCTATTTTATCCAGTGAAGTTATCTTCAGTGACTAACTCGGCATCGTTAGATGTCACGCAAGTAAATTCATTTCTGGGTCTACAGGAGCTGGGAAGGTAGTACAAAGAATTCTGAGCTCCTGAAGAAAAAGTCTGTGGAAACATAAGGGGTTTTTAATAACTTCTTCCTCTAAGAACCTGCTTTGTATCTCCCTTTCTCTCCTCTTATTATCTCCACCCCCCACCCCCATCACTCACTCTTTTCGATGGTCAATTGGGTTACCACCCAAACCCACAGTGACACCTGCTGGCCAAGCAGGAATGGCAGGACAGAGTCCCTGCAAAGGCCCTGTAAGCCCCGTGGTATAAGCAAATGAATCTATTGAAACAAACATTAAATACTATAAAATTATTTTAGAAACTTAGTGAGAAAAAAATCGAGTGAGCATTGTCCTCCTGTGAGCAGCTTGGGAAGGGGGAGCATTGCAGGGAAATCAGCCTGAACCATCACAAATATAAATTTTAAGGATTTTATGTGTTTTGGCCTCATAAAAATGAGCCCGAAATACATCCTGTACCTAGAACCAATTATTAAGCGTTAAGAACATTGTTGTGCTAATTACTCTTGGAAAGTCACTTTTTACATAAGTTTTTATCAGCTACTTTTATGGTCCAAAATGTCTTATGTAGCATTAACTTTGAAAATTCCCAAAAGAAACATATGAGAGTGTGTTGCTGGCACATTTGTTTCCCTCAAAAATACTGATTAGATCTCCAACACAACGGGTTAAAATTTTAGGTTGAAGATATTCTTCCCCGCCACTTCCCAAGAACTTCCAATTCTTGGTTGAGTTTCTTTACTGAAGAATATTCATATTTTGTTAATCCTAGGAATTTATACATTGGTTATTTTGGCTGGGTACATTTTTGAGGATGTTTGCTTTGTTTTAAGCAAATCCGTTTCTGACTTGAAAGTACAAATTCTAGTAAAAACAAAGACAACAGGAATATTTTTTAACATTCATACCTTTTCTTAAAATATTTACACTTTTCATTTGAAGGTTAAGTCCTAGGAAAAATTCTCCCTACTCATGCTCATATTTGAACCAGAAGGTTGTCCCTGAAGACTTGTAGCAGCAAATGTGTATTGGACAAAAATGTTGGCCTTCTTCATCCTTACTTTGTGTTTTAAAAGCCAAAACTTCATTTTAGCATGACCTTAGAAGAATAGTGATACTTTTAGCATTTCCTGGTATTTGGTGGAAAGAATGTTTTTATTTGACTGTGGATGTCACTTGGTTTACAGGAAAGATTTGGTAATGTGTTCATGCCAATACTGCACTTACCCCAAATTTCTTGCTATGTAGGAAGAACACATGTCAAAGCTCACTGTTTATTAAATGGAAAAGATTCAGTACACCAGAAGCTTCTATTATAAACATTGTGACTTCATGCAATTTACAAAATGTTCTATCTCCATTAAACAATAAACCCTTGACCCCAGAGCTCAGTTTCGGGATTCTGCGATTTGAGAAGGTAGACATAATGGATGGCAATAATAAATGAAAAGTTCAAGAGGTTAAGAAAAACTGTTTAATTATTTCTCTAGAGTGTGGGCTGCAGAAGCCTTGCATGTCTGCCTTCTTGTGGAAACGCTGCATGGAAGGGGTCTACCGGTGCAGCTCAGACAGGGCATAAAAGCAGGTTGCTGGCCCTCAGCTGTGTTTATGAACAAATGGTCTCTAGATACCCTTCCATCTGAACCTTGCAGTTCCTGCCAGGGGAGATCCAGTGCCAGTCCCAGCGCTCAACATCTGTTTTCCAAAGAGCTTGGATTTGTTAGCATGAGAAATCCATTGCTCATAGTTGCTTCCCAGCTGTGGCACTAGTGAGTGTAGCCTTTGTGCCTTATTTATTTGTAGAAAACCATGTTCTGTCCTCTCTTGGAGGCTCTCTTACATAACCAGTCCTGGACGCATGCTGCTGTGCTCTCAATCCCAGACCCATTAAATGGCCTTGTTAAGCTAAAGAGCTCCTCCTGTAATACCTCCTCATTTGAACTTCACAAGTTTGGGGGTGGGGGTAGGGGACGGTGTCCCACATGAGGGTGAGACCCAAGGCACTGCATTCTTTAAACCAGATGTCCAAGAAGTAGGCCAAATCTATAGACTGGGGGTTTGGTTGGAGAAATAGTTGAGGGGATGCTCTCGATGGCGTTTTGGAGGCCAGGTGCAAAGCCTTCCCAGAAGAGAATGCCCAGAGCAGATCTGCAGGGAATTCCTCCCCGAGTCTGTAGTGTGCTCAGAACAGGAGCCAGTAAAGAATACACAATAGGTCTAGACCCAGGATTTTAAGGTTAGCAGACAGGCGTACTTGCTGCCAGATGAAGGTGAATTCTTTAGAGTTTCTTATCCCTCAGCTCATCCCCAAAACATTTACAGTAAATTGCTATCTGTCTGATTCCATCTAGACTTGCAGAAACTGGGTCAGGGACACCTGCTTGCATGAACCTAGGCTCCGGAACTTGAGAAGAAGAGCGTCATGAGGGCTGCAACATGGCAAAAGAAAGGATTTGGCTAATCCTATAATTAGGACACTGAAAAATTTTTTTCATTATAGTCTGAAAAAAAGATTGAAACAGAAATTGTAATAAAAGAATTATAACATTTTATTCATTCAGTGTCGTAATATGAAAGACACTGCTATTAGCATGCTCATAAAAGAGGGGAAACTGGCTTTTCTCCTATGTGGAGGGGACGTGTGTGTGGAATAAGGGTAAGAACTGGAGCTTTGAGTTAGGAAGTTCTGGATCTTACTATTACATCTATATGGGTACTCTTGGGAGGTTTTATTTAACTTCTCTAAACCTCCGTTTTCTAATCTGTAAGATAGAAACAATAATAGTCCCAACCCCAGACTGTTGCAGGGTTTAAATGACACGTGTGCCTAAGAAGATGCTGGACACAGGGTCTGGCACTGCTCACTCATTGCTGGCGATAACCATTACCATTAAGCCATCAACCATGACTGTAAAGACCTTGAATTAAAAACCAATCTTGACAACAACATTCTGTGTGAACTCAAATGTCTTCCCTTCTCTTTGGCTCAGGATCTACCTTTGGGTATCATTGGGATGATAATAGAGTGAATGAAATGTTTCTTGTTTTCAACTGGTACGAGATTAAAACGAAATCATCGGGGCGCCTGGGTGGCTCAGTCGTTAAGTGTCTGCCTTTGGCTCAGGTCATGGTTCCAGGGTCCTGGGATCGAGCCCTGCATTGGGCTCCCTGCTCAGCAGGAAGCCTGCTTCTCCCTCTCCCACTCCCCCTGCTTGTGTTCCCTCTCTCTCTGTGTCTCTCTCTGTCAAATAAATAAATAAAATCTTTTAAAAAAACAAAAAACAAAAAACAAAATGAAATCATCGTTTTGAGGGGAAAAGATCGCATCCTAGGAGCAAGTGTCTTCATTCCATGCTTACTCTGCACTCTGCAGATAACGTCCTGACAAGAGGAAAATGACAAACCTCATGGCCTAAGCAGTAACTCAAACTGATGGGCGAAGGGGGCACATGACTGGCACTGGATACAGGCCGTCTTGTCCCAAGGAAGAGAAAGCCCAGCTGAACCAAAAGTCAAGAGTGGGCAAGAACAGAACTTCTCAACCACCATGCCCCACCCCACATGGTGTCCTGAGGGGCCTCCACTGGGTTAAAGGCCCAGAGTCCTGCTTCAAGATTAACTGAACCCCTTCCCAAGCTCTCCACACCACCTTCAAGCCCTCCGGGTAAGAATTATTTGTTTGTCCAGATGCCATGTGCACATTTGATGGGAGCCACTGAATGAAAAGGACAAGGAAGCCCCAGGAGCAAGACAAGAAGGGGATGAGGGGGAGGCAAGTGAGGTACATGCCTCAGGCACAAAATGTAAGAAGGCACCAAAAAACTTAGTCATCAAGGTAAATAATATTTCAACACAATGTCTTAAAAACCAAAATTAATGCATACAACTCCATGATGAACAAAATATAATTTTAAATAAAGATTGGATTGGGAGGTTCAGAAGCACCGGGCATGGGAGTAGCTGGGACAAACTTGGGGCAGTGGCTGCACCAGGAGAGACCTAATGCTGGCAGAGCCAAATGGGTGCCAGGAGGCCCCAAGTGGAAAAGCCCATAAATGTGCAAGTTCCATTTTTGAGGGTCTTGCCCCTGGAAAAGCATTGTCCCCATCATAGCTTTATACCGGACACATAGAAAGCTCCCTGCACACTGGCTGGGAGATACTTTGAGAAGTAAGCTCCAACTGCTCTGGGTTCAGGGTTCATTCAAAGCTGGCAAAATTTTACTTTTGCGTTCCAAGGAAAAAGCTGCTTATCAGAGAGCTCAAGAGATGTCTCGAACCCCAATCTAGTATTTACTTTGCAATGTTTGGATGAATGCCCGTGAAATGATTCCAAAAGACACAGATTAAATTTCCCTAGAACATACACGGTTTGGGGAAAATGAAAGGGAAATGGTGCTTTGAGCCAAATACCTGTTCGGTTCTGCCGTACCCCCAAATATTTAAAGACTACTCCAAAGCCTGCCAAACCCCAAGTGTTTCTGGGCCCACATGGCCTCGCTCTGTACTTGAGAATACCTTTCCACCTCATTTTCCCCAGGCAGTTTTACTCACAACAGGAGGTCTGTAACTCAATTTTCTCTTCTGTACATAAAAGCATCTCTGAAAGTGTAGGTCTGATACCCACACCAGAAGGCAAGAAAGAAAGGCAAATACAATTCTTTTGGGTCTTGTCATTCACACAGGATCATCACATACTTCGGAATGAGATGTCAGGTGCTGATCTTGGAGGACTGGCTCTGTTTAAACAAACAGCACTGATTCTCATGTAAGGTCACACTCCATCCCGAGGCTTTGGAAGAATAGCCCCCTTGTCACCAGGCTCGGGAGTCCTTACTGAAATCTAAATACACAGATGAACCAATGAACACCTTTCTGTTCAATTCAGATATCAGCAAAAAGCGCTTTACCGGGTAGGAGTACGATCCATCCCGTCAGATGTAACACTGCGGCCAGGGGACCAAAGCAAATGAATTGCATTATGATGAAAGCCAAAAAGTTGTGTTTGGGAAAAAACTCTAATTGCGTATATATGACCATCTGCTTAATTTTCCTATAGCAGGATTAGAAATGGGTATCAGACAGATAAAAATTTTGTTTCTGAGCGAGATGTCAAGGCAGCCAGTGAGCCCTGGAGATGCAGGGTTCTCAGGTTGGCAAGTGGGTTAGCAAGGCAGAGGTGAGGTGTTTCCGTTTCTGGGTTTGTTTTGTTCACTCCTTGGCGTGAGAAGCCAGGCACATTTCTTCAATCTTGGAAGCGACAAAGGAGTCCTATTCATTGGGGTTTGTGAATCAACGAAGAGGAATGACGTTTAATATTTAAATATGTCTCATGTAGCCATTAAAAATCTTTTATGAGTGTTAAGCCATTATTAAAGCAAGATGGGCTCTAGGTCATGGACCCTTTCATGGCCCTCCTACAGTGTTAATGAGACAAATAATGTCTCTTCATAGGATGATGGCTGCCTCCAGCACTGAATTCAGTGTGCCTACTGTAGTTAAAAATTCTAAAGGAAAAAAATTACCATTAGAATTATCCTACCCGAGGAAATTTTTTCCTTTTCATTGTCTGAGCAAAAACATAATTTCTAACTCAATTAATGTTAGCTTGGGTTTTGTTTTTTGTTTTTTGTTTTCCGTGTGTTTGTGTGTGTGTGTGTGTGTGTGTGTGTGTGTGTGTGTGGTTAGAGAGGCTGGTAGGGAATATAGACCAAAGAGATCAAACAGATGGATATTGGGGTGCCTGGGTGGCTCAGTCATTAAGCATCTGCCTTCTGCTCAGGTCATGATCCCAGGGTCCTGGGATCAAGCCCCGCATTGGGTTCCCTGCTCAGCGGGGAGCCTGCTTCTCCCTCTCCCTCTGCCTGCCACTCCCCCTGTTTGTGCACTTGCGCTCTCTCTCTCTCTCACAAAGAAATAAATAAAATCTTAAAAAAAAAACAGAGGGATATTAAGAACACACATGAATGCCTGTTATTCACTGCACCAATGAGTTATGTCGGTAGAAGTTATTTACCTGCTTACATTTACAGACGGCATTATGTTCCACTCCACTCTAAGTCATCCATTCTTTCCATGACAACTGAGGGCTGATGGAAGGAAAAAACAATGGCAAAAGCAAGGAAAGCTAATGAAAGAAGATAAACACACTGCATAAGAGAAACATGCGAGTGAGCATAGATGCTGTAAATTTTATACAGCAACTTGTTTAGAAAGACCTCTTTGGTGAGTGATATCCTCCACTTGCCAAAATAAAAGTTTTATTATACTCTATTGCCAAGCCATATTCACACAAATGAATAGTAAGATATTTAAGATATCTATATATGCAAACGCTCCCAAATACTCTTATTTTACTTTACCCCAAAGAGGATGTAGTTCGACATCCAGCTGCCGCCAGAACATGGCATTCCCACTAAGAGTAATTGCATGGCAACTATCACATCATGAGAGTTAAACACAAATGTGTTGTGGTTTTCAAATCATATATTCAGCACAAAACTTTGTCATAGCTTTTTTTTTATGTCGTATATAACAACTTAGTAGTTTCATAAAGTGTTCATTAAAATGAAATTATAAAGTAGTACATAATATGGACCTCTGAGTTGTGATATTGATGGTATGATTTATTTTTTTTAAGATTTTATTTATTTATTTGACAGAGAGAGACACAGCAAGAGAGGGAACACAAGCAGGGGGAGTGGGAGACAGAGAAGCAGGCTTCCCGCAGAGCAGGGAGCCGGATGCGGGGCTCGATCCCAGGACTCTGGGATCATGACCTGAGCCGAAGGCAGACGCTTAACGACTGAGCCACCCAGGTGCCCCGATGGTATGATTTTTTAATGAACACTGACAAGGGACAATTTCCAGAGTTTTCCAACTACTAATGTTAAGGCATTTAGAAAAAAATTTCACAGTTGACAAGTGGTAGCAGGAGGACAACAATTACAATTATATACCTTTTGGTTAACTTATGTTGGTTGCTACATTACCATTAACTACAGTGTTATAATATTCAACAAAAATTCAACAAATTTTGCTGATGTTGTCAAGACTCATTTGGTCATAAGAGACAAAGATGGCTCAGTCAAGGTCCCCCAAAATAAGAAACATGGGGGAACTAAACTTGGAAACATAAAGCAATCAGGAATTGAGGTAGCTTTTGTTATGTGCCTGCATATTAACTTGTGTGTTGGTTTGTCTTTCTCCCTTTCTCCCTTTCTTTCAGGGACTGAAGGGACCCCCCACCCCCACCTTCTCAGTGCATCTCTGCTTTGTTGTCCCCATTCTCTTGGTCCTCATCCTTAAAATTTGTAATTACTGCCTGGGTCTATCTGGTGGGCTTTCAACTCAAGTTTCCTAAAGCTAACCTGCTCAGGTTCTGAATTTCCTCAATTCTAAATTCCAACAAGAGAGCAGAGAGAGGATGTCTTCTCTTTTCCACCCAAGACACCCTGATGGAGATCATCAATAAGCCTATGGACAGACCATCCTTGGATCATATGTGCCCCACCAATCCAATCTGGTCTTGTCGAATCAACCCATGGAGTCACTGATTCAGCAGGGCAGAAGCTGTACAGGAGATACCCAAGCACAGCTCACCATACTGAGGACATGACCATGGCAGAATATTACAGCAGTGAGCACATGCTCTCAGGGAGGACAACTAAGAGAAGACACAGATCACGTGATGGCCACTGTGCCTCCAATTAATGGGGGACTATGTTTTCATTTTGATCTGCAAACAATCTGAAGGTAAGTCTCCTCTGTATTTTTTGGTTAAAAAAAAATCTCAGGGACGCCTGGGTAGCTCAGTCATTGGGTGTCTGCCTTCGGTTCAGGTCATGGTCCCAGGGTCCTGGGATCAAGCCCGCATCGGGCTCCCTGCTCGGCGGGAAGCCTGCTCCTCGCTCTCCCACTCCCCCTGCTTGTGTTCCCTCTCTTGCTGTGTGTCTCTCTCTGTCAAATAAATAAAAAAAATCTTAAAAAAAAAATCTCAGCCTAGATGAGTGCACAGAAATAAGGAAGGCATTCCCTGCTACTAAGTAATTAGAGGCAACATTTTTTCAGACTACAGTGGGCAGAGCAAGATATCCTTGGAAATAGAATTTATTAAAACTAAACTATAAGAACAAAGCTGTACTTGGAAAAAACTTGGAGCACATGCCATCAGGGCCCTGGTACATGGAACTGATCATGGCAGAATAGTCCATCGAAGAGTGAGGGTGACATTTGAGGAGGAACAGCAACCACTAGAGGACCCAGGAGGAGAAATACCAGGTTAAGAAGATGCTGCTTCTATTGGTATCAGTAATTAGTTTCAGTCTCTGTATTAATGTCTTTTATTAGTTATCCTTGGTCTGGGTTTTCAACAATCCTTAGAGAGGCGGGACTTAGGAAAGAATGTCTAAACCTTGTGTTCTTGTTGATCATCTGTTACTCATAATTACACTTACATTAACTGGATATAATAAGCTGTATATGATTTTTTTAATCCACAGTGGAACTTAAACACACATCCTTCTTGTTCATTTAATCTAGAATAGATACTTCTGTTGCTGTTTATCCCAAGAGCTTTCAAGAAATGGGAAAACTATCTCAAGGCAGTATGGAGCGTTTTCTTTCAAAATGTTTTAAGGAATTGATAGTTCCTTATTATCTTCTCAGTCATCTCCCTGACTGTTTCAAGGAAAGAAACAAAAATGGCCAGCAATCTTTTAATTACAACAGCCCTCTCAATCCACTATGGAAGGAAAAGGAAATGGGTTACTCAGACTTATTCTAACAATATATTTCAGCTGATTCCTTTTTTTTTTTTTTAATGACTTAGAGGTGTGTGCAGGACAAACTGATTCAAAAATACTTTAAATCTTCCTTTATGGCACTGGAACATAAACACTGTAAAGGCAGTGAGAGAGCCTGCCTAGATTGTTCCCTTGGTGCCTAGTACATATTTGGTCCAAGATAATGATTCAATTAGTATTTGTTGAATGATTAAATTAATTGATAGTAAGCAGGAAAGGAGAAAAGGACAGATGGAGGTAGGATTCACTAATAACATTTTTGTAGGTTTTGCCTCCCATCTTATTAGATATTATTATACTAGCAGAATCCAAATTTGGACACTTTGTTAAACACAGCTGTTAGATTATACTGAATGATAGACAGAAGCCTGCTAAGTTATTTGAATCTAAAAGAGCAAGACACAAAAATGGCAATCTTCCTTGTCCTCAGCTAAGCCAGTGAGTTGTGTTTGGGCTCTAGATACACTGTCAAACACATCTGACTTTTTGAGTTTAAGTATTAGAAATGACTCAATTAAGACTCAAAAGTGACTTGATACAGCATCAGAGATTTTAGAAATGAACAATGATGATGTTAATTATGATTGATGACCCTGACCATATTCTGATTACTATTTGTAGTTTCACCATTTGAGTTGTAATTCACTGCCTATTAGCTCATATCAATGTCTGGTTATAAAAGTGTTCATAATATTTACAATGAGAGGTCTTGGTGAGTAGAGTCATATAAACGTGTGAATAATTGAGAGGTTATGCTGCAGTACATGCCTCACCAAGCTTCCTTTTCAAGTCTCAAGAACATATTTAAAGTTCAACACTAGACGTCAATAATGCTTGAATTACTAGAGGAAGGGGGAAAGCTGCATTAACAAAGCTGTCAAAAATACCCTCTGCTTTAAATTTATTTGGACAACTGAACAATGGAAATAGTTCACTTATTTAAGGATTGACTTCATCTAGTAAAGATTCTACTGCATTTAAAAGAAGAAGAAGAAAAAAAGATCTTGAAATTTATTGAGTTTCTTGGTCCTCAAGAAGATAGATTGAAAGAAAGTCAATCTTGATAAAAGAATTACACAGTTGATTAAATTGCCAAATTTATATTGTAGATTCAGTACAAATGATATATAGAGAAGTGAAATATTCATATATATATAATCCAACAAGATCATATTACAGTGGTCGCAATAAAGTACAAAGGACCCAACAATAAAATAATATGGTGCAGGGCATACTACCCAAAGACTACAATTAAGTACCTATCAACTTTGATTTGACTCCACAAGAGAAGGTTCTACAGTTTGGAACTGAAATTAACCCAACACATGCAAAAGAGTCCTATCTTTTTCCACTAATAAAGATACATTTCATGGAATGTTATTGTAAAGGATACTTCAAGTTTCAGGGATAAGTCCAAGTTATCCTAATATGAAAATGTGGAGGAAAAAAAAGTGTGATAAGATTTTTAAAATAAGGGGGTTGGGGGGTTGGGTTAGCCCAATGATGGGTATTAAAGAGGGCACATACTGAATGGAGCACTGGGTGTTATACGCAGACAATGAATCATGGAACGCTACATCAAAAACTAATGATGTACTGTATGGTGACTAACATAACATAATAAAAAAAAAGAAAAAAGATTTTTAAAGTAATAAAAACCACCAACATTCATAGATTTTATTAAAATTCTAATCCAGGTTTATCTTCAATATGTATAATGTATTTTGCAATCTGTACAATAGTTCAAGTGTAGATAATCTTAGGTTACTCCTCTAATGATAGTTTTTTAAATTTTAAACCATCCACAGATAGACTTGATAAACTCCTTACCCTGAATCTCATATTTATGTAAAATAATCCTTACCACTCAAAATAGAATAGATTCCTATTGCCTTAGAATCACCCTATTGGATAATTTTCATTTTAAAGCCTCTCTTGATTTGCTTAAAGATGAAGGTAGCATAAAACAGGAAATGTGGACTTTTAGTGTTGTAAAGAGCCTTAAAAGCCAACTCATCCTATTCTCTCATTATAAAGAGAAGGGAACAAAGGTTGAGAGTTTGGTGACTCATCCAACATACAACAATGCAGTGGCAAAGCTTAGACTACAATCCAGTTCTCTGACTCTTAGTTGATTTTTTCCCCCTATACCGTCCTCCACCAATACAAGATCGTTCTCAACAGCTACCATTTCTCCCTCCCATGCAAACTCTACCAAAGAAATGTAGTAATTCAATTCAGAAAGTATTCACTGCATACCTACATGCGTGGCACTCTAGAAGGTAAGGTGGGCAGGTACAAAGCTGACTAAGGCTAGGTCCCTATCCTTGGGAGAAAGACATGCTCCTAGTTGATCATTAGCCACTATCAGTAACCTCGCAGAAGAGCTGCCACAGAGATAGCCAGGGCTGGGAAGGAGCAGTAGCTAAGAGGGAGTCATTCCGGGTTAATACAACGTCAGAGTGCTTTGAGAGGTAGGTGGCATTTGAGAGTGAATGAGGAAGATTTTGGCAGGTGGCTTGATATTTGTTCTGGAGAATTAGAATCATTCTGCCAAACTAACTCAATTTTCACCATTAAAAACTATAATCTAAAAATATAGTAGACTATATCTGGTCCAAAATATAGTAGACTATATCTGGTCAATGAATGGTGGGTCAGAATGTTACTACAGACTGAACAGATAAGCCTATAGACTACTAAATGCACATTTATTATAGCTTTGCCAAGTTATTCACATAAAACTGTCCCAACACAATGCTTTCATTTTATAGTAGATCAGTAAGGGAAAATGTTATTTAATTTGTTTATGGAGTAAAAAATGATGATCAGAGAGATTAAAGACTTGCCCTCAGACAGGTGGCAGAACTGAAGCTAAAACCCATTTCTCCCACTCCCTGAAAGTTCTATACCACCATGTTGTCTTTACAACTTCACTGCTTTCAAACTCATTTTTATGAACATTAAATCAGATGGGAGGAAGATACATACAAGGTCACAGACTTTCAGAACACCACTACAAAACCAGTCTGGATAAATCAGATATCATTGTCACACCCTGTGGACTCACAACCCCTTATCAGAACAACCTAGTTGTTATCAAGCAGTATCCTCCAGGTATGGTTGATCAGCCATATTGTATATACATTCGCCATCTTTCCTAAGAAAACCAGAAACACCTGGATTATGTTAGGTTACTTCTGGGTTTCTACAGCTGGATTTTATGCTTCTCCCCTCTTAAGGAGTTGACAATCTGGAAGAATCTTGATATTCAGCCAAAAAAACAAGAGCCTTTCATTTTGAACATAGACATTTCTATATGTTCTGGCAATGGAATGGAGTGGGGAAGGTGAGCTGGAAATTATTCCTTATGGTGTATAAATAAAAGTGGGCAATAAGAAAGATGGGTCACGACCTTCAATATGGATATATTAAGCAAGAAAACCACCCCCTTTTTCATCCTAAATAATCCTCTTCAGCATAACAAGTGGCTTCATGACTCAATAGCCTTGGTCAGTGGTGCCCAGTGGAGAGTAACTTCAGGCCGCCTGTGTTTCGGTTGGACCATCTGCTGTGTGGGTCCGTGCAGCTGGGCCTCCACTCTGTCGTTCCTCCACCCTCTCTCAAAGAGACACTTGAAAATCTCCTCACTTCAAGCAGAGGGCCGGGGGCCAGGGGTGGGGTGTCTCTGCTTAACTCTGTAGCACTATTTCTCTGGTTGAAAAGCTTCTGATGTAAAATTAGTCATCAATTTAGCTATTTTTTTCCATTAGTCTAAACTCTGGCTTTCTGAATGTAATGTGTAGATGTAAAATATCCAAACCATGGGAAGAGCTACAGTTTCCAAGACATGAACTTTGAGGCCAGCGAAGTTCAGAGTAAATTTGACATTAACAAAATATTACTTCCCTACCCAGGCTGTGAGCTGAAAAGTCACCATACCAAAGACAAGAAAAGGAGGTTTCCTACCCAAGGGAACATGAAATGCTCTGAAACAGTGTGAAACAAGGACTCTTCGGCTTTTTGCCTATGACAAGAACAAGCCAGGGTGTACATGTGAGAGGGGTGGTAAATGCCACTTCGCATACATCACCCAGCCAGGGGAAAGCCAATGCAAGTAGGCAGATTTTACCTGCTGCTACATCATTTCCTTGACCAAGTTGGAATTATTTACACATATATTTATTTCCCATGAATATACAGCTCAGTGCCTGTGTGCAGCTAGACAGATGAGAGCAGGTGTGCCTCTTGTTAAGATGTTCCTTCCACACAGGCACTCCCAGGCATCAGCCCTACCCTGATGCTGTACTTTTCATTTATTTCAGCATTCTCACATGCTGACATCTGTCCAGCCAATGCCATGAAAATCAGGCTGCTGTGCTCCAGCTTTTCCTTGCCATTGTCCGAAACTTTCCTCTCTTGCTCCTGATCTTGCATCATTCTGGTTCCACCCAGCAAATAACTCTTGACTTTGCCTCCCATTGGCCAATCTGAAAGCAGCCTTTTATATTTAATGGCAGCACTTGTGTATGCTAGTGTTAATCCTCCATGCTCCCCAAGACAGTGAATCAGAATCATCCATTGACTTGTTCCACTCTTGGACACATAGACTGTAACTTCTTCCTTCCCCTGCCCAACTCTGGTCCCTTGAACTCAAACTGCAACCCTGACCTATCAAACTCCAATCCCTGTGGAGCTGGGGGTGGTATTGGGGCATATCATCCATTATCTATTGCAGGGCAGCTTGTTACCTTATTAGGGAATCTCATGCCATGGAATTAAGCAGAAAAATTACCCTCCTCTGGTGAGAGGGTCAGAGGAAATAAGGGGACATTCATGAATATTAATAAAATTAATTTTAAAAAAAACAGTAGCAGTAAGGAGCATTCTACCTCCTCATGGTCAACAGCCAAAAGCTATAACAGTTTGCTCTTAGGAAGAAAACTCTGCTGTTACTCATAAAAGATACTTTAAACAGTCTTCCTTCCATGGAATAATATGGGCAATATCAATATCCACAATATTTTTAGACAGGCACTCCAAATAGTCATTGCCAAGGCCACAAACAAATAAAGCATTAGGAAAGCCTAAATAACATGCTCATATATTTTGCTTGGAAGTAGAGGAATATACAAGAGTCACTCCTCTTCAGTCAGAGAAGGCATCATACAAGAAAATGGGTTGTTAGGATCCTTGAAAACTAGTAGCGAAGCAATTTAGAAAGCCTGGCAAAGGATTCCAAGGATAAGAGACCACAAGCACTCAGATTTGGAGTTGAGCAGGGCACATGGCTAGAGGGAGAGGATGTTGTGAAGGGAAACATGTAGAGGGGAATAAGGGGAAATAGTAGTAGCTACTGCTCATTACCCATAAAGATACCAAGGTTTAAAAAAGATGGATAAGGTGTTGGACCAGGTTATGCTACCGCCCCACCTGAGACTCACTCAGAAATGGTTTCCTATTGCTCATGACCCTTCAGAAAGCTTGCCTAGCCCCAAGCACAGCCTGAGAAGAAGGTTCATCTTTGTCTTCATGGTGGTCTGTGTGCTAAGCCAGCTGAACCCACCACTGCAGCTGCTCCTAGAATCTGATGTCATTATGGGCATGACTGAAAGCCATCTTTTCTTTCACCTCAGTCCTGGAGCCTTCTGCCTCTTGCCAAAGGCTTTGTTTTAGTCACTGTGCTGTGAGGTGCCATGAGCCCCTCTTGGTGTTCACATACCAGCACTAGTTCCCCATTTCCTGCAGTGTAGAGAAAAGCTAGCCAGCAGGGCCCCTGGCTTGTTGCTACCTACTGTATGCCCTGGGTGCTGTGACTCACATGGAAGAGGCAGCTGCCATCTTGGGTCTGTGCTTTCACAGTGGCTGTTAGGAGGACCAGCTGGTATAAACCAGAAGTGCAGAGGAATCATGGGTCAAAGTCTGACCAATGGGAGATGAAAGATGATGGCTGAATCCTTCTCTTTCTTCCCACAGGTGAACTGTTCTGAGATATAACAATTCATGCAGCCTCTCTGAAGCTGTCCTGAAAGATTGAGCAATCACCAATGCTGGTTACAAATCTGTGGCCACCTTGGGAATGTACCCCTTTGCATTTGCTCTTCTTCCTGGGCTGCCTCACTCGCTTTTTCCTTCACAATTTTTTCTCTAGGATGACACTTCCCACTAAAGTGACAACATAGACAATTTTGCCTCTGTCTTTGTTTTCCAAGCTAACAGTGGGCTAAGGTAAGTGGAATTCCTAATGCTGCACAACTTGTAAGTGACAGAGCTGGGATTTGAACCCAAACCAACTTCAACTGTGATAGATGAACAGAGACCCAGGCATCTGTAAAGTCAAAGGAAAGAATCTAATGAAAAAACAATGATAAGCCTGTCTGAACTCCTAAACAAGAAATTAATAGAGCAAATCCAGTAGAACAAGTACTATATTCTGTAATTTTGCCTGTCTGCATCCAGAGGAAAATCACAGCCACTAGGTATTCTGCCTTTCATCTTTCCATCACTACATGCTGTCTTGCAATTATTGGTGGTCTTGATTTATCCTAGAAGAAGAACTTATCCAATGAAGATAACCAAAATTTGTTTTTAGGTATAATTCACTCTAAGTGCCTTCTAGGGCACTATCTCTAAAATGGGTACAAAACATTGGCTACCTCACAAGAGACTCTGTTTACATAAGCTCTTTGATTTTAAGATAAAGACTGCAATTTAAAGATCTTGACCACAAAACACCAATTACCATAATTCTTACATCTTTTATTAACCTTATTCTCTATATAGATTCTTCAAGAACATTTAAGTTAAAAACTCTACATGAGCAATAACAATAGAACATTCTCCTGGAAAAAAAATCATCACCTAACAAAGAGGTATAATTTTTGAGACTTGTATATCTTTGATTTCTTGTACTATCTTTAGGAGCTTTCAGTTTTTACATAGAATGGTGACATTCCAGTAACAAACAACATCTCTAACATATATTTTCCAGCTCTACCTCATGGATTTAGATCTAATTTTCTCCATTGTGGAAGATGGGCCACACGTTACCAAATAAATCTGCTCTGGCTTCTCTTTTAGCAAACTGGTGCATCTTCTCCCTGGAGTACAGTTAAACAGATGATACAATAATTTCCTTGGACTCTACCGATCCTCCTAGCTCATCTCCTTGAATTCTCACTCCAGCCTCTACAACATCATTGTTGTCTCATTTATCCTCTTGCATACACCCCTCTCTTTTTTCCTTCATTCCATCAAGGACAACTCATTAGCAAAGATTACAGAGGAGTCTCCTTGTTCATGTAAAACCACCATGACCATTAGAGAAAACTAAAAATATTTAAATTATCCCTTCTGGAACCCTTAACCACAAATATCTAGAATCAATAATAAGCCTGGTATTGAAATCTTTCTTTTCCTGCAAATGTGCACTAATGAGTTACCTTGAAGGTAAAAAATCTTGAACTGAATCCATTTGGAATTTCCAGCTTAGTGATGTCTGGGTTCCACACCAGCTGACCATCAGATCTTCAAGAAGTACTAGGAAAGCTGGAAGTGGTCTATTCATAAAACTAGTTAAATGGGGTGCCTAGAGGTATCACTAGGGTAGATTTCATAGCTTCTATCTGCTATCGCTATTGCTGTAAAATTTTATGTGATTGAAATAAAGATTAAGGGTGGATTTGGATCGGAAAAGAAGTCACTTGTCCAAGTCCAAGAAGCCAGCCAAGAGGTGTGTATGGAAGTATAAGTGTCATCCAACTCTGGGCCTTGAGCAAGATGCTGGCAGTGAATACTTCAATGACTGAAAATAGGTATAAAAGCATCATGTCCCTTTTAGGCTTGTTGAGCCATCTTCTCTCTCTCTGCTCATATGTTTATAGCAGACAGTCCCCAAGCCATGAGGCTTGAATAAGATCAATTACCTCATGACTGGGACAACACTGTTTATAGAGAACCACTTGTCCATTGAAGATCTCTTTTTTCTCATGAAATAATCACTACCACTCAAGATAATAGAATCAAATGGATTTCAATTTTCAGAAAAGTATTTGACTATTCAGAAATAGATTTTAAGAAAGTCAGTCATTTGGAACAGAAAAAAATAAACATTTCTTGGCCCACTTTTTAAAAAACTTTTAAGTGTCTTTTGTTTGTTTGTTTATTTTTACTTTGACTTCAGTGGTTTCTTGGAATTCATTCAAGCCACTTCAACATGGCCATGTAATTCACATGCCATTCAAAGTATGCAGACCAAAGTACTTCTTGAAATTGAAAGGGGATGAAAAAAAATGAAGGAATACTGTCTTTGAGGCAATATTAAGTGTTGGAAAAAGAATTTATATTTGTTGAGATTTTGGACTGAAGATGGAGCAGAACCTTAAAGTCAAGGAGTCAAGAACTCCCTTTCTCCCAGAGAAAATGTTGTCCTACTGAGGGTCAAGGAGGAAAGAATTATCCCTGCAAAGTCCATCCATCTGCATGGTGATATAAAGGGAGAGATCTAATGACCTCTCATGATTCCTTTCCCTCAAGTTCATAATTAGGGAAACACCAATATGGTTAAAAGAAAGGACAAAGTGAAAAAAGAAGACTTTTCTTCACTAGTGAATTCTCATGGTGCTCAACCTCTTCATGATTTTTTTGACCCCTGATTTTTTTCCATATTCAAATGGCTTTATATGGTCCACTTTGGGTGGCAGAATTTAACAAGAATGTTGTCAAGGAAAGATGGATTCGGGATAAAGAAGAAGAAAGTGAACATTTTTTGAAAAATATGACAAAAACAAAGGTCCTGTTAAAAGTGTCATATAAGGAGTAGGGCCCCTGCTCCTCCAGCAGGGACCCAACAAGCGGCAGATCCGGGGGAGACTCACCTTCCTCCCCTGGGAGGAGCCACGCGGGAGTGCACCGCAGGGATCTGCTGGGTTTGGAGACTCCACCCGGGGTCGGAGGCCAGAGATAGAAACGCGCGGTCACAGGCCGGGTGAGCACGGAGTGTGGCCGGAGACCGGGGAGACGGGAGTGACTGACAGCTTTTCTCTGGGGGCTCACTGGGGAGCGGGCCCGAGTTCTGGGCTCCTCCGGGGCGGAGATTGGGAGGCCGCCATTTTCACTCTCCGCCTCCAAAGCTGTACGGAAAGCTCGCAGGGAACAAAAGCCCCGGAGAGCAAACCCGAGCAGATTACTTAGCCGGGAGGGGGCAAGGGCGGGGCACTTCCGCCTCCGGCAGAGACATTTGGAAACCACGGCAACAGGCCCCTCCCCAGAAGATCAGCGAGAACAGCCAGCCAAGACCAAGTTTACCGATCAATGAGAACGGCAGAACTCCAGCGCTAGGGGACTACTGCACATAGAATTCACGGCTTTTTTACCATGATTCTTTAGTCTTTTAAAGTTAATTTTTTTTAACTGCCTTTTTATCTTTTTTTTTTTTTTGAATTTTTCTTTTTCCCTTTTTCAACCAACATCTTATCAATCCCTTTTTTTAAAAAAAACATTTTTATTTTTCATTTTTAGAGTCATATTCTATCCCTTCATAGTAGTTACCCGTATTTTTGGCTTATATATATAAGTTGTTCTCTCTTTAAAATTTTGAGATAGTTTCTTCTAACAGATTAAAATATACCCTAAATCTCTAGTATATGGTGTTTTCTATTCCCCTGCCTGATCACATCCTCTCCCTTTTTTTTTCTTTTTTCTTTTTTTAAATCCTCTTCTTTCTTTTTTCAAACAACTTCTTATCAGTTCCTTTTATAAAATTTTTTATAATTTCCATCTTTACAGTCATATTCCATCCCTTCATCATATCAACCCTTATTTTTGTACATATATAAGTTTTTCTTTCTTTAAAATTTTGGGGGGCACTTTCTTCTAAAAGACCAAAATACACCACAAATCTACTGTGTGGCACTGATCTATATACCAGCCTGATCATATTTGATCACATTCTGGTTTTTTTGTTGTTGTTATTGTTTTGTTTTGTTTGTTTTTGTTTTTATCTTTATCTTTTTCTTTTTCTTTTTTTCTTTCTCTTTTTTCTCTTTCCCTTTCTTTTCCCACTGCTTCAGGTCTTTTCTGATTTGTTTAGAGTATATTTTCTGGGGACGTGGTTACTCTGCTAGCATTTTGTTCTCTCATTAATCTATTCTCCTCTGCACAAAATGACAAGACGGAAAAAATCACCTCAACAAAAAGAACAAGAGGTAGTACCGACTGCCAGGGACCTACTCAATACGGACATTAGTACAATGTCAGATCTAGAGTTCAGAATCATCACTTTAAAGATACTAGCTGGGCTTGAAAAAAGCATGGAAGTTATTAGAGAAACCTTTTCTGGAGAAGTAAAAGAACTAAAATCCAACCAAGTAGAAATCAAAAAGGCTATTAATGAGGTGCAATCAAAAATGGGGGCGCTAACTGCTAGAATAAATGAGGCAGAAGAGAGAATCAGTAACATAGAAGATGAAATGATGGAAAATAAAGAAGCTGAGAAAAAGAGAGATAAACAACTACTGGATCACGAGGGCAGAATTCAAGAGATAAGTAATACCATAAGACGAAACAACATTAGAATAATTGGGATCCCAGAAGAAGAAGAAAGAGAGAGAGGGGCAGAAGGTATAATGGAGCAAATTATAGCAGAGAACTTCCCTAATTTGGGGAAGGAAACAGGCATGAAAATCCAGGAAGCACAGAGAACCCCTCTCAAAATCAATAAAAATAGGTCAACACCCCGACATCTAATAGTAAAACTTACGAGTCTCATAGACAAAGAGAAAATCCTGAAAGCAGCTCGGGAGAAGAGAGATGTAACCTACAAGGGTAGAAACATTAGATTGGCAACAGACCTATCCACAGAGACCTGGCAGGCCAGAAAGGACTGGCAGGATATATTCAGAGCATTAAATGAGAAAAATAGGCAGCCAAGAATACTCTATCCAGCTAGGCTGTCATTGAAAATTGAAGGAGAGATAAAAAACTTCCAGGACAAACAAAAACTAAAGGAATTTGCAAACACAAAACCAGCCCTACAGGAAATCTTGAAAGGGGTCCTCTAAGCAAAGAGAGAGCCTAAAAGCAACATAGACCAGAAAGGAACACAGACAATATACGGTAACAGTCACCTTACAGGCAATACAATGGCACTAAATTCCTATCTTTCAATAGTTACCCTGAATGTAAATGGGCTAAATGCCCCAATCAAAAGACACAGGCTATCAGACTGGATTAAAAAACAAGACCCATCAATATGCTGTCTGCAAGAGATTCATTTGAGAACCAAAGACACCCCCAGATTGAAAGTGAGGGGGTGGAAAACCATTTACCATGCTAATGGACACCAAAAGAAAGCTGGGGTGGCAATCCTTATATCAGACAAATTAGATTTTAAACCAAAGACTGTAATAAGAGATGAGGAAGGACATTATATCCTACTTAAAGGATCTATCCAACAAGAAGATCTAACAATTGTAAATATCTATGCCCCTAACATGGGAGTAGCCAATTATATAAGGCAATTAATAACAAAAGCAAAGAAACACATCGACAACAATACAATAATAGTGGGGGACTTTAACACCCCCCTCACTGAAATGGACAGATCGTCTAAGCAAAAGATCAACAAGGAAATAAAGACTTTAAATGACACACTGGACCAAATGGACTTCACAGACATATTCAGAACATTCCACCCCAAAGCAACGGAATACACATTCTTCTCTAGTGCCCATGGAACATTCTCCAGAATAGATCACATCCTAGGTCATAAATCAGGTCTCAACCGGTACCAAAAGATTGGGATCGTTCCCTGCCTATTTTCAGACCACAATGCTTTGAAACTAGAACTCAATCACAAGAGGAAAGTCAGAAAGAACTCAAATACATGAGGCTAAAGAACATCCTACTGAAGAATGAATGGGTCAACCAGGAAATTAAAGAAGAATTAAAAAAATACATGGAAACCAATGAAAATGAAAACACAACTATTCAAAATCTTTGGGATGCAGCAAAGGCAGTCCTAAGAGGAAAGTATATAGCAATACAAGCCTTTCTCAAGAAACAAGAAAGGTCTCAAGTACACAACCTAACCCTACACCTAAAGGAGCTGGAGAAAGAACAGCAAATAAAGCCTAAACCCAGCAGGAGAAGAGAAATAATCAAGATCAGGGCAGAAATCAATGAAATAGAAACTAAAAGAACAGTAGAACAGATCAACGAAACTAGGAGCTGGTTCTTTGAAAGAATTAACAAGATTGATAAACCCCTGGCCAGACTTATCAAAGAGAGAAGAGAAATGACCCAAATCAACAAAATCATGAATGAAAGAGGAGAGATCACAACCAACACCAAAGAAATACAAACAATTATAAGAACATATTATGAGCAACTCTATGCCAGCAAATTAGATAACCTGGAAGAGATGGAGGCATTCCTAGAGATGTATCAACTACCAAAACTGAACCAGGATGAAATAGAAAACCTGAACAGACCTATAACCACTAAGGAAATTGAAGCAGTCATCAAAAATCTCCCAAAAAACAAAAGCCCAGGACCAGATGGCTTCCCAGGGGAATTCTATCAAACATTTCAAGAAGAATTAATACCTATTCTTCTGAAACTGTTCCAAAAAATAGAAATGGAAGGAAAACTTCCAAACTCATTTTATGAGGCCAGCATTACCTTGATCCCAAAACCAGACAAAGACCCATCAAAAAGGAGAATTACAGACCAATATCCCTGATGAACATGGATGCAAAAATTCTCACCAAAATACTAGCAATAGGATCCAACAGTACATTAAAAGGATTATTCACCATGACCAAGTGGGATTTATCCCTGGGCTGCAAGGTTGGTTCAACATCCGCAAATCAATCAAAGTGATACAATACATTAACAAAAGAAAGAACAAGAATCATATGATCCTCTCAATAGATGCAGAAAAAGCTTTTGACAAAGTACAGCATCCTTTCTTAATCAAAACTCTTCAGAGTATAGGGATCGAGGGTACATACCTCAATATCATAAAAGCCATCTATGAAAAACCTACAGCGAATATCATTCTCAATGGGGAAAAACTGAGAGCTTTCCCCCTAAGGTCAGGAACGCGGCAGGGATGTCCACTATCACCACTGCTATTCAACATAGTATTGGAAGTCCTAGCCACAGCAATCAGACAACAAAAAGAAATCAAAGGCATCCAAATCGGCAAAGAAGAAGTCAAACTCTCACTCTTTGCAGATGATATGATACTTTATGTGGAAAACCCAAAAGACTCCACCCCAAAACTGCTAGAACTCATACAGGAATTCAGTCAAGTGGCAGGATATAAAATCAATGCACAGAAGTCAGTGGCATTCCTATACACCAACAACAAGACAGAAGAAAGAGAAATTAAGGAGTCGATCCCATTTACAGTTGCACCCAAAACCATAAGATACCTAGGAATAAATCTAACCAAAGAGACAAAGGATCTGTACTCAGAAAACTATAAAATACTCATGAAAGAAATTGAGGAAGACACAAAGAAATGGAAAAATGTTCCATGCTCATGGATTGGAAGAACAAATATTGTGAAGATGTCAATGCTACCTAGAGCAATCTACACATTCAATGCAATCCCCATCAAAATACCATCCACTTTTTTCAAAGAAATGGAACAAATAATCCTAAAAATTTGTATGGAACCAGAAAAGACCCCGCATAGCCAGAGGAATGTTGAAAAAGAAAAGCAAAGCCGGCGGCATCACAATTCTGGACTTCCAGCTCTATTACAAAGCTGTCATCATCAAGACAGCATGGTACTGGCACAAAAACAGACACATAGATCAATGGAACAGAATAGAGAGCCCAGAAATGGACCCTCAACTCTATGGTCAACTCATCTTTGACAAAGCAGGAAAGAATGTCCAATGGAACAAAGACAGTCCCTTCAACAAATGGTGTTGGGAAAATTGGATAGCCACATGCAGAAGAATGAAACTGGACCATTTCCTTACACCACACACAAAAATAGACTCCAAATGGTTGAAAGACCTCAATGTGAGACAGGAGTCCATCAAAATCCTAAAGGAAAACACAGGCAGCAACCTCTTCGACCTCAGCTGAAGCAACTTCTTCCTAGAAACATCGCCAAAGGCAAGGGAAGCAAGGGCAAAAATGAACTATTGGGACTTCATCAAGATAAAAAGCTTTTGCAAAGCAAAGGAAACAGTCCACAAAACCAAAAGACAAGCGACAGAATGGGAGAAGATATTTGCAAATGACATATCAGATAAAGGGCTAGTATCTAAAATCTATAAAGAACTCATCAAACTCAATACCCAAAGAACAAAGAATCCAATCAAGAAATGGGCAGAAGACATGAACAGACATTTTTCCAAAGAAGACATCCAAATGACCAACAGACACATGAAAAAGTGCTCAATATCGCTCGGCATCAGGGAAATCCAAATCAAAACCTCAATGAGATACCACCTCACACCAGTCAGAATGGCTAAAATTAACAAGTCAGGAAACGACAGATGTTGGCGGGGATGCAGAGAAAGGGGAACCCTCCTACACTGTTGGTGGGAATGCAAGCTGGTGCAGCCACTCTGGAAAACAGTATGGAGGTTCCTCAAAAAGTTGAAAATAGAGCTACCATATGATCCAGCAATTGCACTACTGGGTATTTACCCCAAAGATACAAAAGTAGGGATCTGAAAGGGTACGTGCACCCCGATGTTTATAGCAGCAATGTCCACAATAGCCAAACTGTGGAAAGAGCCAAGATGTCCATCGACAGAAGAATGCATAAAGAAGAGGTGGTATATATATATATACAATGGAATATTATGCAGCCATCAAAAGGAATGCGATCTTGCCATTTGCAACGACGTGGATGGAACTGGAAGGTATTATGTTGAGCGAAATAAGTCAAACAGAGAAAGACATGTATCATATGACCTCACTGATATGAGGAATTCTTAATCTCAGGAAACAAACTGAGGGTTGCTGGAGTGGGGGGTGGGGTGGGAGGGATGGGGTGACTGGGTGATAGACACTGGGGAGGGTATGTGCTCTGGTAAGCGCTGTGAATTGTGCAAGACTGTTGAATCTCAGATCTGTACCTCTGAAACAAATAATGCAATATAGGTTAAGAAAAAAAAAAAAGAAGAAGAAGAAGGTAGCGGGAGGGGAAGAATGAAGCAGGGGAAATCGGAGGGGTAGACAACCATGAGAGACGATGGACTCTGAAAAACAAACAGGGTTCTAGAGGGGAGGGGGGTGGGAGGATGGGTTAGCCTGGTGGTGGGTATTGAGGAGGGCACATTCTGCATGGAGCACTGGGTGTTATGCACAAACAATGAATCATGGAACACTCCATCTAAAACTAATGATGTAATGTATGGGGATTAACATAAGAATAAAAAAAAGTGTCATATAAGGAATCATTGAGGTTATAAAAAAGAAGCTTAGCTGAGAGAAGACTATATGAGATAGTAATTCTGTGTGGAAGAGAAAAAAAAGACATCTTATGTAACCCCTCAGGACAGAACTAGGGCTAAGATTCAGCATAATGGGAAGAAGATTTTAGTTTATTTTAAGGGAAAAAAATTAGTTGTCTAACATCTGAACATGCTGCATAAATAGTGAGCTTTTCAACACTGGAAATATTTTAATAGAAACTAGATGACACTTGACAGGGATGTTGCTAAGGGAATGCCTCCTTGGAATAATGATTATACAATATTTCCAACTAAAATATTCCCTAATTACCAATCAGCACTGATAATTATGATTAAAGTTTTTCAAATAAAGAAGCTGGCACCAAATCCACAAAGTTACACAGAACTGCCTTTAAAGTGGAATTATTCATTTGTTCATCCATTCATCAAATAATTCTTTGAGCACCTAAAATATGCCTGCATGATTTTAGGCACTGCAGTACAGCAATGGAAAAGCAGATAAGAGCACTGCCTTCTAACGAAGACATCAAAATGCTGAAGAAGTCCAAGTTTGAATTGGGAAAGCTCATGGAGCTTCATGGTGAAGGTAGTAGTTCTGGAAAAGCTACCGGGATGAGACCGGTGCTAAAGTTGAACGAGCTGATGGATATGAGCCACCAGTCCAAGAATCTGTTTAAAAGTCAGACATTTAATGGTGACAAATAAAAAATCATATTTGTGATGTTTAAAAAAAAAAAAAGAGCACTGCCTTCATGGCACTTGAAATCTTGTGGGGTACTACATAATAAACATTTTTACAAATAATATATGAGGTAATTTTAGGCAGTGACAAAAAAAAGGAATAGAAAATAGAGTAATAGAGAAGCACCCCCACACACTTTTTAGCCAGGGTGAGCAGGGAGGTCCTTTCTTGGAAAATGTCACTTGAGCTTAAGACCTGAATGAATAGAAAAAGTTGGTAATGTTAAGATCTGGGGGAAGAAAGATTTAGGCAAGGGAAAGGGCAAATGGAAGGGCTCCTAAGGCAGAAAATATCTATATCCTTAAATAGAGTGAAGCCCAGGTGTCCTTGTGAGATCAGCTCAGAGAGAAAGGCAGGATCCAGATCATGTAAGACTGTGTAGACCATGGTAAGACATTTGGATTCTCTTCCCGTTGTAAGGGAAAGCTACCAGAAAACTACAAGCAGGGGAATGATATGGTCTGATTTACTTTTTAAAATTATGCTGGCTATTGTGTAGAAATCAGCTGTTGAGTCAAGGGTGAAATCAGGAGGTCTAATTAGGAATCAAATGCAGTGGTTATGTGAGAACTAATGAGGGCTCAAGGGGTAGCATAATTCAAATAACGTGTTGGCTATTCTTTAGACATTTAAATATCCCAATCTGAATGCTGTTCAAAATAGAAATGGCTTCATAATGTGCCTGTGTGTATACATATATATGTATATGTACATAATGCCTTGAGGAGTATACACATAATATTTAAAACTGGGAACAGAAGTTGAATAGAAAGCAATTTCTGATACCCAAGTATGGAGCAAATTGATGGAGAATTTAACTTCAACAACAAAAACAGAAAAACATGTAAAAATTTCATTTTATTTGCCTCAAAAACCCTCTCACAGTTTTCTAGGGAAAGTCAAAAAATCCATTGTGTCTAGTCATATAATAAGACCTAAATGGTCATGAAATTGGTGTTTATGACACCTGCTGGGATGGACTTTCTCCTCTAGCTGTGAGAAGAAAACATGGGAACAAACCACAGACTAAATCTAGCCACAGAGCAATTAACATAACAAGTGACAGGTTCCTCTAGGTTTGTTGAACAGGGGAGAAATAAGAAGCCAACTTTCAAGTCTTCATTTTCATTGTTTTGTATTTTACTTTGGGGGAAAATACGCAGTTGTTTGGAAACTGCAGGTGATATGACCCATTCAAACTGTTAAACAAAATTCTACTGAGTAAATTTAAAGATCTAATTGGCTTTGTTCAATGATTCATGAGTTGAGCAGCATCCTATCTAGCAAACAGAAAAGAGCTCTAAGGAGCTGTACAAAATGGAAGACTTTTATAAGCAGAAGGGGGTGGGGCAAGGAAGTTACTAGCAGAGAGTGGATTATTTCAGGCAAGGTCACCTTCCTTTGGGGGATGGGAGTCTATCAGGTGAATTACCTCACTAGTGCTGACCAGGAAATTCCAGACTGACTGGTTAAGATTACATTCCTGGGAAAGGCTGAAACTGCAATTAGGTTACATTAAGTCTTGGTTTGGTGACGCGAGCTAAACACAAGTGACTCCATTTTGGGCCTGTTGTTTCTTTTTCTTTCCTTCTTTCTTTCTTTCTTTCTTTCTTTCTTTCTTTCTTTCTTTCTTTCTTTCTTTCTTTCTTTCTTTCTTTCTTTCTTCTTTCTTTCCTTCTTTCTCTTTCTTTTTTAATAGAACCAAGATTTAAACAATGGTTTTATATGCAGATGGATAATCCATCAATCACTTGGCCGTAGGTGGAAAATCTTTGCTTAAGTCATCAACACTCCCAAGTGTAATCCTACCTGTGTTAAACAGGGGGAATTCTGTTTTTCTACTGTGATTTGATACTGAGAAATAACATGAGCAGATAAGCTTTATAACAGCACTAAGAATCCTTGTTATTTCTAGCAAATGAGAACCACTAGACTCAACAAGCTGAGCTCTGCCTCATGGTCAGTGTGTGTGATGACCAAGGTTACGTGGCAGAACCTGGATCACTCAGAGAGAGCTGAGCTAGAAAGCAGAGTAGTTGAGATTGTGGGGAAAAGGCTGTGGGGGCGGGGGGGTTGGAACCAATGAGATAAAGAGACTAGCCAGCTCCCAAATTTTCAAAGTTACTGCTTTACTGTATTTTTCAATTCATTTCATTGTGACAGATAACTCAGGAGAGTTGCCTTTCCTGAAGACTGCTTACATGCATCACACCCAGAGTGGTCCTCACCCCTGTGTCTTGAAAATTCCTTCCCTCTTGTTCCATTGTTAAAACTTTAAGGAGGACTGTTACCATTTAATGTCTACTGAGTGGTTTCAGCTTGGAAGCTATTCAAAATACCCCTCCCTTCCTTCTCTTCCTTCCTACCCTTGTGGTACCACAGCTTCAATGTGGCCCCACCCACTCTCTTCCAGTTCACATTTCTCACTTTCTTCCAAAAAAACAGTGGGGAATGTCAGTCAATATAAAGATAGTAGTATAGCACATGAGAGGAAAGCTCCTGCACTTAGGGATCTCCCAACCTTTTTATGGCTAATCCCTATGTGATTATATTGTAGTGTTGGGAAAGAGATTTGTCACAAGAGTAAACATCTGTGTGTATATACACATGCCTATGTGCGCACGTGTGTAGACATGTCTGATGCACTTATGCTCTAAAACAAGTGTTGGGATGAAATAGCCACAAACTGGCAATGGCTATCAACATATTCATTGCTTAAACTGGATTTATCATCCAACTCAATTATGAACAATAATCACAGGATAGTAATATACTATGCTGGTGAAGAGTATAGTCTGGATTTGGACCTCACTTCACTACTAACCAGCTATGTGACCATGAGTAAGCTACTTAAACTGTGCCACAATTTTCTCATTTGGGGTGACAATATTACTTATAAGACTTTCATAAAGATGAAATGAGCTAATACAAGAAATTGCTATGTAAGTTTTGCTATCATTGTCATCATGGTTGTCACTGTCATTAAGTTATGACTTTCCAAAATCAAGAAATAAGCTACAAAATAGTATCCTAGTAATAGCTATTGTTATAAGAGAGAAATACTCATCCTCACAGATTTCTCTTCAATCAATTCACTTACAAACCATTAATTCTGTCAATGTGTTTTGAATGCTTGCTATGCACTAAGACTGTTTACATACCAGGTGCTAGAGACCATCATAAGCAAGACAGACAAGGTCTCCCGTTTCATGTTGCTTATATTCTTGAGGGCTGGGCACTATGTGTGGTTCATGTATGCCAAGAACTGTTGCAAAGAAGTTTCAGATAAGATTCAGTTTTAATGAAAGAAAAAAAAATAGCTTTTTCTGTCCATAGGCAAGAGATTAATGTGTTAATGTCTTCTAGAATTTTATCCTGATGTCCATTCCTATGTAAATAGATCACATCTGTTTTATAAGCTACCAGAAGACTTTATATTATTGATTTTCCTCAAATTTTTCTGCTTTCTTCACAAGGTGCCTGATCAGGAGAAAGCAATATTAGACCCCTTCACCTTAGACAGTAATATGTTTGACTATGAAAGATAAGAAAATGTGAACAGTGTGCATGTGAGCCTCAAAAAATTCATCAGCAGCTTTCTTAGTCCTTTCAGGCTGCTATAACAGAATACCATAGACTGGGTAACTTAAAAACAATAGAAATTTGCTTCTCACTGTTCTGGAAGCTGGGAAGTCCAATATCAAGGCACCAGCAGATTTGGTGTTTGGTGAGGACCCACACCCTGGTTTATAGACAACTATCTTGTCACTGTGTCCTCACTTGGCAAAAAGTTCCTGGGAGTTCTCTCAGGTTTCTTTTATAAGGGCATTAATCCCATTCATGAGGGCTCCTCCTTCATGATCCAATCAACTCCCAAAGGTCCCACCTCCTAATACCTTCATTTTGGGGGTTAAGATATGAAATGTGAACTTGGGGAATGGAGGAAACAAACATTCAGTCTATAACAGCAGGTATCAAAGAGAAGGAAAAGTCAAATCAAGCTCCACTATAATTTGACTCTGAGAAATCTCAGCTAAAACTACACATGGAGAAGGCTGACTTTGCACAAAAGATCTAACACCCAAAGATCTAACACTGAAGCTCAGAGTAGGTTTAGGACACTTAACTGAAGTCCAATGGTTTGGATTCTAATCCTGTGCAATCTGTCGGGAAGTCTTCAAATCTCACAGGACCTTAGCTTCCACTTTTGTAAGATGGGATAAGAATACCTACCTTTTTTTTCTCATAGGTAAGAAATAAAATAGCTTTTTTGGAATATAGAGCCTAAATAATGGTCTTGATGCTGGGGCATGGACCATGCTGTAGAGCTGACCTGAAGAGAACTGTATCAGTCAGAATTCAACCCAAGAAGCAGAACCAGTAGGAACTTGTTCCAAGGGATTGACCTTGTACTGTTGTGGGAGCTGGATAAACAGTCTCTGTAAGGCTGTTGTCTCCACAAGTGATGTGGAGCTTGACATCCACAGGACAGGCAGTCAGGAAGAGAAGATAGCTGTAAAGTATAGGATATCAAGGGTAGGCTAGAAGCCAGAGGCACAAGCTGAAATCCCTCAAGGGTAGATAAATCCTATGCCTGACCTTGGTGATGGACAGAAGCTGGACACATCTGAGAGCTAACCAAACACACACTTGGCCCAGGAGTCAGAGAAACAGAAGCAGGGTCCAGGGGAAGTAGAGCAGTTGCAGGCCAGGCCCAGTTGCTGTTCAACACCAATCAAGTGACTCAGCAGATGAGCAACAACATACATGAGCTACAAGATGGCTGCTGCTTCCTGGCAGTCCTCCAAATACCCCAAGAATTTTCCTTGTGGTTCCTTTGTGACCAGAAACATACAAGAAAGTGTATTCTTGGAAATGTAGTTCAGCCTAGCCAAGTTGACACGCTAAAAAACCCATCACAAATCCCTTGATTATGATTGGGAACTTGACATAGCAATTTTTACATTCTTATCCATATAAATGTCACTACATTCTAAAGCCCTGGTACTGCAGTGGCTAAGAGCAAGAATTTGAGAGACTTCCTTGACACAAGTTCAAATCCAAGGTCTACCATTTTCTTGTTTTGGGATGTTAAGCAAACAAATTATTTAACTCTTGGAGCCTCAGTTTCTTCATCTGTAAAAATTGGGATTATAATACCTGCCTCATCAGTCTGATCAAAGATTAAGAGAGGTGATGCACAAAGTGCTAGAAAAGTGCCTATTATGTAGGCAGTGCTTAGTACGTGGTAACAGTTACTCTAATGACACTCACCATTGGCTCTTCAGAGCCAACTACATTAGAATCAAATGCCTGAAGAGATTCTCAGAGATCTCCTACCTCCACTCAGTCAAGGTGCATGCCTAAGGGAAGTGCAAAAGAAGTGTTTAAAGGACATTCTTGAGGCAAATAAGAATGGAACCAATTTATACTTCAAATCATAGAGGCTATTTTCATATTTTCCCAGCTGCCAGAGATATTTGCTGAAAGAACATTGGTATTTCGAAGCATTATGCTTCCAAGCTATCTCGCATAGTGTGTTTATATGAAAAAGCATTTAATAGGCAAGCTGTATTATGTTAGACAATATGCTAAGAAGCAGAGATACAAGTATGGATTCAAAACTCTGGGGACAAACTGCCTGGGTTCAAATCCTGGCTCCATCATTTACTTTGCTTAGGCAAGTTATGTAAACTCTTATCTCATGTTCTACATCTGTAAGATGGAAATAATGTTAGCATCTATGAGCTAGCAGTTACTGTGAGAATTAATGACTTATGACATATAAAATGTCTAGAATAGTATGCAGGATACTCATCAGGTAAATGCTTGCCATCATCATCATTGTCATCACCATCATCGTCATCACCCACAGACCTCATCTTCTTTCAACCAGGAATCAGAACCTGTTAATTCAGATCTAGCCATACCTGACAGGAAGCACAGAAGCAAGCAAAGAAAACTTGACTTGTACCCAAGGACTAGCACTCAACTCTAACACCTGTATTCCTACTTATTGTAATCTCCCTGCTCCTTTTGCCTAGACAAAAGGACTTGATTCTTTACCTGCCCAGACCTGGGGAATCAATTAGGTCTTCATTTTTAGCTGGATTTCAAGACCTTCTTCCTGGCCAGCTGTAGCCTGCTCCCACTCATACTCCAGAGTAATAGCCCATTAGAAAAGACTTCCATGACACCCTTGTGCCTAAAGAGAATTTGTGAAATAGTTTTCTATTGCTTGTCTTAACAAGTCAAAATAATGGACTATTTCACAATCTCATTGTCCTAAAGAGAATGCAATCTTTAAGGTCTTTGCTTACCCATTGGAAAGCATCAGATGATTGAAAACTGAGCGCTACTGCTCTATAAAAACCATAGCTTTTCTCAAATGTTTGCTTTTCCACACTTGCACCTGCACTTCACCATAATAATAAAGCCTAAAGAAGTTTAAATAGAGATGTGTCTAATTCAGAACACAGACGCTTAAGGAAAGATTTCTGTTTTTAAAAGAGATTCTTATAAATGATTTAGCAAATTTGAACATATAAGCTGTCCAAAGTGCTAGCACACTTTGCTTCAAGCAGCCAATTTTGCAGGCAAAGCTGTGGTTTTCTTGTTCCTTCTGTGAGCTGTGGCTGCCATTCCCTCATGGCCCAGCCCTCAGTGATGCACGAACCAGGGATGTATTTCTCATTTGTGCATAAAAGTGGTTTCCTTGAATTATGAGCCCCAAAGTTCCAAGATGCTTACAGTCTGGGTGGCCACACAGGTATAAGTGCATAAAAGTCTGTTCTTAGCATGGCTCAAGGAGTCAAAGTATTCACTTCAAACAACTCATCTCTCTGGGAACATGCTACATAGCACTCCATCAGGGAGAGAATATTTGTGGTCATATGTACTACAGCAATGGCACAAGGAGACACACACCAGGAGAAGTTAGAAAACCAAAGAGCAAAATAAATCCAACTCTTTAGAGGATAGGATCCTTAAACTCCCCTCCCCACCACCCTTATCTGAAACATTTTAGCTCCTTGGAATTCAACAGAAATGCCAAAAGGGAGGTTGTGTCTATGAACCCAACCATAAGCCCAACAGTAGCAGTAGTTAAAATCTGGACTTTTAGAAAGAATAAAAAAATAAAGTTATAAAGTTTGTTTGTTTGTTTTTGTTTGTTTGTTTGTTTTGGAAAAGGGCCTCTGAACTTCTGGTTCCTTGCATAAAATAAAGATTCCTTAGGGGTGAAAAGTCTCATCCTTTTCAGACTTGGAGAAGGAAGGCTCCCACTGGCTATGCGTGGTTGCTGGAGTGGCGTGTATCCCTCAGAATCTGAGCCTCGAGGACAGCAAGTCAGCACAGCCCATAGTAGGCCCTAGGCTTTCCCCAGAGATTGATGACCACTACCACCAGATGAGTCACCTCTGTTCTACCATAACAAAGAAAAAGGATGAAGAGGAGAGGAATTTGGCCCCTGGAATTAATGCAAGTCCTTCAAATTCAGGAGATCCATTTTCTCTTTTGAGCAAGTCTTGGGCCCTGAGAAACTTGTTCTTCTAGAAGTCAAGAGGACCCTTAAAAAGTTATAACTATTTTCCTGGAAAAGTTAACTCCAATTGGAAGTACCCAGTTTCCTATAACAGTATGTCTTACACTCCTCTTTCCTCCTATGTACTTCCTATGTCTTACACTCCTCTTTCTTACCTATGTACCTCCTATGTATCCAACCATCATTGATTATAAGGTACATATTTGCCTATTAAAACAAAACTGCCAAGCTGAGCAATATCATGATAAGTCATTATGAATGCATGAATTTGACTCTGTTTGGTTATATGTATACTTGAACTAAAATTGTCTACAGATGCATTTTTGACTGTAGAATAGATACACCCCTAAAGAGTTGTTAGGAAATCTTTGAAAATAGAAATATATCTTCTGAGTGCTGGGGAAGCTCATTATGTCCAAGAGCCCTGAGATGAATTATTTAGTAGAGAAACAATGTATATTTATGGAGGGCCTAATGGGTGAAGGATATGAAAGAAATATAAGACATGATCTTTGCCCTCAGTCAAATTCCAACTCAGGGAATTTTTTCAAGAATTTAGATTTTTATTTATTGAATTTTCTTAAAATGAGGCCACCTGTGCAACATACAGCATCCAAGAAGTTCCAATCTCACCTTATGCCAGGGAAGCAGCCTATGATAAGATCCTGTGGTCAGATAATGCTCCTTTCTCATAGCTGGGACAGTCCTGAAGTTTGGATATCTTGGGCCATCCAATTTGCAAAGGTAATAGTCTAGGATTGAGAAGCTACTCCTCCTCCATCCACTACCTCCCCATGCCATAACTGTCGTTTGTTCACACATCAGTTGGACAAACACACACACACACACACACACACACACTACGTAGTCACACAGTTTTCATTGTCTTGGGGGTACCAAATGAGTTCAGCATCACCAGTCCATTCTCCAGGTGTTCATTGACTTTACTCTTCCTCCATCCTTCCCCCAATCAGAGGAGAATCAGGGACAAGATGGGAGTGCTCTCTGATCTCACCATGTAAGTAGACTTAATCCACCTACATCTCAATCCTACCTTATCCTAAACAAAATGGGAACAAACCTACCTCAGTGCAGCTAAGATTCTTCGCTCTGTTGGTTCACTTACAGATGAAAATATGCCGAGATGGTTGAGAGGATCCTGAGGGTCTCCTCACCCTGGTTTAAGTAGCAAAGGACTCTTGGTGGTTCAACGGCAGTAAGGGAACCCAGCTTTTGGAACCCAGGTAATTGGAGCCCCATAGGTACCTCACTCTATGAACAGTTAAATGTTTCCAGGGCAACATGTCTAGTTCTTGATGCTTGCAGCATTTGGCCACCTTCTTCTCTACATGCTTTCTTGTCAGCTTCTGTGACACCATGCTCTCCTGGTTTTTGTCTGTGTCTCTACTCATGACAACAGCAACAACAGAGGCAGCAATAGTTGTTATAAATTATAACAATAACTTACATTTGTTGAGTGCTTCCTCTGTACCAAACATAGCACTAAGTGTATTCCCATGTGTTATCTCAAGTCCTAAGCCCTGACTTCTCACTTTATTCTCCCTCCTCATTTCCCCAATGGACTTAGGAAACATCTGTGAGCTAATCATTCCCAAGTTGCTATCTCTAGCCCAGACCTCTATTTTACATTCCAGACCCACTATCTAACTGCTTTGTTGGCAACTCTTCTTGAATATTTCTCAGGCATCTCAATGTGAAATTTTCATCTCTCCTCATATAGCAGCCTTCAGCAATGTTCCCCCAACTCAATAAATGGCACTATAACAACCAGAATATAAGGGTTATTTTGACACTTTCCATCTCTCAACTCTTATACCCAATCCATCACCAATTTGTCAATACAATTGTCCCCATGATGTATACCAAAACTGCCACTTCCCCCCCTCTTTCCACAGCCACCTCTCTCACATGGACCAATGCCATCACCTCATAACCAGACTTCCTACTTCAATTCTTGCCCAATGCCAACCTATTCTGCACAAAGCAGGCAGAATAATCTTTTCAAAATAAAATTTCAAAACGCTTCCTGTGGCTCACATGGCACTTAGGATAAAATTGAGAATCCTCATGTGGCCTCCGCCCACTGCTGCAGCCTCACCTCTCACCCTCTCCCTCTCCCACACTCTGCTTCAGCCACTATTATTCATTTCCCCAAATACTCAAAGACTATCTCTACCTCAGAACTCTCTCACAGGTTGCTCTCTTTGCTGTCTTGGTATTGATCTCCCTTCCTAGACTATGTCCTTTGTAAGTGTCCAATAGCTCAACACTGTATCCACAGAGCCAGCAAAATGCCTGGCATGCAACTGTTTGGTAAATATTTGCTGAATACATACATAAAAACACTCAACACATATCTTTTGAAGGTCTATTATGTGTCAAATATAGAGATACACATGTAGATGTATTTAGAGATAAGATTCTGCACCCAATTCCAGTGGGTGGGGTTATCCCCCAACACCAAGCAATTCTCCGACACCAGCTAGGTGTCCTGCAATTCAACTCAATTCTTCAAGAGGAATTGTTCTATTAATAGGTATAATTTGGTGTGTTCCATGGAGAAGGTGAGTTTGGTATCTTCCTAGGTCACCATCTTGGACTGGAACCAAATCCAATTCAGCTCAATTCTGACACTATCTACCCAGAGATAGCTTCAGATTGCATAGGTCAAGGGCTCAGTCCCACAAGAATGCCCCCACTGCAGATGTCAATCACAAGTCCAGGTTGTCACATGTGCTCCTGACCCCCTGGCCATAGGTTGTAGATTCTAATAACCCCTTTTGAGTTTAATTAATTTGCTAGTGCAGCTCACAGAACTCAGAGAAACACTTTACTTACTAGACTATTGGTTTATTATAAAAGGATATAATTCAGGAATAGCCAGATGGAAGAGACGCATAGAGCAAGGTATGTGGGAAGGGGTGTGGACCATACTCCCTGAATTTCCATGCATTCACCAACCCGGAAGCTCTCCAAGCCCATCCTTTTGGGGTTTTATGGAGGCTTCATTACATAGTTGTGATTAAAAATCACTGGCCGTTGACGGTTGAGTCAATTTCCAGCCCCTCTCCCTTCCCTGGAAGTCAGAGGGTGTGACTGAAAGTCCCAACCCTCTAATCATATAGTTGGGTCTCCTGGCAGCCAGTCCCCATCCTTAGGTTACCTAGGACACCTTTGTCACTTTCATCATTTAGGAAATTCCAATGGTTTTAAGAGCTCTGTGAAAGGAATGGGGATGAAGACCAAATACATATTTCTTATTCTAAATCATAATATCACAATAGGTCAACTTGCAATAATGGCAGCTGACTTTCCCTAAGAGCATGTAACCAAGAGAGCAAAAGAGAAGAAGGCAGAAGCTAGTCTTTTTGGAACCTAATCTCAAAAATGTTACCCCATTACTTTTGCCATATCTATTTATTAGAAGCAAATCATTAGATCCAACCCACACTCAAAGGAAGGGAATTACACCAGGGCATACATACCAGGAGGAGAGATCACTGGGGATCATTTCAAAAACTACTTACCAGAATGCCTATTCCATGTCAATATATAAGACTCTTATCTTTTTGTTGTTAGACCTATGTAGTATTCTAAGGTAGAAATGAGACAATTGGCTATTTGAACAATTCCCTATTGTTGGATATGTAGGATGTTTATCATTTCCCACTAATTTTGCAATAAACATCCTTGAACACATACATTTTCACACTTTTCTATTTCTGAAGATTCATTCTCTAGAAATGAAATTGTGGGCCAAGGGATCTGCACAATTTAATTGCTCATATATGTTGTCAATGTGCCGTCCGAAAATGTTGTACCAATTTACCTCTCAACAATTTCTGACTAGTCCTTTAAACACTGCACGCAAAATGTTTTAATATTCCACTTTTCCACTACATCAGAATTATTGGGATGGTGCCATCTTCTTCTCATGGCATCTTCCCCAGTGTCCTTTCACTAACTATCCCACCAGGTATTTGATGATCTAAAGATGTGACCTTTATAACTGCATATTTTTCTTCATTTTCCCACTTGGCACAGCTTTTCTCCTGCGTCAGAGATGTTGGTGAAGGATGTATTCACTAGGATAGACTAGGTTATGCTACTAAAAATCTAAACAGCTTACATACGAAAATTTTTTTCTTGCTCACACGGTCCATTTTAGGTTTTGAAGACTTTTTATCACAAATTTTCTTCCCGTGGTGGTTCAGGGTCATCTGCTTCTATCAGGTGGCTCCACCAGATCCACATGTGGTCTCCTTGGTTGAAGGAAGGGAAGAAAAGAGAGCTGAAGGGTTAAGTAAGAGCTGTAATTCCCTCAGCCAGGAACTGACATACATCATTTCACTCAAAGTGCATTGACCAGAATGAGTCATGTAGCCCCACCCAAGGATTTTGGTGAACATTCAATTATTAATTAAATTTTTAACTTCACTACTGAATAACTAGTATCAACAGACATTTTATATTAATAATTAATTGGTATTAATAGACATATGATATGTATTGATATAGGTAGATAAACAGATACTGATAAATAATTTCTTTCATACCCATTAAATTCTATGTCTGCCACAAAACATAGGTAAATATACTTTTATAGATAACAAAGGCCTCTCTCAATGGGCCCGGATATTGTCAGCAAATCAGCAGCCTTGCCCTGACTTTGGTCTTCTTGGTAAAGTGGTATAAAAATATGAAAGTAAAACTGTAAGTGTATAACCTTGCTGTGCATCGTACAGACAGACATGTGCCACTTCATGCCACATGCTGAAATGGCCGTTGCCAGATGATGTGTTTTTGAAGTGGACACAACTTGGCACTGGACTTCTCCGCCTCTCCTGTTTCTAATCATCCATTGCCTGGGCATGTCAGGGTCAGGCTTAAAGACTTGCTAGAACTGGATTCAAGATTTACGAGAACGAGATGTAACCAGGCCTCTCCCAGAGGTTTGGGAAGAACAGCTGGAGTCCGGCCCTTTGCATCATGACAAGGACTATTAAAAACTAAAGCAGTGCTTTTTTTTTTTTTTTTTAAGATGAGTATAGAAAAGCAAAAAGCAATCCAAAGGAATATCAAAGGGATCTTCATAAGAGGCACCTTTAAAGCAAAAGATTGTAATAGCTCTGCCTCTCTACCTCACTCCCATTTCAAACTCTTTGTAAACATGAGGCAAAAATTATTAGGTTTGACTGTGGATTTTCCCCCTTGACCCATTCCTGAATGGAGTTGAATCATTCCCACTCAAAGCAGTGAGGGGCTGTTTTGTTCTCCAGGCCCCACCCTGTGCTGATGTAATGCACCCCGGCTGTGTTTTTCTGATGAGTGTGCCTCACAGGGTCCTCGCCAGGAGGAGGGAAAGCTGTTGCCCAGCACTCCTGGAATGGCAGGGAGACAGGAGGCCTAAGAGCACAGATGTCCGCAGTGGAAGGGACTGACAGCTCATGCTGAGTATTGGAAAGTTTACTTTGTCCCTCCTCCTCTTAACCCCCAAGACTGCCCCCTGCCCTCCTCATCCCCTCCAAGATCATCCATCCCGGAGAGTTCATAATTCACAACAGAGAGCTCTTGTCTCTTGAAATTGGTTGCTGCAGCCCAGCTCCCTGCCCCGCAGTAGTGACAATGAAGTCTCCAGCCTAAGTGTGTCTGCAGGCTCCCTGCGCCTGGCTTCTCCCCTGGAGGAAGATGCAGCCGCTCTGGGGCCTGAAACACATACCCCAGGAGCACCTTCCAGTCTTCCTAATGGGCAAACCTGTTGTTGTCTTATTCAAGGGACTGGTTTTATAAACTAAGTGACTTACTTGTAATGTTGAATTTGTACTTGTGATCATGTCAGGAAGACCAGGACCAAGAGCAAGTTTTAATAAAATAAAAACAGAAGCATTCTATTTATTCAACTCCAACACCACCACCGTCCCACCCCATCCCCTCCTCCCCCTCCTCCAATTCTCCTCACTCCCTATTCACCTCTGTAATGCCTTTACTTTTCCTTTTGGCTTTCACTGTTTCCTGCTGTCTGAGAATTATTTTAATTTATAGAATTAAATACACAGGTTTTTTTTTTTAATGTGGCAGTGATGTATACAGATAAACATTTTGCATGCAATTTCCTAAACTCCCCAGGATACCTCATAAAAATTATAAACAAAGTTAGTTTTTAAAGTAAGTTTATAGTCTTTCATATGAAAGCAACTTTAGTGAGAAACCTTTACTAAAGATGACATATTCCTAGTGGATTGGTGGGAGGGGCATGCAATCCTTGCCTGTAAAGAAAATTAAGTAAATCTACATTGATGCACACCATTTATTTAAATTTAAATGTATCCTGATCTATTCAAAAATTTCAACTTGCTGTATGTTTGATAGTTGACTTTTCTGTATTCACCTTCGAAAAGGGAGCAAAGAATAAGGGAAGCAGTTTCTTTCTTTGAAGGAGGACAGTAGCTGTGTATATTATGCAAAACAAAGAAAAACCCATTTTCTGGTTCTCTCTCATCATGAGGGGAGAGCATGTTAGTGAAGCATCAAGAAGTCTGCACAAATGATTAAAATTATAAAAGAACACAGTTGATCTAAAACCATTTCCTTTTCAGTGGTGAGAATTTGGTCATGGAAACTTTAAATCTTGATAATAAATATTAGCTTAACAAAATGCCTCCTGAAAAGTTCTCTAGTATTTTTGGATGAAAACATTGTCACCTCACCAGCCCCCAGTATTGAAATGTACTTTATTACTAAACAAGTGAAGAAAAAAAAAAAAAAAAACTTACTTGAAGTTACTGGTCTAAAATTAAAGAAAATTTAGAAATGGAGTCTATCCTTTATAAAATTTTGCCTTAGGATCTTGCCTCCTCCTACCCCTTTGGGGACACCTTAGTGGGTATCTTCTAGCCTGATGGCCTTCCCTGCAGGGCTCTGCCTCTGGCTGTTTCCAAGAATGTAAAGATGACTGTGGTACCCCAGGTTTTGTTTAGCTTCAATATTTGGATTCTTCCATACAGCATGGCTAATGCCATTGGCAGAATCTGAAAGGTGAAAAAGTCAAGTTCTTCTCCGGGACAGGATTGTGGAGAAAACAGCAGAGCCACTCCAGGTGAGATATTCCAACTCCAGGGTGACCAACTGCCCAGCCCAGAGCCAATAACAGGATACTGGGCCACCTACGCCTTTCTGCTTCTTATTCTGTTCCCCCTCTCTTCACCGCCCTCATTCCCTTCCTCTGACTTTGTTCCCCTGAGCCCTCTCTTTTCCCTCTCTTATTTTCTCTCCCTCCTTTTGTCCCTTATGCCTGCAAGTGTCAGCCATTGGCAAGACTTACTCCACTGGTGACCCCCCCCAAATATGCACCTTCTGCTTCCTAAAGTAACAGGTTTCCCAAAGCTAAGTATCTTCGTCAGTCAAATATTTATCGAGGTTCTACTGCATACCATGCCAGGTATTTGCTATGGAAAGATGATCCAGCCTTTAGAGCACCTAGGTCTGGTTGGGGAGATAGTCACACATGATTATAGATTATCAAATTTGATGGGATAGGGAGAATGGCAAGGATGGCACATCAGCCAAGGTTTGTTCAGGAAACAGAAGCCACTCTCTCTATATAAAAGATCTAATATAAAATCAGGGGACCACAGGCCTGCTAGAAGAGCTGGGAGAGCAGATACCAGGAAAGCTGCTCCTAAAGGTTAAAGATTGATGGTAAAGACGAAGCTGGGCACAAGAATGTGAGGAAAGAACCAGAGCTCTCCAGGAAGTCTACAGAGAAGTGTGTGAAGCCCACGCAACCATAAAGCAGGAGCTCAGAGAGAGCTCTGAGAAGCTGCCCCCCCAACCAACACCCGGCTGAGAACACTGACCTCCACTTCACTTCCACCCCTAAATCTCACAGAACGTCCTTGCGGCTCTACAGGGGAAGTGATTCTAGTAAATATAGTTCTCAGCCTTAGACAAGTGGTGGTGATGGAACCCAGTTGACTACAGAAAATCCACCACAAGTAGGGAAAAGGTGCTGTGGGAGAAAGACCACCTAACCCAGGTGAAAGTGGAAGAGGAAGGAGGCTGAAAGGCTGGGTCTTCAAGAATGAGTCAGCCAAGCCAAGGCAGGAAAGGAGGCCATGCCAGGCAGAAGGCACAGCATGAGCAAAACCACAGAGGGGAGCTAAGCAAAGATGTAAAAGGAATGAATTAATGTTAATGGTAGCAATTTTCTCCTACAGTTTTTTGTTTTGAATCAAAAAATAAAATGATTCTTTTTTTTTTTTCTTTTAAACAGAGCTCATCACGAGAATCCAAGTATACTAGGGCACCTGGTGACTCAGTTAAGCGATCGGCTCTTAGTTTCGGCTCAGGTCATGATCTCAGGGTCATGAGACTGAGCCCCGCCTCAACTCCCTCAGATGGAGTCTGCTTGAGATTCTCTCTCCCTCCCCTCTCCCTCTGCCCCTCCCTCCTGGACATACATGTGTGCTCTCTCTCTCAAATAAATAAATAAATAAAATCTTTTTTAAAAAGAGAGAGAATCCAAGTATATATCAAGTGAGCTTGCTTAAGACTTACCCAGCTGGGGCGCCTGGGTGGCTCAGTTGGTTAAGCGACTGCCTTCGGCTCAGGTCATGATCCTGGAATCCTGGGATCGAGTCCCGCCTCGGGCTCCCTGCTCGGCAGGGAGTCTGCTTCTCCCTCTGACCCTCCTCCCTCTCATGCTCTCTGTCTCTCATTCTCTCTCTCTCAAATAAATAAATAAAATCTTTAAAAAAAAAAAAAAAGACTTACCCAGCTGGTGGCAATAAAACGAAATGGTTAAGAATGGGTGCTCTAGAATCAAACTGAGAACACGAACACAGTTCCACCATTTACTAGCTGTGTAATTTCAGGCAACTTCTCTGAACCTCTATTTTTTTGTTTGCAAAAAAGTCAAAAACCATTATACCTTTTTTTGAGGTAATTGTGAGCTATAATTGAGCTATTCCATAAAAGCACTAAAAAATGTTAGACATTATTCTTATAGTTTTGACACCACTTGGTGGGGAGGGGGGATCTTAGCCTCTTACAATTTCTTATTTTTTTAATCATATATTCATGCTTCTTATGAATGTATACGTGGATATTTCATATGCTCATAATTGATCTCCGGTTCAAGTTCAAAAACGCAAGGAATGCTGATGTTGAAATTATAATAGTAATGAGCATAAAAATAATAATTTTGCAAACACCTCAATATTATCTTCATCACAAAGTCTGTTCATTTCATCACAATCTTTATAGTATATGTGAAGAAATCCCTGGTACTTCAACAACCAAAGTTACAAAAAAATTTTAGTGACAATTATTATCTGATTTAGCTTTCATTTACTAGCAATAAAGACTACCCCTATTTGAAATGTATTATTTGTGCAAAAGCAACTTGCAAATAGCAGCCTCCTGGATTTAGATTTAGAAAGAAAACAGGAAATTCATAAAATCAAAGCAGCTAAGCACCAAAAGCACCAAAAGCAAGAATTACAAACATCAGATAGTAAAAGAATTTTTGTCTATTTTTCATGCCATTAAATAAATGTCAACATACATTTATTTATCCCCAACAACTCTAACAAATGTGTCCTCATGTCCAAATTCAGTGTATTTATCTTATATCATGCTCTTTACTACATAATTTATTGAAAGAAAATTAAATCATATTCATCACTTGTGAAATGAGAAACAGGCAAAAATGGGTCTATCTATTATGATTATTATTGACAGTGGATTCAAAATAAAATTAATAATGAAATAATCTAAAATAATATTTGATCTACACAAAATAGCTTTTTAAAAATTATTTAGCACACACACTATAAAATCATAAAAATAAAACTCCAAGGAAGATTAAGAGCTTATATAATTTTAAAAGGGGAAATAAGTCAGAAAAGATTAGGAAATCCTGCTGTGGGCAATGAGGGGTTTTATGCAAAGGATGGAGGATGGACTAAAGGAGAATAAGATTGAAACAAAAAGCACAGTTAGGAGGTTCTTAGAGGAATCCATGTGAAGAGGGGTGAAGAAGTGATAACAGGACTGGCCTGGAGAAGAGAGATTTGAAACAATTCTAGGAGGAAAATTGGCAGGATTTGTGATAGAGCGATGGGGTAGAATTCCTCAATGAGACAGAGGGAGAGAGAGAAGTCATAGGTGGCTCCCAATTACTACTTGGCTAGTAGTAATTGGGAGGATGATGGTGCCACCCACTTAAGTGGTGAGTCATCAAGGAGAAACCATTAGGAGAGAATACAATGAGCTCAGTTTTAGCCAATCAAGGATGCCAGATTTTTTAAAATTGCTTGTTAAGCATGTGTTCCCTTTTCTTCCATCTCTTTTCCTTTCTTCTACCCAACTTAGCCTCTTTTCCTTTATTCTGAAGCTAGTGACCTACAGTAACTCAGATTATACCTTGAAAGGCTCTGGATAGTGGATAGAAGTAAGGTATATTTTATATAATATAACAGCTAAAAGCTGTTCTCAACCTGTAAACACTGCCTTAGCTGTGATCAGAAGAAAGAAAGAGGAAAATTATGTTTCTTGCTTCAGGGTTTTGGAAGGTGCTATGCTTTTTGAAAGGAACTCCCTTCCCAACCTCATCCACCTGGCCAATTTCTATTCTTCCTACAGCTATCCCTTGAAATGTTACCACCTCTTAGAAGCCTCCCCTGACCTTCTTGGTTGAATTAGGTGCCCCTTCCATCTGCCTTATGGATGCATTTAGGCTGTTTCAATCACTGATGTTCTCGAATGTCTAACTCATCAGACAGGGAATCTCTTGACTGTAGCTTTGGTTGGGTTTGTCTCCGAATTCCTCGTGGCCAGCAAGCACATGGCAGAGACTTGATATATAATTGAAAAGGGAAGAAACATAAGAAGAATGGGAAGAAGTCATGGAGAGAAAGGAAATGAAAGGAGAAGAAGGGGAAGGTAAGAGAAAGAAGAGAGGAGATAGAAAGGGGGATGAGAGGAAGATAAAGATATTTTGAAACTCTAACAACCCGATCAATTCAAGGAATATTTCCGGGGAGAATACTCATTGACGTGAATGAGATTTATCTGCCTAAATGTCTTCTAGGTCAGTGATGATGTGAAGTTAAAGACTTATGATCTACCAAGGCTGCAATTTGATGAAAAAGGAAGATTTGAACCAATGTGAATTAAATAACTTTTAAAAATAGTTTCGTATTGATAAAAAAGAAGTAAAAAAATATAGACCAAATATACATTACATGGGTATTAGATTAGATACTAGGAAAAAATGCCCTGCTGGTAGGGATACTAACATGCTAGAAAATATCACTAAGGGAGGTTTTCAACTCTATGTAGAGAATTTACAGAAAAGCCAAAAGAAAAAAAAAAAGACACACTGATACATAGGATATGTTATGTAGAGATAAGTAATTCTAGAGGTGATCTGAAGGCAAGCCTGCCCCTGTGTTTCATTTATCAGGCAAGATTATTTCTTCAATGACCTTTTTTTCCTCTGAGCTCAGCTGATTCCGATTAAGAACTATGACCGAGATTATTAATTCATCCTTTCAAACAAATTTTAAAAATCGAAACCCTGTAACTATCATTTACCAAAAGCCCTAATTTTTAAAAATCAGTACCAAATGAAGTTTGAGATCATGATAGTCCACATTTAACAACTATAAAACAGCTCAAAAGGACGCGTTCTTCGAAAGGAAAACTTGGACAACATTACGGAGTCATGGCACAGAGAGTCCTGCTGTTCAGTGTTTTCTCTGTGCCTACATCCCAGGCCGTGTCCGCTGGATGAACCAAAGTGAAGTGCTCAGACGACAGGGGGGAAGGCCTGCAAATTCTTAGTAAAGTGTTACTCAAACAGACATAATAAGAAGGAGAAAAGGACAAGTTAAGCAGGACTCCCTGAGCCAGGGATTCATAATATATTTCATGATGAAGATATTTCAATGTTCTTAAAAAGGGCATCCTCTCTGGTGCCAGGGTCGGCATCTGATCTTGCCTCTAGTGAAACACTTTTCTGGTCCAATTCTCTAGCCCAGCTTTGGAGAGCTTCGCACAACCTGACATATAAAAGACACCAGATTTTCCCATCTTTGACTTTAAAGAACATTGAATTACCACAGAATCATCAAGGAGCATCATTTCTAAGCAAATAGCTCTTCGTGGAGGAGGAAAACTCTCAATACAATCTGTTGGAACAATTCTTTGCAGCATATTCCAGATTTTTTTTTTAATTTTTTTTTTTTTGCCGGGTCCCTCATGCTGAAGGTTTTGCCCATTCACATGTAAACTGTAAACAGACTGACAGATGGAATTCTTTTGTATAAACAATTTCAGATACACTACTCCTCCGTGGCTGTGTCAGTTTGTTTACAGTATCAAAAAGCCACAGATACGCCTAAAAGTAAGGAAAGTCCGTATTTCTGCCAAACGTTTGCACAACATCTATCCGTAGTTTGTACCCGGGTGCTCAGAGTGTGGCTGATGAAACGCAGTTTCTCGAGTGTATTTATGAGCATTGTGTCAACAAGTCGCCCCGGGGATTTTCTCAGAGCACCCCTTTCCGAAGCGGCCCGTATCTTTGTGAAGAGGCCACAGAGATGGCCGAACCTATCTAGACGCAAATCTAGATGGAAACGGACCCAGGAGAAAGGCGCCAATGTGCTAGCCGAAAACGCTCTCCCCCTCGCTTCGCACACTTCTCTGAGGCTCAGTGCCACATCCTGCAAGGCAAAGGATTCATTTCTCTTCTTTCTGGAAACCCAGTTTCAAGAGTCTTGGGAGCTTATTTTGCAAACATTCTTCCCCATTCTAGACTTCTCTCGCTCATCCCCTTCAGCCACTAAGCACCTTAATTCTTAATTCCATGTACTTCCTCCAAGGCAATCCTCTTGCCTGGCTGTTTGAGCTATTTGGAATCTCTTTTTCATTTTTTTTCCCCTGTCCCCTCCACCCCAAAGGTCAGCTTTTCTGCGAAAAAAAGTTTAGTTTCATAAACTGTGCCTTATGGTCTCCAAATTAGTAGGATTCAGTCTATTCTGATCTACCTCATGCGCAGAATCTGGTTTTGTTTTATTTTTTTCTCCACATAGGGAAGTTTATTCACAACAAAGTTCCCCTCCTTCCTCCCCAGCCCAGGACAGCATCAGACAGTCTGAGTGAAGATGGGGGGAGGGGAGAGCCTCTGAGAAACAGGGAAGGGCCCTGCCCCCCCAGGCCATGCCATGTCTGGCCGGTTCTAATGAGATGTAATTCAATGCAATGTAATTTATTTCTTTAAAATACATAATTCAGCTGTTTTTAGTGTATTCACAGAATGTGCAACTAACACCACAATCTATTTTAGAACATTATCATTACTCCAAAAAGAGACTTTGTAACTATTAACAGTCACTCCCCAGTCCCCGCCCCACTTCCACCAACTGCCCCAGTCTTAGGCAACCACTAATCTACCTTCTGTCTCTCTATACAGATTTTGATATCTCAGACATTTATATAAGTGGAATTATACAACATATGGCCTTTTGTGACTCTTCTCTTTCATTTAGCTTGTTTTTAAGGTTTATCCATGTTATGGCATGTGTCAGAATTTTCTCTTTTTATTGCAAGTAATACTGCATTGTATGGGTAGATCATTTTATTTATCCATTTATCAGCTGATTGAACATTTGGGTCGTTTCCACTTTTGGCTATTTTGAACAATACTACTATGAACATCCATGTACAAGTTTTTGTGGACATATTCATTCATTTCTTTGCGGTGTACAGCTAGGAGAATTGCTGGGTAATATACTAATTCTATGATTAATCTTTTGAGGAACTGCCAAACTGTTTTCCAAAGTGGCCACACCATTTCATATCCCCACCAGCAGCATATGAGGGCTCCAATTTCCCTACATATTTGGCAATTTGCTATTATCTGGGTTTTTATTAGAGCCATCCTAGAGCGTATGAAGGGGTATCTCACTGTGTGTGTGCTTTTTTTTTTAAGATTTTATGGATTTGACAGAGAGAGACACACAGAGAGAGGGAACACAAGCAGGGGCAGCGGGAGAGGGAGAAGCAGCCTTCCCGCTGAGCAAGGAGCCCAATGCAGGGCTCGATCCCAGGATCCTGGGATCATGACCTGAGCCGAAGGCAGACCCTTAACTGACTGAGCCACCCAAGCTCCCCTCTCGCTGTGGTTTTGATTTGCATTTCCATTATAGTATGAGAATCTTTTCATGTGTATATTTGCCATTTGTGTATCGTTTTGGAGGAATACCTTTCAAATCCTTTGTCCATTTTTAAATTGAATTATCTTTTTTATTATTGAGTTGTAAGAGTTATTCACACAATCTGGATATGATTTGCAAATATTTTCTCATAACCTATGTGTTGTCTTTTCACTTTCTTTATAGTATCATTTGCAGTATGAAAGTTTTTAATTTTGATTGAAGTCCAATTCATCTATCTTTTTCCTTTTTTCACTTGTGCTTTTAGAGTCAGATCTAAGAAGGCCCTACCTAACCCAAGGTCATGAATATTTATTCCTGTACTTTCATCTAAGTTTTATAGATTTAGCTCTTACATGATCCATTTTGAGTTAAATCACTGCCTTGATTACTGTAGTTTTATAATAAGTGAATTAATGAGTCCCCCAACTTTGGTTTAACTATTCTGGGTCTCTCATATTTCCATATGAATTTTAGGATCAGCATGTCAATTTCTGCAAAAAAAAAAAAAAAGCTAGCTGAAATTTTGATAGGGATTGAATTGATCTACACATCAATTTGGGGAGGATTTCCATATTAATAATATTAAATCTTCCAATCTATGAACATGGGATGTCTTTCCATTTATTTAGGTCTTTGGCTTATTTCAACAATGCTCCACATTTATTAAAAGAAAAGTTTTGCACTTCTGTTAAATTTCTACCTAAGTATTTTATTCTTTATGATTCTATTATAAATGGACTTTTCCCCAATAATATTTTCAGAATGATCATTTCCTAGTGTATTGAAAATCGATTGATTTTTAAATAGTGATCTTGTATCTTACAACTGTGTTGAGTATATTTATTAGTTCTATTTGTTCTTTTCTTCTTGATTCCTTAGGATTTTCTATACACAAGATCATGTCATCTACCAATAGAAATAGTTTTACTCCTTTCTTTCCAATTTGGATGCCTTTTCTTTCTTTTCTTTTTAAATTGTTCTTGCTAGATCCTCCAGTACAGCTGTGAATAGAAATGGCAAGAGCAGATAGTCTTTCATCGTTAAGCATGCTGTTAGTTGTAGGCTCCTCAAAGATGCTCTTTATGAAGTTAAGCCTAGTCCCTTCTATTCTTAGTTTATTATGTGCTTTTACCAGGAAAGAATGTGGGATTTTGTCAAATGTTTTTTTACCTCTATTTATTTATATAATCATGTGGATTTTGTCCTTTATTCTAGTGATAGATTACACTGATTAATTTTTTGGAGGTTAAACCAGCCTTGCATTTCTGAGATAAATCCCACTTGGTCATGTATATAATACTTTTGCAAAAGACTTCTGAAATATTTTCTTTTTAAGGTAAAGAAGGGAAGAGATATTGAATTTGCCACCCCTAGAATTCACTGTTTGTATGTAGTGCAGGCTGGAGGAGCAATCTTAATGTAACATTCATTCTGAGCAATAAACTCAGTAAACCAAGCAGTCTCATAGCAACAAATAAATAATTCCCACAGGTCCTTTGTAACTCAATCACTCGGAAAACTTTGGCAGTCATGGGTAAATAATATGTGAATATCAGTCTAATTTCAAGGTGTAAATATATACTAATGATACATTGCAAATAAGAATTAAGAAGGGAGAGTTGTGAGTGTAGAGAAGGAATCACCTAGCAATCAAAAAATATAAATACCCAGAGAATAAAGCCCCTTAAAAAAAATAATAAAACTGAAGGTTCCAAGTGACTTACAGGACCCTGGGGACCTAAAGTCATTTCTATCACACATTAATGTAGAAATAAAATAGAGGTAGAACAGATGGAAACTGAGGCTCAAAGTAGTTAGACGCACCTACTAAGATCAGATCATATGATTCCCAGCCCACTTCCCTTATACTGGGCCACCTCCCCTTAACAATGATGTTCAAATGTGTCTGGCCAGCACTTTAGAGTTTTCAGATCACTGTCACATATGTCCTCCTGCTTTATCCAGCAGCCTTTGCTCAATGCCACCTGCCTCATATGTCGGTTATGAACAGATGTTGAGTGAGCCCATACCTCTTCAGTAATGACATTGTCAGGATTTAGTGTCAAAATTATTACGAGTTGTGTTCCATAGTGTACATGTGAGTCAGGGTAACAGAAATTTAATTTAAAATATGTGATTCACTGCCCTAAAATTGAAGTAAATAAAGAGGGATGACCTTTTAAACAATGATCTACATAAATCTGGGTTGCCTATAGGTAGAAAGAACTATATAGTGAATAGAAACCAGTGTTTTTAATCTGCTACTGAGTATAATGTAAATGTCCTCAGACACTCATATTGAACTAAAACACAGGGAGAAAATTTACTAGTTTGTGGCAGTAACTAGGAAAAGCTGCATTTTTTTGACATCCTGTAAAAAGGTTTTGATACACTAATTCAGTATAGAATGAAATTCATCCATATCTACCAGAAAGAAATTGTAATAGGTCACTACAACTAATAGCCTAGATGGGAACGGGGTCTTTTTTTTTTTTCTTTTTAAGATTTTATTTATTTATTTGACAGAGAGAGACACAGCGAGAGAGGGAACACAAGCAGGGGGAGTGGGAGAGGGAGAAGCAGGCTTCCTGCGGAGCGGGAAGCCTGATGCGGGGCTTGATCCCAGGACCGTGGGATCATGACCTGAGCTGAAGGCAGTCGCTTAACGACTGAGCCACCCAGGCGCCCCGGGAACGGGGTCTTTTTATTAGCAAGACAGTGTAGAGAAGAATGTAAGGTTGGAAAACAGTCATCTCAGATCCTTTGGAGAAAGATTATGGGTGAATGGATGGAGGAGAAAGTGAATGGGCTTATTAACAAAGACCTGGCATTTTGGCTAAATTAGATATCTTTAGGCAGTTGAATTTATTGGTAGGCTTCCATTTCTCACCTAACAAGTGGAAATAAGCATATCTGCCCTTCCTCACAGGTTACTCTGAATTTGAAATGAGATAGTGCTTCAGTGTAATTTCATAACCAAAAAATAGCAAATAGATACAAATAGTATTGTTAGCTGCAGCTGACAGTTTCGACTTCTGCAGGAAGCTAAAGGGGATAAAAGGAGTTGGAGGAGCTGGGAGGGATGTGAGAGATGTGTAGTCAAACTGGTTCTTGTTGAAGAAATCCAAAGTATTCCAAACTGAAACACTCACAGAGATATTAAGGAGTCCATGTAAAATAAAAATCCTTCTGTTCAACTCCCACTTGGAATGTTCCAAAGCACTTTATGATAGCACAAACCACTCCAAAATGTATTCATATCGTCTTCAGAACAAGATTAAACTGTAGCCTTCAGCCACCTTCTCCCTTTATTTTCCTCTTATGTTAGTGTGTTGAACTTTAATTAAAAAACAACCTGGTGGGGCGCCTGGGTGGCTCAGTTGGTTAAGCGACTGCCTTCGGCTCAGGTCATGATCCTGGAGTCCTGGGATCGAGTCCCACGTCGGGCTCCCTGCTCAGCAGGGAGTCTGCCTCTCTCTCTGACCCTCCCCCATCTCATGCTCTCTATCTCATTCTCTCTCTCAAATAAATAAATAAAATCTTTAAAAAATTTTTTTAAAAAAACCCGGTGAAATATTTTTAATCAAGATTTATTTATTTATTTTAGAGAGTGGGGGGAGGGGCAGAGGGAAAGGGAGAGAGAGTCTTAAGCAGACTCCACTGCTGAGTGCGGAGCCTGAGGTGGGGCTCAATCTCATGACCCTGAATCATGACCTGAGCCAAAACCAAGAGTCGGCCACTCAACCAACTGTGCCACCCAGGTGCCCCAACCCTGTGAAGTATTTTGAATGCAAGTTTAAAATCTAAAGTGTGAAGCAGGTAGATGAAATAGAGATCATGGGAGCCATAGAACTGCAAAGAAAACAAGTAAAATATTAATTCAGGGAAACTGTCTGCAATGTGGGCACTTGTGTAATGGAAAAGAGGGAGATCTGCAATGCAAGGGCAGAGAAAAAAGAACCAGGGGGAGTGGGAAATAGTACTTAAGAAAATAAGCTAAAATTTTCCTTCTCTTTTTTTTTTTTTTTAAGATTTTATTTATTTATTCATGAGAGACAGAGAGAAACAGAGGGAGAAGCAGGCTCCCAAGGAGCGGGAAGCCCGATGCAGGACTCGATCCCAGGACCCGGGGATCATGACCTGAGCCGAAGGCAGACGCTTAACCATCTGAGCCACCCAGGTGCCCTAAAATTTTCCTTCTCTTTAAAAGAGCAGATGTCCTTTGAAAAGGCTGCACCGAGGTTCTGAGGAAGGACTGGGGCACAGAATCCTTTTGAATGCTGGTAGTAATCAGCTATTATGTTGATAGCGTTAATCGACCAAATGTGTTAAGCCCTCCAGAGTGTGCCCCAAGCTCCGCTTTTTGAGACAGGCTCTTCTCTTTATAATGTGAGTTTCAGGGTACACCTTTGGGGTCACTGGGAATCCCCACCACTTTAAACTATTCTCCTCTAAAGCATTTGCTTGAAATAACATTGTTTGGAATGCTTGAGGCTTACCCTTCATGATTACAAGGACTACAACACAATCTGAATTATTACTAAGCACGCAGTGCATAAGATTAGCAAAACAACAAGATTTAGTGTTCTTGGCTCAAGTTTCACAAATATTGATAAAGCCTGTGAGGTAACCTAATTTATTCTATAAGCTTCATTGGCATTTCTATAACAAAGTAAAGAAAGAACATTCGTATTTCTTTTTTTTTTAAGATTTTATTTATTTATTTGAGAGAGACAGAGACAGAGAGAGCTCAGGCAGGGGGAGGGGCAGAGGGAGAAGCAGACTCCCCGCCGAGCAGGGAGCCCGATGCGGGACTCGATCCAGGGACTCGAGGATCATGACCCGAGCCGAAGGCAGTCGCCCAACCAACTGAGCCACCCAGGCGCCCCATGTATTTTGCCTCTTTTTTTTTTTTTTAAAGATTTTATTTATTTTTATTTGAGAGAGAGAGAATGAGAGAGAGAGAGCATGAGAGGAGGAGGGTCAGAGGGAGAAGCAGACTCCCCGCTGAGCAGGGAGCCCAACGCGGAACAGGATCCCAGGACACTGAGATCATGACCTGAGCTGAAGGCAGCCGCTTAACCGACTGAGCCATCCAGGCGCCCCAGAACATTTGTATTTCAATATAAAGCCAGGACCAGGCAACTCTCTTCAAGCCTACATATCTTATAGGTCTTTTCATTTCTGATTTCTAAGATCTTTTCCTGATGGTGTAAAATTTTGTGTTACTTAACCTAAATGCATTTAAAAACCATAAAACTAAATCTTGAAATATAATCCTAAATATAAGAACTTCTATTCCAAAAACCTTCAACAAAGTAGATGCCGCATCAAAATTCAAAGGGAAACCAAAAGTAATGCCCCCTCCCCCCAAAGAAGTTCACGTGATCAAAAGAATCCACAAGGTAAGATTCACCCTGGGGAAATGGCAGCTGAATTACATATGTGCGAGATGGGAGACGTTATCTATGGGTCAAGATAGATCACCCACTTAATTATGTGATAAATACTAGTTATCATCAACATTTTCATAATGTCACCTGTGCTCCAATAAAAGTTTACCAAAAAGCCTGTGTTTCCAAAATCAATAGAAAGGAAATGAATACCCTGTATTAGAAAGGAATTTTTCATTATTATCAAAGATATCTGTGTGGTGGGAGGGAATATCACATCCCTCTTTCCTCACTTTATATAATCTCCTTACTATTAAAGGAAAAAATCAAGACTGGAAAATGATACTCCAAACTCCTGCACATCCATCTGTAGTAGTTTCCCCTTGTTCTGTGCCTTTCTTAAACATGAAGTGTAGATAGGCTAGCTCTCATTTTCAAGAATTAGCACGGATGTGGGCCTGTTTAAGTAGTACTCTAACTAAGAGCATGGATTCTAGAATCAGAGCGCCGGGGTCCAAATCCTGGCTCTCCCACATAAGATGTGTATGACTTGGGGGCAAGTTACTTTCTTCTCTGAGCCTGTTTCCTCATCATTAAACTGGGTATTTGTCTCTCTTCAGAGGGTAACTTAGAGAAGTGGATGAGCGAAAATACATAAGATTCTTAGCATAGTACCTGTCACCCAGTACACATTGACACATATTCTTTGTTGTTACTGTTTCTGTTGCCGAGTTACCATTGATATGGCACCAGATAGCTGTGAGGGCAATATAAGCAGTTAAAACAACTGAAAGCAGAAATGTAAAGAAAGAGATCTAGTTCTCTGTAGGAGAGTAGCAGGTTGCCTTACCTGCCAAACACACACTGGAGAGGAGACTCCAGTCTATTTGGCAAAATGGCTCTTGAACCTCAAGATCAGATGGCTTGGACAAGTGTATTTGAAATAGCCATTGCATAACTCTGTTAAGCCTACACTGGGATAAATTATTAGCATGGCCCTGGAACTGTGTGCTCTATTGTGCAATCAAGAGATTCTGTATGGTTTTACTTTCCATTTGAAAAAAATATATATCAAAACTAGAACCAGAAAACATTTGGAATTTTATTTCAGTCCATGGCCAGATCTTACAACATCAGTGATTTAAACCAGGCATAGAATATGAACTCAACGAGGCCTCTAATATTGCTGCATTACTTGGTTAGGGCGAACAATGCAGACGCTGGCCATCGTTGCAACCCCGAAGCGTGCGATGTCTGAAGGGCCGTCCTCCTCAACCAGGGTCTAGTCTCACAGTTTCCCTCCTGGGATAGCTTAGTACGATGACGCCGAAGTCCTCGGCACCAGGAGCACAGATGAAAATATTAAATTTAATAAGCTCGGAGACTACAATCGAAGCCACATTGACTGCCAAGGAAGCCAACTGACAATGATGCGGAGCAAAGAGAGGGAAATCTGTATTCGCCCTGGTTGACATTTCCAAGAAAATGATAGCAGAAGAAAGCATCAGGTACGTAACTCCAGTAGCCCATGAGCTGCCACCTCCTTTCCAGGAGTCTTCGGGAAACACGCGAAGGATTTCATAAGTCCGTTATGAACCGACTTTCTAAATGTGGCTACAATGCGACCCGGCACTGCTTTTCCTGAAAGAGGAAGCTGTTTATTTGCATCTTCTACGCTGTCTTTCCGAAAGAGCCATTAAGGGAAGAAGCATAGCCACAAACAAGTACCTGAAAGAACGGGATCAAGGCAGTGGTAGAAAGCTTTGTCCGGCAATCTGAATGCAGGTGTGAGAGACACACACCAGGTGGCTAAAAGGCTTCTTTGTTTGAAGCTGTCAGTAGGAGGACCTGATTAATCTCATGCCCCATCCCTAAACTCCCTTTTAACTATGTCAAGACATCGCCTCACATCAGGAAGTCTACAATGACATGGCTATGTGCTAAGCTCAGTTAATGTGGCCCTAGGTTTAAACACTTCAGGTTGAAAGTGGATAATTGGTGGTAGTGGATTTTAAAAGCTCACACAGGTGCCTTTGAAAAGAGGTCAAAAGTCAAGTGCATCTCTCCTGAGAGTACTGGCGAGCCCTTCCTAAGGAGATCAAAATTCTTTCACACAAACCCCCAGGGTCTTGTAAGAACTGTTATTAATTTAGTTCTGTATGTTCCAAATAATGAAAAAACGATACCACATGTGTATATTACCAGTAACCTGGGCATATTTGTTCCAGAGAGGTAGATGTTAGATAGATTTTCACCTGGCACTTCTGGATGGCTAATGAAGTAATCCACTTTCTACCAGGGCAAGACTGGGAGTCCAGGTCAGGGGAATGAACCTTGAAAACGGTGAAAAGCCTGCAGGAGAAAAGGGCATAAACCTAGGAATGTGTTGTCATATACCGAATGCATTTGTAAAACCCAAGCTATGGAGCTTTAACAATAGCTCATAAAAAACAAACATTGCTGTATATATTCTGACTTCAAAAACAAATGTGTTATTAAGTGCTTTTTCCCTTTTTCTTTAATATAAGTTACAAAGTTGCATCATCATAACATATCTTACGTGTTTTGAAGAGTACCCCAAGACCCTAACCATTAATTGGTACGTTTCAAATACCAGTTGGGAAGAGTTTCTAGTTCAGTTTGGAGGTCTTCTACTGTCCATCTTTATTTTTTCTTTCCTCCACTTGTTAGACATTTTTATTCAATGTATCTACTAGTCTATTACACTTAAGAAGTATGATTTACTAAAATACTATATTTGAAGCTAACTTTACAACAGGGATACATAATCAAGGAAATTCTATGTTTTGGCCTATATCCAGTGCAAAATATTTAACTTTGTATCTTTTGCGTCTGCATTAAAAGCCCACAATAGTTTATCAATAACATTTTTACATACCCATTAAAACGGCTATTTAAAAAAAAAATACAAGTGTTGGTGAGGATGAGGAGAAATTGGAACCCTGTGCACTATTGGTCAGAATGCGAATAATCGTGCAGCTGCCATGGATCCTCAAAAAATTAAAAGTAGGATTACCATACAACTCAACAATTCTGCTTTTGAGTATATACCCCCAGGAATTGAAAGCAGGGACCTGAGCAAATATTTGTACACCCACGTTCAGAGCAGCACTATTTAAAACAGCCAAAAGATGAAGTCAATGTATATGATGGAACATTATTCAGCCTTAAAAAGGAAGGAAATTTTGGGCGCCTGGGTGGCTCAGTTGGTTAAGCGACTGCCTTCGGCTCAGGTCATGATCCTGGAGTCCCGGGATCGAGTCCCGCATTGGGCTCCCTGCTCAGCGGGGGGTCTGCTTCTCCCTCTGCCCTCTTCCCTCTCGTGCTCTCTCTCATTCTCTCTCAAATAAATAAATAAAATCTTTAAAAAAAAAAAAAAGGAAGGAAATTCTGACACATATTACAACATGCATGAACCTTGAAGACATTGTACTAAGTGAAATGAGCCAGACACAAAAGGATAAATAATGGTAAGATTCCACTTAAATGAAGTACTTAGTCGCATTCATAAAGACAGAAAATAGAATGGTGGTTTCCAGGGGCTAGGAGAAGGGCAAATGGGGAGCCGCTATTTCATGGGCCCAGAGTTTCAGTAAAGGTTCTGGAGGTGGATGGTGGTGATGGTTGCACAACAATGTGAGTGTACTTAATGTCCCTGAACGGCATACTTAAAAATGGCTACAGTGGTAAAATTTATCTAACATAAATTTTAAATAGAAAATTTTATTTTATAAACCCTTCATATATACATTAGTGCCCTGGGTTGGGCGTCTGGATTGGGTGCACTTGCTTGAATGACTGCACTTAACAAGTCTGATGCACTGTTACCAATCAAAAGAAAATGTGCTTCTTTCAAGATCTTAAAGAATCCAACTGGCTTGAGCAAACAGATAAAAACAAGGGTGTAGCTGACATTTTGAAATTGGTACACAAATTCTTGGACCCACTCACTCTATATTTATAATTAGGAAAGAATGTTTGTCACTAAAATTTTTAATGAAAATCACAGGTTTGTCTTAGTAGTTTTGCCACAAAATCATGGTTTCACTCAAGAAAAGGAGAAAGAAGAGGGAAAAACCCCTTCAGAAATAACACTTTAATTCAAATTTAATGTTAAACACACATGTTCATGGTTGTAGCAAAGCGAAGTTAATAGCATAAAAGTAATATGACATTTGATTAACTGGCATTAAACTGAACGTGTTAATTGCAGAGAAGAAAGACTTGCCAAGGCGTGTTAGAAACTGAGCTTCCAATTTGAACTCGGAATACAAAGGAAGTCGCACTAAGATCTGAGTCGCTGCTCTAACATTTACACAGGTCCAAGAAATTCCAAGCTCAAATCCCAGGAACGTAAGTCTATTTATTCTACTTAAAGTGTTAACAGAGGACAGTTCAATTAACAGCATGTAACATTTTTTTGAGAAGACCTCAAAATCCCTTAACTTGCCAATAATAGTTTAAAGACTCCACCGTGTTTTAAAGGCTGGGAAAGGATTCGGTCTCTACAGAGCTTGCTAAAGACTTGGGTTAACCAAGAAGCTATAAACCCTCGTGTTCTCATTATTATTCACATATCTGTCACTGTTGATAGATCACAGTGGTTCATTTGATTGCTTATAATTAGCAGTATCCTCCGGTAGAACTTCACCAACGAGGAGAAAGTTACGGAACCCGATCCTCCTAATTCCCACTTTCCCAGAAAATTTTCACCTGCCAGTAAGAGAATAATAGCTATGACAACAATAATAATAACCAGAGAGAGATTGGGTAGTCACACTAGATTTCTGCTGGCTTTCAGTCAGTCTCAAGATTAAAAACTTTCTGGGCGCCTGGGTGGCTCAGTTGGTTAAGCGACTGCCTTCGGCTCAGGTCATGATCCTGGAGTCCCGGGATCGAGTCCCGCATCGGGCTCCCTGCTCGGCAGGGAGTCTACTTCTCCCTCTGACCCTCCTCCCTCTCATGCTCTCTGTCTCTCATTCTCTCTGTCTCAAATAAATAAATAAATAAAATCTTTAAAAAAAAAAAAGATTAAAAACTTTCTTAAACAAGACACAAATGCACATGCACACGCACATGCATACATACATACAAACACACATACACACAATTTTAGTAATTTTAGTAAAATTTAGGACCATAGAGGCTGAAGCTTTCAGTAGAATTAGTTGTGAGACTGTTATCCATTATCCTTAATTAGCATTATTGGTAAGTTGCTGGCTGAGCTACTGACAAGTATCTTTCCCTGGTTTTGATATTGGCTACATAAGAATCTGCTAGATTATGAATTTCATGAAGTCGGAGACCATGTCTGCCATGTCCACAACTAAATCCTCATCTCTTGGCACAGTGCTGGTCCACGTTAGGCACTCAAAACAAGCATGTGTGGAATGAATGAATGAATGAATAGAAAAATAAAAGCAGGTGATCTTACTGACAACCCCTGGAAGCAAGTAGAACTTAAAGAACTTAAAACAAATTATGAAATGCTTACTATGTGCCCAACACCCTTTTGGTGGTTTACGTGGAATAAGTCATTCTATCCTCAAACCAGTCTTATGAAGTGGTCCTATCATGCTCTCCATATTATAGTTGAGGAAACAAACGTGCAGAAAGCGTACCACTTAGGTGGTGGAGTTGAGAGGCAGGTAGTCTGGTTTCAGAATCTACACTTTTACTCATTACACAAAAATGTTAAACCAACATTGGTGATGCAAAAAGTAACAGGAATTCTGGCCCTCCCCTCCCTAAAAATAGACTTTGAATGTATAACATTTTGAAAGTATAAGGGGGTCATTTCAATCAGAAATCCACATAGGCATGAAAATGGAATTATGGGGCAAGGGGTGGAATAGCAAGTGTCTTAGGGTGTCAGCCAAAGCAATGGTTCTTTAAAATCGCTTTCTCAGAACCACCAAATATTAGAGAAAGAAGCCTCGGGGGCTTCTTATTCCTGTTCTTTCCCTTTGCAAGTGTTTAGAACAGTACCTGGCAAGGTGTGCTTTCTAAGTGTTGTTGTCCCACAAATCCTTTCTTCGATACAGGGATGTGGTCATATTTTTCATACTTCAATTCCTTTGGATATTCAAGGGATAACCAAGTCCATTGCAAGTACCTATAATATCAGAAAATTATTTCTTACATTGAAATGAAATACAGATGGGTACTATCCCTGCCTACAGCAATTCAGAACAACTTCTGAATGAAACTCTCTTCTCCAGGACAGCACCTCAGGTGTTTGAAGGTAACACCTTGTGCCCTCAGGTATTCATCTGACACCCCCAGGTTCAGTTACCACTCACTCGGTGCCATGAATTCAAGCTGTCTTCACCAGAATGCCCTACTCTGGATACAGTCTAATCAGACAGTATGCCTCCTAAATTCTGGCATCAGAATCGGACACAATATCGCAGCTGCTTTCTGACCAGAGCAGCTTTTTAAGGGATTATTAGGTCTCATGATCTGGAAACTATTTCTATTAATGTGCCCTATTATTATGCTAGCCATTTCTATGTTTGCATCACACCGTTCGTTCAGAATAAAATGAAGCCAACTAAAACCCCTGACCCATTACCATATGCCTTTTCACTGGTGTTTGTGAAGTTAATACGTTGACTCTAACTATTTGATTTTACTTTTATTGAATTAAATTTCATCTGTTTGGGTCTAGAATTTTGAGGTGGACATGTATTTTATTTCCATGGTTAGATGTGAATTTAAAATAAGGAAAGTAAAACTTAAGCTTGGTCACTTGCCCAGATTCCTTCTTAGACGGTGCAAGGGGCCCTCGCAACGTGTCCCTGTGGTCTTAAGTTTTTGTAGAATTAGCGTAAGACAATTTAGCTGTCATTACTTCTGGATCTTTCCACTCCCTCTTCCCCTCTGTCACACATGTCCTATGGCCCTCAGTACAGAAGGATGTGGGAATGGTGGAAAAACAAGATGTGAAATGTAGGCAGCCCAAAAGTTAATCTGTGGAAAATTCTTCCAAATCTCACAGCTCATACATGAAACGAACTTATGGAAGTTTCCCCAAATTTGACAATTCTAAAAATTTACATAGCATTAACAAAATAAATTTCAATTCACCATGCTAGAGACAACTATCTTTAAATTCTTTTGCTAGAAAGACATTACAAAACTATTACCATATGAAAAGAAAATAAAAGAGTAAGAGGCCAAAAAAAAATGAGAGGGGAAAGGGCAATTTGAAGAAGATGTGTCCAAAAGTTACAAACAAAATTGCCTATGTATTCTCCTCTACATTATAATGTTTTTAGATTTTTAGATCTGTGGTTTGCTAGATTTTTTCATTTACTAAATAAATAGATTATAGATCCTAAATATTGATAAACACTCCAGATACCACAGCTTGGCAAAATTTTGTAACAGGTATGGTGTGGTTTGTTAATAACTTAAAAAGAATGGAATAATTCCTGCAAGTCATGTTGTGACAACTTCCATTTTTATTTTGCTTAATAGTGCCAGCTTTGTACATTAGGATAGCTATAAAATGTGTAATGATATTAGCAAGTGATACTGGATTCAACTGCATCTCCCACAATGTACACGTGGATAGAAGATGCCCGGGATGGGGGTATAGGTTGTCCATGAGAGATAGTGTTGTGCAGTTCATTTTTAGCTGGTTGAACAACTCAGCTCAGATTTGAGCCTCAGAATCTCAAGCTTTTTAAGCAACACGTACTGTAACATGTAGTGAATAAAATATTTGACCAAAGGTAGGAGTAGATTTGGGTTGTGTAGGGCCTGAAGCTTACCTATCTGGCGAGGTAGGGGGTGGGCAGGAGGAGAATTGGGGAAGAGATCTCATTAGAAAAAGAATACAAAATTACACATACAAAATTGGGTACAAATATTTATTTAGAATAAAAAAGGAAATCACGATAAATCGCAAATTTTGAAAAGCTGACTTTCTGGGCACATGGCTGGCTCAGTTGGTGGTGGAACATGCAACTCTTGATCTCGAGGTTGTGAGTCTGAGCCCCACGTTGGGTGTAGAGATTACTTAAAAATAAAATCTTAAAAAAAAAAAAGCTGACATTCCATGAGCATCATAAAATCCAGAAAAATAACATCATATTTTTATTAACTCACTGCTTGATAGACCTTTATATCTATTTTTCTATGGTTTTTTGGTTTTATCCTCTTTGAGGGCAGGTAAAGTCCTCTTCAAACAGTGATTTATGCATTGATTAATAAATAAGCATAATAAAATTTCAGCAAACTGGAATAACTGGGTCAGGACAGTCTAAGTGGAAAATATGAATTACCAAATTCTAAAATTATATGAATTTCAAATATATATAATTCAACATATAATTAGTAAGGCACAGCTAAATTGTAAATGTTTAATTTAAAGGCAAAGTTAAAGTTTATAATAGGACTATGTTATTATAAATAACTTATATATTACATTGTAACATATATATTATAATGTAACATAAGTATAAAATTTCTTTAACATAAAAATTAATAAATGCAAAAACTGGGTTTCCTAAGATATTTGCTTTGACAGAGAAATAAGGTTGGGGTTGAAATTACTTTTGAATGCTTTATTTAATAAAATCATATTTTGTGATGGAAATATTACTAATATTAACGTGAATTATAGTTTTCAATTAGAAGTTTATTGCATATCAGTATGGATCAATTATACTTTCTAGAGACTAGATTTAGAATATGTAATTATTTAATAGTAAACCATTTATTAGCATATACTGATTTAATGTAGGTTCATATCATAACTAAAAGAAAAGTAATTAATTCGAAGTTAGACTTTAATCCATAATAATAAATATCAGCCGTGAAAATTAACATCTATTCACAAGCACAGAGTTTTCACAGAATCTTCACTGTAGACAATGGCAAAGAAGAGCTAAAAATTCGTAAGTAAAATCTATAACATAAATATAACTTAAAATATTTGGGGAGCTGACAATGTACAGGAAAACTACGACCATTCCTTCTGCAAACTTTCCTCTAAGTGTGGAATTTATATATGTGTATATTGTATAAAAAGAGGTCCATACTCAGAGAGAAGCAATTAGATTTCTTCAGTACCATCAGGGGCTCTTCATTCTACTACTAATTAAAGACAAGCCCAAAGATCTTGGGCCAGCTAAGAAATCTTGCAGATTTCAAGGCTGCTACAGGGCAACAGGGTACAGGGTTCCATCTTATTTCTTAGAGTCCATCTGCTCACCAGCCCCTTCTTTGATCTGGCTATTTCTTGTGACAATTGCACTCTTTTTGTTCCATTTGCTTACCCACCAGAATTTGCCATTGTTTTGGTTTGGCAAATTACTCAATAAAATAAAATTCATACAAAACACCAACTAGAGAAGCAGTTCTTAACCCAACTAGCACATTCCAAACACCAGGGGAGATTTTTATAAAATTGATGCCTGGACTCCATCAGAATCTCTAATGTTGGGTCCCAGCATCATAAAAAGCTTCCAGGTGATTCGAACATGAATCCAAGATTGAGAACCAGGCAGCAGAATAATGAATGAGCCTGTCCAGATGATGTAGGAATGGTCGAGCAGCAGTAAAATCAATTCATTCTATTATGCTATTTTGAGTGCAGTCAAGTTAGAAAGGGTGACCATGAAGGTTTGCCAATAAATTCCAGTAACCCCAAGGAGTCTCAAACTCAAATCTAGAGGGGCTGGATGTAAAAAACAAGAGAGAGTCCCCACTGTAGCAAACAGGAGAGAGTGCAAGCTCCAGCGAAAAGGGGCGGCTGTGATTCAGTTCTCGTCAATTATATCATGCAGAATGTGAGCCATTGTTGCTGAATATTTTAATCTTTCAAGAGAAATCAGATAGGAGTGTGTGTGTGTGTGTGTGTGTGTGAGAGAGAGAGAGAGAGATCTCCTGACTTTTTTTTTTTTAAGATTTTATTTATTCGAGACACAGAGATACAGAGAGAGAGCATGAGCAGGGAGAGAGGCAGAGGGAGAAGGAGAAGCAGGCTCCCTGCTGAGCCAGGAGCCCAATGCGGGGCTCGATCCCAGGACCCTGGAATCATGACCTGAGCCGAAGGCAGATGCTTAACCATCTGAGCCACCCAGGCGCCCCCTCTCCTGACTTTTAAATGATAGTTCAAAAAATCTTATAAAGTGGAAAAGGCAAAAAAAGCATGTCCGCCAAGTGGATGGGTGTCTTTGCCATTCACAACCCAAAGCCCAGGTCCAAGTGCCGGAGCTATAGGATCAAGGGGTGCGCCCTGTGGTGACTGCAGGGTCTGGAGTATCCTGCCTGAGTTGTCAGTCCTGTACCAAGCCTCCAAAATGAACAAATTAGACACTGAACACGTGACACACAACAAAAGTATTTCTCCACACTGCCATTTATCCCTTAAAAATATTACCTCACACTACTATTAAAAAAGAAAATGAATACTTACTTAAAAACCACATTAAAGTCATTTTGAGAGATATGAGATCATAAAATTCTGTTCTAAAAATGGGCACATCATGGAACACACATATCATGAGGGTGTCCATCCAGACTTGCCCAAGAACGGGAGTGCTAATATGAAAAGAGCAGATGGCTACTACTTTTCTGTGATTATCAAAATCAATAGTTAAGGAAAAAAAGTCCATTATACCCTTAACAAAAAGAAACTAACAGGTAAAATATGAAAATCACACCAATCAGTTCCAAGTAATAGCTATTTTCAGCAATACATTTTTTTTAATTTCCAAAGATTTTTATAGTATATATATGCATTTAAATAGGGCAATAGGGCAATTAGGCCATATCTCAGTTCTTTATTTTTTTAAGTTTATTTATTTATTTATTTACTTATGTATTTTAAAGATTTTATTTATTTATTTGACAGAGAGAGAGAGACAGTGAGAGGGAACACAAGCAGGGAGAGTGGGAGAAGCAGGCTCCCCACAGAGCAGGGAGCCTGATGTGGGGCTCCATCCCAGGACTCTGGAATCATGACCTGAGCCAAAGGCAGACGCTTAATGACCGAGCCACCCAGGCACCCCTTTATTTATTTTATTTTTAAATAATCTCTACACTCAAGGTGGGGCTCAAACTTACAACCCCAGATTAAGAGTTGCACGCTCTACTGACTGAGCCAGCCAGGTGCCCCCATATCCCACTTCTTGCTTTTACTGACTGAGTAATTATGAACAAAATTTTAATTCAATTACCAAATGTGTCAAAATAATAATACATATGATTGCTCGAAAAATTAAATTAGTACAATTTAAAGTGCCTTGTGTATAGTAGACGTTAACGTTTGGCTTAATGCTTGTGAAAATAGATACTATATACACATTGACATTATATAAAACAGCCACCCATTTTATGAGGGATTCCGAGGCTACCACTGTTCATTTTCACTGCTTTACTATCTTATAAGGTATATGAGTTCAGTCTGTAATGTTATTGAGCTCCAACAACATTTAAGCTAAGATGTTGAGAATTGTAGAGATCCCAAGAAGATCAACGTAGGTACTTCCATTAAAGAATACGTATTTCATTCATGTATTTATCCAACCAACATTTAATGAACACACACCATGTGCCAAACACTGTTCTAGGTAATGAGGACACAGCTCTGAATAAAACAAAAAGTATTCCAGTTCTCATGGAACTTAAAACATAGCAAAGCTAGTTAAACAATGGACAAGTAAGAAAATTAAGTATTACTAGCTGCTATTAAAAAAAGATACAATGGGGGGCGCCTGGGTGGCTCAGTCGTTAAGCGTCTGCCTTCAGCTCAGGTCATGATCCCAGGGTCCTGGGATCGAGCCCCTCGACGGGCTCCCTGCTCGGTGGGAAGCCTGCTTCTCTCTCTCCCACTCCCCCTGCTTGTGTTCCCTCTCTCGCTGTGTCCCTCTCCGTCAAATAAATAAATAAAATCTTAAAAAAAAAAAAAAAAGATACAATGGGCTTCTGTGCTAGAGAGTAGATTGGGAGGCTACTTTAGGTTAGGTGGTCAGCCAAGAAAGGCTAGTCTTAGATGACAAAAGAAAGCTGGTCATGCAGAGCTAGTCTGGGGAAAAGTGTTCCCTAGGATGGGAACCAGCCTGGGATGTTTGGAGAGCATTATGAGGGCACATGGGAGTGAATCAAATGGGCAAAGGGGAGAGCTGTGTTCGTTGAAGAAGGAGAAGTTAGCAGGTCCCTATCATATAGGGACTCATAGCCAGAGTAAGGAGTGTGAGTTTTTTGCAGCAGGGAAAGCAAGTACCCAGCTCTGAAACAAAGGAATATCAAATAAATGCCTGAAAACAAAGTGTTGTGGAAATACAGACCAAGGCTGTTAATTCTGCCTGCCTTGAGGGGGTTTGGAAGGCTCCTGGAACAGTGGATTTGAACTGAGCCTCAGAGGACAAGCATAACTTGAGCTGGAAGTAGGCACCAAAAGACAGAAGGGGCATTCTAGGATGGGGAAATTATAAAATAAAGAACACAGGCACTTAGTGGTCTGAGATGGTTGGTAAGGGAACCTAGAGAAATGTGGAGGAAGGTTAAGCCAAAAAGGGAGATTCTTGGGTGGGGAAGAGTCTTTAATCCAGACAGAGGAAAGAGGGCCTGGTCCACAGATAGGAGAAACCACTTAGAATATTGCCAGAGTGAAACCTGAAGCAGGAGGGGTAGATTTTTTTTCTTTTAATTTATTTCATAGCTATGTGTACATTCAAGACACTTACAAAATACCTGTGAATTGGTTGGACACCAAGAGTGACTATGAGTATTCTCCTAGTGCTCTATTACTTGGGCATGTCTAGTCCCCATATTCATTTCTGTATTCTCAAATACATTCAGACTTCTCAGAAGGCGATCTGATAATGCAGATTTCTAACACACACACTCTTTGGTCGAGCATGTACACCTTTTCTTTTTTTTTTTTTTTAAATATGCTCGAGGCCCAGCGTGCAGCTTGAACTCAAGACCCTGAGGTCAAGAGTCGCATACTCCACTGACTGAGCCAGCCAGGCACCCCTGATCCAGTGTGTACACCTTTAGAAGTTATACAACCTATAGAAACACTTACACAGCTACACTACACATAAATTGTATGTGCAAGGATGTTCAGCCGGATCCGACCGCATTCACCTGAGGCCGCTCACATTTCCCAGGGTATACTGACTGAAAAGTAGTCATTCTGGTGGCTCAGTCAGTTAAGCGTCTGACTTCGGCTCAGGTCATGTCAGGGTCCTGGGATCGAGCCCCACATGGGGCTTTGCCACTTGGCGGGGGTTCTGCTTATCTCTCCCCCTGTGCCCCTCCCCCACTCATGCTCTCTCTGTCTCTCTCTCTCAAATAAAATTTTTTTTTAAAGATTTTATTTATTTATTTGAGAGAGAGAATGAGAGAGAGCACATGAGAGGGGCTAGGGTCAGAGGGAGAAGCAGACTCCCTGCCGATCAGGGAGCCTGATGTGGGACTCGATCCAGGGACTCCAGGATCATGACCTGAGCCAAAGGCAGTCGCTTAACCAACTGAGCCACCCAGGCACCCTCTCTCAAATAAATTTTTAAAAAATTAAAAAAAGAAGAAAAGTGGTCATTCTGTATATTTGATGCATGCTGACTTGGAAGTGATAGCACATATTTCTTTTTACTGGGAATAATATAAACTCAAATGGCAGTTATAATCCGTAAAACTGAATGCAGCCAAGTTCCTGGACACCAAGATGTTCTAAGCAGCATTTTCAAAGGGAGCAGGATTCTGTGCCCTGGATTCTAACAAAAACGTACAAAATGTGGAAGGCCTCGAATAAACGCATCATTACCCATCCAAGCAGACCAAGCTAATGCTTTGCTATGTTTTGTCAAAGTTAGAAAATCCATTTAACAGTGTCAACAGGTAAATTACTTTCCTAACTAAAAACTACAGATCCCCATCACATCACTTTAAAGACACAAGGAATTACTTGTAAGTAACAAATGTATCTTAGTCATATTTAAACTTTCAGTACTCAGCAGTGGTGCTACACATGACTCATGCTTCATAAACATTAAGTGAGTTCATTAATAAGTAAGCTCATTAGGTAAAGGAGACATAAGGCCTTAGCTCATTGATGACTATTGCTGATTACCACAGAATTTCTGAATCATAAAAGCAAAACCTGACTCTATTCATGACATCCCACACTTTCAACATTAATTATTACCCTTTTGGGGGTGGGGGCCTGTCCTCTATCCCAGTCATTGAGAAAGCTGTAAGATTTTTTTTTTTTTTAAGATTTTATTTATTTATTTGACAGAGAGAGACACAGCGAGAGAGGGAACACAAGCAGGGGGAGTGGGAGAGGGAGAAATGTGCCCTCCTCAATACCCATCACCAGGCTAACCCATCCTCCCACCCCCCTCCCCTCTAGAACCCTCAGTTTGTTTCTCAGAGTCCATCATCTCTCAGGGTTCGTCTACCCCTCCAATTTCCCCCACTTCATTCTTCCCCTCCTGCTACCTTCTTCTTCTTTTTTTTTTTCTTAACATATATTGCATTATTTGTTTCAGAGGTACAGATCTGAGATTCAACAGTCTTGCACAATTCACAGCGCTTACCAGAGCACATACCCACCCCAGTGTCTATCACCCAGTCACCGCATCCCTCCCACCCCACCCCCCACTCCAGCAACCCTCAGTTTGTTTCCTGAGATTAAGAATTCCTCATATCAGTGAGGTCATATGATACATGTCTTTCTCTGTTTGACTTATTTCGCTCAACATAATACCTTCCAGTTCCATCCACGTCGTTGCAAATGGCAAGATCGCATTCCTTTTGATGGCTGCATAATATTCCATTGTATATATAGACCACCTCTTCTTTATGCATTCATCTGTCGATGGACATCTTGGCTCTTTCCACAGTTTGGCTATTGTGGACATTGCTGCTATAAACATCAGGGTGCACATACCCTTTCGGATCCCTACTTTTGTATCTTTGGGGTAAATACCCAGTAGTGCAATTGCTGGATCATATGATAGCTCTATTTTCAACTTTTTGAGGAACCTCCATACAGTTTTCCAGAGTGGCTGCACCAGCCTGCATTCCCACCAACAGTGTAGGAGGGTTCCCCTTTCTCTGCATCCCCGCCAACATCTGTCGTTTCCTGACTTGTTAATTTTAGCCATTCTGACTGGTGTGAGGTGGTATCTCACTGAGGTTTTGATTTGGATTTCCCTGATGCCGAGCGATATTGAGCACTTTTTCATGTGTCTGTTGGCCATTTGGATGTCTTCTTTGGGAAAATGTCTGTTCATGTCTTCTGCCCATTTCTTGATTGGATTCTTTGTTCTTTGGGTGTTGAGTTTGATGAGTTCTTTATAGATTTTGGATACCAGTCCTTTATCTGATATGTCATTTGCAAATATCTTCTCCCATTCTGTCAGTTGTCTTGAGAAAGCTGTAAGATTTCTTGATCTCAGTTCTTATGGCAACTAAGACATAAATTCCTCCTTCTGTCATTCTATATTAGCAGCCCCTCCTAAATTGATATTTATTGATCACCATTTGATAATGCCTGATTCTTATAAACAATGGAATCTATTATCTTTTCTACCACCCTTTGGTATTTTATTATAAGTGAGAGAAAGGAGATCGATTCTTTTTATAAGCAAGAGGCAGAGACATAACATACCCATAACCAAACTTAACTCTCTTTTTCTCTTCGCACCCAACTTTTCTTCTTTCCCAACAGTTCAATTTAAGACCACAAATCTAGATTACAGTCAGACTCTTAATGTTAAATGCATTTTCACAGAGGCATGTGTCTGTGAAAGAAATTTTATAAGAACAAATGATCAATTGCATTTTTAAAATCCACTCCTACACAAACTGCTGGGTAAATTGCCAAAGGGTTCACTGTTTCCTATGCTAGGACATAGGGCTAAGGACACTCAAGAAGTGAGTTAAATATTTCAAATGATTGAGTTAGACAACCTAGAAGCTTAATTTTTAAAAACCTCGAGTGAGATAATATAATAGCAATTTCAGGATAATAACAATTATTCAGATTCTCTTTCCTGGCTTCATGGGACTACACTTTTAATCATTCCATTCAACAGTTAATCACTCATCTGATTAGATAGAAAATAAGTATTTTTAAATCCTTCTTACTGAGCAACAGATTCATACCCATATCCACAATGTTTTTTCCATTGTGGACCAGAATTTACAGGCTTTATATTTTAAACTATAGGCTGGAGCTACTCACCAGCTGTAATGAAACTACCTTTGTATCTCCTTTGTTGTCTGAGCCAGTGATGGCAAATTCTCAGTTGTTGACTGTAAACCCTTTCCTAACCACTGATTATCCAGGTTGACCAGTGGTAATATTAACATCTCTAGATACTTCACCTCTACATTTGATCAATTTCACTTAGTAGGAAATGAACAATACTATTTACTTACCTATGGGAGATATTTAACCAGCTTGCTGAAGAAATAAGCTTTTCTCACAAATCCATTTTAAAACTACATAGCATATGATCAAGTGCTGAACAAAATGAGCCTGCTCTTTGGTTATGTCCACTGAAATAACTTTAGCCAGCATGGATGCTGTTGTATATCTGAAGAATCACAGTGAAAAGGAAAGAAAACTTATGCCAGTGGATAGAAATGGCTAGTTACCATAGAGTGATAAGTAGTATCTCAATAAACTACTGTTCTTAAGGCAAATGGAGGAGCTGTGAGACTTGAGTAAGGAAACATCTCCCTCTCCAATATCAGTATAAGTTGGTAATTCAGAGAAGTTGGGCTTTGCTGCCTCCCAGGCAAAGTCTTAGTTTTCCATTGAGAGTAATCTTGCCACCATTTTGAGTAAGTATGCACATCACACCATATCCTACAGTCAGAGAAAGAAAAAAACAACAGCAAAACCAGCACTTTGCTCATGAGAAAAATAAGCAAAACCATAAACAAAGACAAAAACAGAGATAGGATGTCTACCTCTAGTCCCCCAAATAGAGGAAACTTTGAGCCCTTTCCCATAAGTTACTGCCTCCCTAACAAAAACAGCTTTTTCTCTGATGCTTTTGCAATGGATAGGATACGACAATCAAGGGAAGAAACTACTCCTTTTCTTTCCACCATGTGCAGATAAACTCTAACCTTAATAGTTTTATCCCTTAGATAGCCGTATATCCTTTGAGGAGCCAATCTTTCTGAATTTGAGTCTTCCTTTACAAGCAAACTACTTTTCTTTTCTTAAAACGTTTTGTCCTGGGCGCCTGGGTGGCTCAGTCAGTTGAGCGTCTGACTCTTGGTTTCAGCTCAGGTCATGACCTCAGGGTCTGGAGGTCCAGCCCTGCACTGGGGCTCCTGCTCAGTGAGGAGTCCGCTTCCTCTCTCCCTCCGCACCTCCCCCCCACCCCACTGCTCATGGGCACGGCTCTCTCTCGCTCTCTCTGAAATAAATAAATTTTTAAAAAGAAACAAAACCATTTTGTTCCCAGGGGTACCTGGCTGGCTCAGTAAGTGGAGGATGTGACTCTTGATCCAGGGTTGAATTTGAGCCCCATGTTGGGTGTAGAGATTACTTAAGAATCAAATCTTTTAAAAAATTTTAAAAAAAGACTTGTTCCTGAATCCATTTTTCTTGTCACACCCCTGAAGCCCAGTAACACGTAAAGATTAAAAAAAAAAAAAAAAAAAGACTTCGCAAACAAACATGGCACCCACCCTTCATGATTCTTCATGTTCAGAGAAGATAACTGGTGCAGACAGAGAAGTTTCCGAGCAACAGGACTCAGTGGAATGAAGGAACAAGTGTTACTCAAAAGCATTTCTTCAGGAAGGAACATCTTGAAGTATAATCTCAAAATGTTTCTGTCCAGAAAGTTGAAGCAAATGAAGAGGAATTTGACATGGTTAGAATTTCCCTGAGCCTTTGCTTTTCACTTACCTATCTACCACACACAATAAAATCCATCTCTGAAAAGACATAAAGCAGGTAATTTAAAGAACTACATCTAAAGAAGCCTGTGGTACAGAAGTTATGCCCAACTTGAAACTTCAAGAACTCATTTTCAAGTCCAAAATAGGACAAAGTATTACTTGACCTAATGAGGTCAGTAGATTAATTTTTCTTCCTTTCCAGGACCAGAGATTGCTGAATCAGCCCAGGTGTCACGAACTTTTAAAGAATAAGAAATCCTTTCAGGGCCTGAGAATCAAGATGGCATCCTTCTCCTGAAGCATGGTTATAGACTTACTGTCTGGGCAAATAAACTTTAATGTGTGATAGGAGAGTAAGCCATCCAACAAAAGAATCAAAATCAAGACAATAAATTCAACATGCTCTTAATAATGAGGTTCGGATGTTTTCTCTTACTGTATTGTAAAGTTATAACTTAGAAAAGAAGTGCAACTATAACATCAGCATGACATCGGCTGTTACATTTTATTTCTTGGGGACTTTAGAGCCCTCTAATTCTTCTCATGCGGGATAGCCTTTATATCTTTTTAGTTCCCTCTCACCCAATCTAAACATTTCCTGGTTATCCAATAACCTCAGCAGCTTGATTTATCAACTTTAAACATAATTTAGTTTGTCTATGTCCCTCTGAAAGTGTGATATCCAATACCGAGTACAGTATTCTCTGAGTATAGCTGGACCAGAGCAAAACAGAGTAGGATCGCCACTTAACCCAAACTAGGCACAATGCTCTTACTAACACAGTCTAAAAAGACATTAACTTTGTTGGCAGCAATGCTACTAAGTTGACATACCTTGTATAACTAAAATTCCTAAACTTCTAAATTATATAGGTTAAGGATCCATATAATCTTTGAAGGAACCCAGAAATTCACTTCATAATCTAATCTCCGTTTATGTCCTTATTTTCATTTAATAATATCTAATAGTTTTCAAGCACCATCATTAAAAATTTCTATCATTCAATAACTTGTTAGTATTTCATATTTTTGTATTATTTTATTAGCATTTTTACAATAGTAGTCTTTAATGTATGTATTTGTTTATGTTAATACATAGCTTTTAGGCTACATTTTGATTTAAATAAATTGGGATAAACCTAACCACATCTTAAAACTTTATGTCTTGGGCGCCTGGGTGGCTCAGTCATTAAGCGTCTGCCTTCGGCTCAGGTCATGATCCTGGGGTCCCGGGATCGAGTCCCACATCGGGCTCCCTGCTTGGCGGGAGGCCTGCTTCTCCCTCTCCCACTCCCCCTGCTTGTGTTCCTGCTCTCGCTGTCTCTCTCTGTCAGATAAATAAAATCTTTAAAAAAAAAACAAAAAAAAACTTTATGTCTTTATGAAATATATTCCAACCTCCAAATAACAAAACCAAAATGATTTTTGGAAGCCTAACCTTATTTTGAATAGACAGCTTACTAGAGGCTTACATTGACTGGAGCATCTACACCTTCATTAATGTTTGTGTTCTAATTGAAATCACAACACGATGTCAATCTTAACTCTGTTTTCCTGCCTTCATACTCCGTCCAAAACAATTTAGTTTTAGTGTTCTCCAGCACTTGTCTTTATGTAACCCTGAACTATTTATAGATAAGCACAAACAACTTGCAAACAATGTTTCAGGAGTCCTTTCCCAGCTTGGCGACAGGTGGGTAAGCTGCATGACTGAGGCAAGTCTTCATAGTACAGCTAGCTAAAGCCCACAGGTTCATCACTAAGTTCTAGAAGTTCTATCTCCTCCTAGCTCTGAAATCCATCTGCTTCTTTCCATCCTCATTGCCATTACTTTAGTGCAGGTGATCATCATCTCTTCAGAATTGGGCAACATTCTGTGATTGCCCTGCCTCTAACATAACCCCCTGCAATGTATTCTTCCACAGAGGCAGGGTGATCTTTTCAAAAGTATAAATCCAATTGTGTCAAGCTCTTGTTTAAAATCCTTCACAGCCTCTGCATTGCCTTCAGAATCATAGGAAGTTGCATCTTACAGGAGAATTAGTTTCCAAAAGCAACTAATAAAACATAAGCATAGTCAAAATTATCCTGGAAGGTTCCTCAAGTGACAATAAGATACAATATATATAATTTTAGGTATAATTTTATGTATACTGTCTTGTATAGGAGGAGGTATGTATAAATATATAATGTTTATAACAAGGTACTATATATAAAATGAGCAAAATGTATGAAATATAATTTATAGTATTGCAATAATTTTTTGTTTTACTTTGTGTGCAAAGTTTTAAGTTCTTATGTCATGTGGGCCTACTACTCAGCTCTGCTTCTGCGGGCATCCTATATACTAGAAACTTCTGAGCACCAAGGCTACGTCAAGGAACCAAACAGACTACAATCTCTCCCCCTGTAGAGCCTCACATTCAATAAACCAGTAAGACAAATACGTAGAAAGTCTAATGGTAGTTAAGTGCTACCGGAGAAAAACTAAGGCAGAGAAAGGACAGATGGAAAGATGTTAAGGGCAGGGTGAAGGGAGAGAACTGCGGTTTTCAATAGGGTGTTTGGAAAAAAGCCTGTCTGAGAAGGTGGCATCTGGGCAAAGCCCTGAAAGGAGGTGAGAGAATGAGCCAGGCTACCAGCAGAGGATGGCCCCATGAGAAGGAAGAGCTGAGTGCTTACACCTTGGAGGGCTTGAGGAACGAATGACAAAGAGCTGACAGTAGCCGGAGTGGAATGAGAGATCAGAGAGGTGGCAGGAAGCCAACTGTGTAGGGCCTTGTAGGTTTCTGCTCTCTGAGTGATGTGAGAAGCCACTTGAAGTTTTCACGCAGTTGTGTCATGGTCCGACTATGCGCCTCAGAAGGACATCCAAGCCTGTGCCTATCCTGCCGCCACCACCTCTTACCTTACACTGGTGCTTCATTTCCCTGATGGCTCTCTTGCTCACACCTACACTTCCCTGCCTTAGCTCCGTAGCAGCCTCTGCCTGAATGATTGCCCGTTTCCCTCAACTCCACCGCTAACTTGTACTTGGTCTCTAAGACTCCTGGAAAGAAGGTCTGCCTCGCCCAAAATGCCCTCCGTGATTCCCCCAGCCTGGGCTGGCTAGCCCTCGCTCAGATACCCCGAGTGTCTGGACCATGCTGCTGAATGGTGGTAACCATCTGTCCCCAGCACTAGACATACACTATTAGAGAGAAATGCCCGAGCCTTCTCTGTAACTCCTGCATGCAGCCCCACATCGGCACACAGAAAGCACTCAGTAAACATTTGCTGAATGAAGGAATAAATAATGATGAAAGAGAATGAAGCAGATGAATATGCAGGAAGATCTTTCTTGTCTGAGGCATTTTGAATTATTTAGGATCCCAGCGTATGGATTTCTGCTCTGCTTTTAGGGGAAGAATGTTTTAGCACATTTCCTTTACTCTCTTTCAAATTTGATTCTGACTACATTCTCCTGAGCTTTAAACCTATTGTGCATCAAAATGAAAAAAGAAAAACTATGAAGTCTTTCCTTTGGCAAACTTGAGGCAAACTTTCACATTTGTGAGATAAGAGAGATGCCCTAGTCCAATTGTCAAAATTTGAAGTTTTTAAAAATATTTTTAAATTTATATTTCTATTATTAATATATCATACTTATAGATACAATCCAAGATGCAACTTACTTGTAAATGGAGGCAGACTGGCTCCTTTGGCGGGAACAAAAGTGCGGCCAATCTATGTTTTAACCACATTTTAAAATCTACATTCGAAACTCTAAAAACAGAAACAGGCAGTCACTAAGAGCAACGCTCACTTTGAATCTTCATGTGATCGGCTCCTAAAAAGAAAGGTTGTCAGTGCTCATGTTAATATCTTCCACAAATGTAATTTGAGCTTTCTGCGTGGAAAAGAAAGAGGAACAGAGTGTGGAAAAACAAGAGTATTTTGTGTGATACAATCTGGTCAAAATGTTAGCCTGTAAGTGTGGCTACAAGTCCTTTATTGTGGGGGGAGGGGGTTCCCTCTCTTCCTTCAGAATGCGGTGGTTAGCATCAGCTTAAAAAGGCACACTCCCTTTCAACATACAGCAGAGGCCCCACTCTCGCAAAAAGGTAAGATAATGTGCTCTATAAGTAAGAAGTCAAGTACCCACTGCCTTTTGAAACTGCCTGACAGAATTAACGGCCTTTGCCATCCTATTTTAAACAACTTTGGCCAGGTTTTCTATAAGCACCTCGTTTATCTTGAGACTCTTTCATCTATTATCTGACTGTAAGCATGTTCATAGCTCATCAGCTGAATTCACTTTGACATAGAAGTCTTATGACAAGTAGCCAACAGCCTAATGTCAGGTCTGTGAGTATCTCTGGAATTAAGGTGATGGGAAAAGGGTAACCTTCTGCCACTTCTAACAGCATTTGCTGAACAACAAAAATAGAGCCTTAAATCATTCTCCATTTAGGAAAGCAGGTCCTCTTGGCTAATATTAGAACACACTGCAGCTGGGTTCCCGCTCAGATCAAAAACACCACTTGGGGCCACGTCTGAATTCATACTTGTATGTAGTTATAGATGTGAACCACAACATCTCCAGTCATGTAGGTGAATGTTACCATCCAAATGGTTGTTACTGGACTTCTAACAAGTCCATTTGCAGATATTTTTTGCAATAACAAGGGGGAAAAAGACCATCATCCTCTATCTTTATAGTTCAGCCACCTGGGCCCTAGAGGTTTATAATTGTTGCTTCCCTTCTTCCTGAAGAACTGGGAATAGGTTTTGTGATGAAAACAAAAATGCGTATGCTGTGAACATAAAATTCCTCTTTTTAAACAGCTCTAGCTTGGTTTACAAGAACCTGAGAGTACAAGACTTCTGTTTATGACATCTTATAAGAATTACATTTCAAAACAAGTTTAAGGCTGGCTGTACACATTCATAAATATTTTGAGTAGCTGAAGTAGACTTGAGAAATCTTGCTACTATAGAATTCAATGTTTACACTTTCTGTGGATAGAACAGGAGCTTTTCGAAATTAGCATTTTTACTAAATTGGCAGGGAGGTGCCTGTTGTTCTAAATCCGTCATTATCCAGCCAATGGGGCTTTATCTACCCAGCTGAGGAGTAAATCAACTCACTGAAATGTGTTTAGCTTTGCTAATTATTCAGAAACATGAAAAACAGAACTTTTCAGTCCCCAACATAAAACTATGCCAAAAAAAATGGCTTTCAATTGCTCAACACTTAGTCAACACGTCTCCAGTCCTGAGAATGTGACTTCCATTAAGATGGAAGGGACCAGTGGGGACATACCCTCAGTAATACTAATAAAAGAGAAGTTCGTATTTTATGGATAAGTTTATTTCAATCTTCAAAGTCCTTTCGACAGAGCTATAGCCAGGTGCTACAGGAATTGGGATTAAATGAGTATGCATCTATTACAGCCTACCTATACTTAATGTGTTTCCATTTATGCCATTGTTGGTCACTTGAAAAATAATGTACTTGAATTTCCATGGGTAGAAACAACAAAGATAAAGGCTACTGTTTGCTTAACTCTCACTCTTTTACTCTTGAGAAATTGTCAGGATAATATACAGAAGCAGGTGCTCATCCTTTGCAGAGCACTGACGATCCAGCAGAAGTATTTGTTGCTAGATGTCTTTCAGGGTAAGATTTTCTTGAAGTCATGTTTTCCCCTTACGAGTTAAGAGTGAAAAGCAAGAATCACTATAAAAGTATTAGTAGTAGTACTGATTCTTCAGATGTACCCTAATAGAAATATAATAGCTCATTGGAATATTGAGATTAGTGAACTAGAGCTTTGGGGCTCATTGCTATTTTAGTCTCCAAAACAAAAGAGGAATCTGTCAGTCTATAGTATAATTTCTGTAGTATAATTCAATTTATACTATATAATTTCTGTAGTATAATTTTAAAATAAGAATCCCTGCAGCCCCCCTCCACCCCACACAGATAAAGAATCTCTCCAAACTACCGAAAGGCTCTAAGTACTTATTACTCTGGGGTTTCCACAGGCTTACCCGTTAGCCCTCTGTTGCCATCTCCTACAGTACCTTCCACCAGGAGTTGCTTTTCCACATCTGCCTGGATCTGCACCCAAGCCAGTTCCAAAGCTCCAACTGGCTACCAAGTCTTTCCACTTGAGTTAATTGCCAAAAATCAAACTAACATACCTAGAAGCAAATTCATTCATGCCTACATCTCCTCTGCCTCCTCTCCCTCAAAAATACCCATGATGTGTCTGCTCCCTGTGGCTTTCCTGCCTTGGCCAGTGGCATGGACAATCTTCCAATCACCCAGACCATGGTCTTGGTTTGTGTCGGACTCCGCCTTCTCCCTCATTCTTTCTTTGCAGCTGTCACTTCACAGTCTTGCTAATGTTTTGTGAGAATGCCTCTGGAATCCAAGCTTCCTCTTTCTTCCCACCTCCACCATCCTAGGAGAGCGTTCATTACTCTACATCTGGGTTATAGTAATGCTACCAGGCAAACTCCCTCGTGACAAGCTTGCCCATGCTCCAAGCCTTGGGAGATTGTTGATACCATGGACAAAGTCAGGAAAGCCCCAAGAGGAAGACACATTATGGGTCTTTTTTAAGGAAAGGACGAAGTGAAGAGGAGGGCAGGGAAGTATATGCATGAATGAGTTTGCTTCTAGATATGTCTGTTTGATTTTTGGCATTTACCCAAGTGGAAAGCTAGGTAGTTCGTTGGAGATTTGGAATTGGCTCAGGTGCAGGTGCAGGCAAAACACATTTTTAAAAACTATTATCAACACACTGCTACTTGATCATAAGCCTTCACTGGTTGCAAACCTCCCTGCATACTTGTAAAAGTGTGAAGACTCTCCCGAGGTCAAATCAGACTTTTTCCTATATAAAATTAATTACCTCCCTGTAACTCCTACCCATTTTTTTCTGCATCAGAGAGGAAGAACTTCCTTCTTTCTTCTACCAAGCTCTCCTTTAGATATTTAAAAATAACTTGCATGTGTCTGCTTAATATTCTTTCCTTCAACCTAATTCCTTTCTCCTCTCTTCAGATGACTTCCTTTTTTCAGATCCCTCATCATCCTTGTTTAGACCGTTGTGAGAGCCCCATTTAAAATGTACAATACTCTTAAGTTAAATAATATAATTATACTTTTCCCCCTTTTCAAATTCCTCCATGACCACCCAGAGTAATAGGAAATCCCCCCCAGAAAGTTGTTGGTAAACTGGTAACAGCATGAATATGTTTGAGAATTTAAGCTAATGTAAGAATTTTTTTACATTCTACTTTTATCTTCAACATGGCACATCCACTTGCATTTAATAAATATTTGCTGATTAGTTAACTTCAATTAATTAGGAATAATTGTGGTTGAGTAGATGCATGGGAAAAACAAATTAAGCTCTTTGCATATAACTTAGGCAGAAAAGAGCTCACTTTACACAGGCATTGTATCTTTAGCACCCAGATATTGTTAAAAAAAAAAAAAAAAAAAAAAAAAGCCCAAACCAAACCAAACCAAAACAAAAAACCCTGTAGCTACTGTCAGACAAGAGTTAAGAGTCTTTAAACATACTTTGCAGGAAACAGTCACTCCACTTTCATTCCCCAACTCTTAAGCCAGTGACCTCCCTTGATCTCTGAGGTGACAGTTTGCCAAGTTCCATGAAGACGCCTTTCACAAATGACCCCATTAGGTTTCCTAAAGACCTTAATTGCCCAATTCCTTTCACCCAGGTTTCTGAGGTTCAAGGAATGCTATCCTTCAGTTACTCCCTTGCATAGGTTCTAGCTATTGTTACCTTAATCCTTTCTGAATCCCCGAGAATGCAAAGAACTGAAGCAGACTTTGATTCTCCTACTGAATTACAAGATACTTTACATACTTCTGTCACAAAGTCATTCCCCTTTGTTTACTGTTCAACAATGACATTCACTTTCATGTCTACACATAGAAGGGAAGCACCACTGCAATAAATATCATCTTAAAGATTCAAAAGCCGATCCCCTTCAAAGGAACATGTTAAATACCTAAGAAAATTAATCACTTCCTGCTGCCCTATCCCCATGGTTCAATCTTATCTGGACAAACACTACAGGCTGAGGGCCCACGTATCCACTCTGCATCTATATTCGAAAACATTTTGGGGGCTTTTACTTACCAATTAAATCAGCATACGTGTATTGGGTACTCACTGTTTGAATGGTACTATTCTCCGGGGTGGGGTGGGGGGCAATGAAAACAAAGAAATTTCATTTAGCTTTTCTTTCAGTGTTTGTGATGTCCTTGAAGAAAGTATTACTCTGCATATCTGTAGATCTACTTACTTGAAACCAAAATGAGTATATGATGTAGATGGAGGCACCAAAATAAGCAAAAACAGATTCATAAGTTAACCAAAAAAAATAGGAACTCTTCTATATTTAAATAAGTCATACCAGAATCATAACGCTTTAATTTCCTTGTCCAAAATTCTTAACAGCATTATATTGAAACTGAATTCAGTCTCTCAATTCCCTGAAATTGCTCTGCCAAATGGAACATCTATGGGTACTAATGTTTCTTTTACTTCCAATGCAATTTGCTTCCAGTGGCAAATAAAAGTGCATGAAGAGCCACAGGGTTATTTTATACTCCTGTCCCACCAGCACCCTCTACACACACAGCACACATACACACACACCTAAAGCATTCAGAGGCTAAAGGTTAAACACTCCTCTGTGAAGGGAAAAACAGGATACGTGGAGGAGGCTTTACTTAAAGGGCAGACCCAGAGGAGAAAAATTACCCCATAGACCCACTAAGGGCTTCTAGCATCTCCAAGAGACTGACATCATTAGATAATAAATATGCAGCTAAATCACTCAACTGATCCACGAAATAAAACAAATATTTCTTCAGTCAAAACATAGTTATTGAAATAGTATTCTATTACTTGAAGAGAAATTGAGCTGAAAAAAAAATCTCCAAAGACACACACACCAACTCTAAAATTTTCTTAGTTCACCAATTAGTCCTGGAAGAGAAAGGGGTAAAAATAGAAAAAACTAAAAGAGCATCTGTTGAGGAATAGGTTAATTACACTGTTTTGTGATGAATAGAACACACTTCAAAATTTGTATGCCATGTACTTTTCTGCATTTATGTTTTATTTCAATACAAATGCCCCCAAATATGTTATGGTAAGCTCATAATTTATCAAGACTGCTACTACTGGGGACCCAGTATCACAGAGGGAGCAGAATAGAACATGTGGTCCACCGATTAAAAGGGGAGAGCCAGAGAAGAAAGGGGTGTCTGATCAATGAACAAACAAACAAACAAACAAAACCAAGATGAATTTGGTAAGGGAAAGGGGTTAGGTGTTGCCTCTTCACCCTCCATAAAGGCTGGGTCTGCACTCTGACCCTGAGCTCAATCGAGGGAAGCCAGCACCCAGATAAAGATATTCCAGAGACCATGAGATGGCCTGAGTCCCAGAAAGGCATGACGTGCTATGTTGAATCGCAATCCCACTGGATTGGCATGTCAAGATCCTGAAGTAGAAGTAGGAGGCAGACAGAGTGGAACACAAGCCAGAAGACACCCCACATCTCTAGCAAATATGAATCAAAGGAAGGGCATCCAAGGTCTGGGAAGTTTGGGGAAGGAAAAGTGGATCATCTTCATATTTCAGCTAGCAATGTTCTTATTTATTGTGTTTTTGGGAAAAACCCAATTCTTTCCTTTTGTGTGTCTCCTTTGCTAGTACACAGAACACTTCGCTTCTGACACCGGATGCGTGAGGGTTTTTCCCACATCAAAGCAATTCTGCAACACCAGCTGGAAGTCCTACAATTTAACTCTGTTCTGACACTATCTGGAGATAACATCAGATCCCACAGTTAAGGGCTCAGCCACACAGACTACCTCCACCCCACTTCAGGTGCCAATTCCAAGTCCTGCTTGCCACCTATGCTTCTGACCTATCTGCTATAAATCTGAGGTTCTCATGACCCCCACTCTCTGGTTTGATTAGTTTGCTAGAGCAGCTCACAGAACTCAGAGAAAAACTTACTTACATTTATCCAGCTTGCTAAAGGACAGGATAAGGGATACAGATGAATAGCCAATTGGAGAGATGCAGAGCACAAGGTCTGGGAGGCTCCTGAGTGCAAAGTTTCTCTCTCCGTGGAGTTGGGAGGCATCACCTTCCCATTACATGGATGTGTTGACCAACCTGGAAGCCCTCCAAACCCCATACTATTGGGATTTTTATGGAGGCTTCCATGATCAGTCATTAACCCCATTTTCAGCCCTTCTCCTTTCTCAAGAGAATGGGAGAGCAGGACTAAAAATTATGAGCTTCTGTTGAAATAAATTTCGAGGCCCAAAATGGAGCCACGTGTGTTTGAGGGGCCACCTCAGCAACCTGAAACTTGGATAACTTGCATGTCCCTATAAATGCTTCACTTGATCAGGATATCTCCAGTCAGCCAATCCCAAACCCCAAGCCAACTCTGGGCCAACTTACTTCTTTGTTCTTTATCATTTTCTATCTTCCTCCTGCTTGCTCCTTATTCTTTATCCTGTAGAAGCTTCCTGACTTCCACTCCATTTTGTAGTTCTCTGGACCCTTGAGAACAGAGACTGCCCACTTCATGAGGTGTTAAATGAAGTTTGTATCACCTAAGTTGTCTTTTTAAAAACACTTCTAGTCATGGCTTGGTCTTTCTGCTGACCAGCCCTCAGCCAGAAGCCATCTGGGAGCCCACCCAGCATCACCCCACTGAAACAGAACACACTCTTATCACCCAGACAATTACAGTTTCAGGAGCCCATGCCAGGATCCAAGGGCAGAGATCAATATACATGATTGTGATTTCACACAACTGTTTTCTGCTTTTTCCTAAGAGCACTTGCAAGATGTAGTTAGTGAGGAACAAGTAATTGCCCTGTTCAGTGTGTTTAATATTTCCAGGTTCATCAGATGCCAAAGTGAGAGAATGTTCATAGCATCATTCTCTGGACCCCCTCAGATAATACTGTATTGGTGGGAAAGAAGTTTCCAATAGCTGGCCCCCCTTTTTTTTTATATACATTAAGCCTTTTCTGCTTTTGGGAAATCCAATGAAAACCTCATTTCTAGGCTCCATTTCATTTCTCTAGGAAATCCAATCTATTTCATTTCTTTCTTCTTAGGGAGTCCTAGACTCCACAGTTGGAGACCTCGGTGCTCAAGATATGTGTATTTGCATGGTTTGTACTAAGACATTATAAGATCCTTACCCTCAGATGACATCATCTCATTTGATTTACTCCAATCGGTCTGAAAATTCCTTACGTGCTAAACGGCAAGTAAAGTAAAACAAAAGTGTTCTTTTGGTCATTTCAATATGTTTGAAATCTTAGATATCAAGCTACTTGGAAAATGAAAAGAGATGAGGACAAGAATATTATCCATTTTTTTCAAAGGCTTTACCACTCTCATAAGAGATAACATAGCCTCATTGCTAAGATTGCAGACTCTAGAATTGGACTGCCCGGGTTCGAATCCCAGCTTCACCAACAATAGGAGCATGAGCCAGTTACCTAACCTCTCCCTTTCTCAATTTAAATGAGCTAACCCATGTAAGAAACTTAGAACCTTGCCTTGCTTATAGTAAGTGTTAAATATGTACTAATTAATTATAATCAGATGCTAGTTTCCCTTCCGTTATAAATTATAAACATAATAACTATGACTAAATACACCCCATCAGAGCCCCGCATACCACCTTAATGTTCTTCTGGTATTAGAGCAGGGATCCAAACATTGGAGTCCACAGGCCAAATCCAGCCCCAGCTAAGAATGATTTTTATAGTTTTAAGGAATTGCTTAAAAAAAGAAGAGGAAGAAATGCAGAAAGAGCAGGAAAAGCATACATGACAGAGACCAAACATGGCATACAAAGCCTGAAATTTTACTATCTTTCTCTTTATGGAAAAAAGTTTGCCAAACCCTTGAATTGGCGTATAAGAATATCATTGTAGTCTAAGAACAGGGTGGTTTTCTAGAATATTTTGCACACCTAACCCTAACCCCTTCTCTGTGTTGAGTCCCCATGAATGCTCCAATGAGGCAGCCAGAGAGGGAACAACAGGTTCCCTGGTGGCAAACTGGCAAAGTGTCAGAATCAACCTATCCCCTCTTCTCTGCCACCACACACATCCTTGTTTAGCCCAATTCAGGTATGTCTTAGCCTCTCAAACTCTTGAAAACCTTTCAGGCACATGAAAACCTTTCAGGCACATGAAAACTCCTTAGCCTTTCTTCTTGGTACTAATGAGTATGAGCTCCTAATTCTTTGTTCTCCATTTAGTTTGACTTATACTTTAGGGTTTCATCTCGGAATAAGAATTGGGAATCATTTTCCCCCTGGCCCTCATATCTTTATGTTCTTCAATATCTTCTCCACTTTCTAGGATCCGCTAGACTATGCTCATCCCTGGATCCTGGTGTTATGTTCCCAACCCCCACTCCTTTACCCACCTAGTTAGGAAACTGGATTTTGGTCTCATGCTGTTCCTGAATTCTGACTAGTTTCTGACTGGTACTCTAGACCTTCTCCCTATTCCTGGAGTTTAGCCACAATTTCCAATCTGAAATGTAAGCCCTGATACTCTGCCAAGTAATTGTCAGGTATAGAATCATGTTATTTCCCACACACATGCTGATATGGGAGGAGGCCAGTGTGTGCAAATCACTTGGAACCACAAAAGGTGCCTGGGCATCTCTGGAGTACTCCACTGCCACCTTCATGTCGTGCTGCTTTGCTAGTTTAGCGAGATACAGATGCACAAGTTAGCACGCATGTGCAAAGGGGTCTGCTACAGTTAAGACAAAGGAGAAATTCAAGCTCTTTCCTAGGAGATACTCATAAAAAGGCCAAAACACAGAAGAGGGGAGGGGAGTATTAACATATTGGAAGGAAGAGAGTGAGAAAGAAGAGGGACTTATTTCAGATCCTAATTCTGCTCCAACCTCAGACAAGTTACTAATCTAAGCCTCCATTCATTTATAGGTAAATAGAACAATAATACCTACCATAAATAGTTATTGTCAGAGTTATATGAATGACATACAAAGGGTCTGAGCACCTAAGTCGTGTGTGTGTGTGTGTGTATGTGTGTCTGTGTGTCAGGGGAAGGGGGATTTCCCTCACCACCAAGCAAGTTTCTGACATTTGCTGGGTGTCCTACAATTCAACTCAATTCTGACACTATCTACCTGGAGATAGGGTCATGTCCCACAGATTAAAGGCTCAGTCCCACAAGACTGTCCTCCCTTCCCCACTTCAGACACCAACTGGTGTCTGAAGCCCTGGTCATCACCTGTGCTTCTGACCAACTGGCCATAGATTGGAGGTTGCCACAACAGCCTCCTTGGGTTCGAGGAATTTGATAGAGTGGCTCACAGAACTCAGAGAAACATTTTATTAACTAGATCACCAGTTTATTATAAAGGGATACAACTTGGGAACACCCAGATGGAAGAGATGCATAGGGCAAGATGGAGGGAAAGGGCTTGGAGCTTCCATTTCTTCTCCAAGTGACATTACTAGCACCTCCATGTGTTCATCAACCAGGAAGCTCTCCTAACCCTCACCCTTTTCAGGCTTTTTATGGAGACTTTATTGCATATTCATGACTGATTAAATCATTGGCCATCGGTGTTTGAACTCAACCTCCAGCCCCAGTCCCCTACCCAGGGTTTGGGATGGAAAGTTTCAAGCCCCCTAATCACAGGGTTGGTTCTCTTGGCAACCAACCCCCATCCTTAGGTGGGGGTCCAAAAGTCGCCTCATTAACATAACAAAAGACATCTGTGTTGCTCTCATCATTTTGGAAATTCTAAAACTTTTAGGAGCTCTGTGTCAGAAATGGGGACAAAAACCAAATATATATTTCTTATTATATATCAAAATATCACTTACGCTCTATCTGGGCCATGAAAAGCACTCAGGAAATATTAGATCCATCTCCTTCCTTGCTCTCCCTATTCTTCCTGAAATACAACAAAGATTACTATGACCTTCAAGAGTGGGCAGATTTTTTTTCCTCCCAGACACCCCCAACCCCACCCAGCCCACTCTTCCAACTCTCCCCTTCTCTGCCCCTTCTGGTCTCATTCTGTCCTGTCATTCCTTGTGCCTCTGTGAGGCAGTCTAAATTCAACTAACGGGATTTTAAAGGGGTCTGGAAAATCAATGTTATAATAAATTATAAATACAAAAATTAGAGCAAAACAAACTTCATGCCTTGGAGCAAAAGTTTAGAATTTTAATGTGTAAGGAAGCCATTTGTCCTTGGCCCCAATCCAACCCTCTCTCTAAGCATCCATATTTAGCCTCACCCAACCATTTAAATTCATTATGAAAATATGGTTGCCTTCCTCCCAAGGAACAGCTATTGGTTACTGCTGGGGGTTATGTACTACATCTAGTGGAGCAATGTAGTATTCTGCTTTAATGGTTGGGCAAGAGCTGTGACTGCAGTCATCTTGGTCACCCTGCACTACCTTAGTCGACACACCAGCTCTGGAGATCCTGAGGAAATGATCTTATCATCACTCCATTATTAATGTACATCTTGCCAAAAGGAATTTGCCAAGCTATTAGAAGGACATGATTTGCAGCTCTTTGTCACTATAAAATCCCTTCAGGACTATGAATTGAATGAATCAGTGGATTATCACATCTGGCATTATTAAGATATATCAGGTATAAAGATGTGACTCCCCACTGACTTCTGTCATGGAGAAAACTGGAAAAAAAAAATGTTTACATGTCTGTGTTCTACTGCATAACCCCATAGCCTTTCATATTGTTCAGTTTGTTTAGCTAGTTTCAGCAACACCACTTCAGTGGATGACTTCACTGGGCATTTATATTTATAAGGGAGTATTTCTCAATTGCCTTTTTTTTTCTTAATACTTAGGTTTCTAAGGTACTGCTTATCTCAGTGAGCCATCCTCCCTTGTCATGTCCTCTTTCCTAAAACTTTCAAAAACTCTCTTAAAAAAATTCTTACTAGCATATGATGGTAATCTTCATGGTATTATAATGAGTGAGAATTTCTCATTTATTTTTTTCCACTGAGAGTGCTGACTAGCTTCATCAATCCCCCCAAATTGATAAATATTATTTCCTTTCTCATAGAAAAAGAAAGCCTGAGAATTCAGCCTCCCCCAAATCATTCATCTTGTACAAATGATTCTCTGGTTCTTTGAAGGGTAAATGACCTCCGCTTCCTTCTGAATGGTGTTCATGAAATGATAGAAATGTCCAATTGCCTCATTACTCTTTATAACGTTTCCAACTTCTGTGAGCCTTTTAAATGGGTCTCCATCCATTTCTTTCTTTCCTTCAGCTGTAAGGACCATATTCTGTAGATTTCTTCCTTCCCCTCTCAGCATCACTTTCCTGAACCTCCTGGGAGAGTCTTTCCCCCTCCTTTCCTTCTCTCCTTTAGCAGGCTCAGTGGGCTTTTTCCCTCACAGCACACTCCTCTTGGAAGCTCCCCGTCAGATGGCTTTAATTACCACCTGAATGCAGATGACTCCCAAACCTCCAGCCCCAGCCTTGACCTCTCACCCTTTCTTCAGTCCCATATTTCTTTCTGTCTGCAGAATATCTCTACTTGGGTGTCCCACCACCTCCTAAAACTAAACATGTCAGAAACGGAGCTCATTATCTCTCCACACCCCCTTTCCTTCTCTCCCTGTTTCTCCAAGGCTGTCAATAGCACCCTCTCAACAGGCTCCAACCCCTGGAGTTACCAGATGGGCACGGGGCAGTCCGTCACCCCATGCTTCAGAAAAGCAGGTTTCGGCCCCCACATTCCATCATAGTTGAAGATTGTACTCACCAATTTCACTTGGAATCTCAGGAAAGAACTTTGAAAGAACAACACTGTGATCTTGATTGATTTTGCTTTGGTTTTCTTTTTCTTTTCCTTTTTCTTTTTCTTTTTGTAGCTCTACTTTCTTATTCATCCAACTGTTGACAAATATTTAAGACCTCTGCTGCATTCCATTCCTTAATACATCTTGAAGTCCTGAGGCCCTTTGAACTGACAATCAAATTATGTACCTCCTTTTGATTCATGACTCTAAATTATAGAATATATGAGACTACATATGTATAAACCTTTTTATTACCTAACATAATTAATAGCTGTACTTACCAATTAAATAGTAAACCAATTAGTAATTAGCCTGAGAGATTGGTGAAATGGAAGTTTTAAGTGATTGTTTCTATTCTTAATTCCTATCCTCTACACCTAAAATCATCACTGCCCTATCCCTGGGACTTGGTTGCATGTCATTATCTATAGCACTCCCACTTCTCCCCCATCATGTGGACAATAATTGTATTGCCATGGATGCTATCTTAGAATTCACCAGACACCCTTGTAAGATATTTACTCACACGCAACCACCCTGGAAGTAAGCGTACAAATTGGTTTTTGTAGGAAATAACTCAAACTTGTTTAACAAACAGGGAAGATTTATTGCTTATGTAACTGGAAAGCCCAGTGGTAGTGTGGTCTTCAGGCATGGCTTGATCAGTGCTCTGGGTCAATCTCTCCATAGTTCCTTCATCTCTGTCTTCCTCCATGTGTTAGGTCTGTCATCAGGTTCATTCCCCTCACAATCACAAAATGTTACCAGCAGTATTCAAGTCTACATACTTCCTCATTCACACTACAGAGACAGACATCATCCCAAAACCAATGATCAAAAATGGCTCTTTATAGTAAGCTTCATACTGGGGCATGAGTTATCTGTATACCCCAATACCATCACTGGGAAAAGGTGTGGGAGTTCAAAGATAGGCTAATGTTAATCAGGGCCCACTCCTAAATCTGGGGGGTGGAGTCAATTTCACCCAAAGCACACATTATACAATGGGGAGAGATGGAATGACTATTGGGGGACAACTAGAATGTCCTTGTCTCTATCATTTTCATAAGAAAATTGGCCACCGTCAGCCAGAAAGTGATAAAGCATGGATTAAATTTGGGTCTCTCTGACTTCAGAGTTTGCTCTTAAGTACTATGTAGTAGTTCCTCCCTATAAATAGCTGAGTTCTTCAAAATAATAAGGTGAGAATGCAGAATGCACATCTCTTGGCTCTTTGCAACTTATCATAGGAAGGTCATCCTTTGATCCCATTCATTCATTTTTTAGACCTAACTTTTGAACCACACTGAATTCTTCTTGTACTTTTACTGTCCTGATGATGTTCACAAGGGCTTTTCTTGACAAGGGGAAAATGTATCACTCATACTTCAACAAACCATTTTATATTTGAAGCAATTATGCTTATTCATATAAGATTATAAAATCCTCAAGTCTTGACCAATGGCTGATATATGTTCCAAGCCATTGCACCCTTGACAGGTCATTAGCACAAAACATGTCAGTGAAGAGTGTAGATTTTAAAATAAAAAAGTTCTTATCACAAGGGAAAAAAGTTGTAACTATGTATGGTGATGGGTGTTAATTAGACTTATTGTGGTGATCATTTCATAATATATACAAATACTGAATCATTACATTTTACACCTGATGTAATATACTGTCATATGTCAATTATACCTCAATGAAAGAACGAAAGAAGAAAGAGAAAGAAAGAAAGAAAGAAAGAAAGAAAGAAAGAAAGACAGACACAGGGGTGCCTGGGTGGCTTGTTGGTTAAGCACCTGCCTTCAGCCCAAGTCATGACCTCAGGGTCCTGGGATCAAGCCCTGCATCAGGCTCTCTGCTCAGTGGGGAGTCTGCTTCTCCCTCTCACTCTGCATTCTCTCTCTCTCTCTCACTCACTCTTGCTCTCACTCTTAGTAAATAAATAAATAAATAAAAGTCTTGAAAGAAAGAAAGAAAGATAGGAAGGAAGGAAGGAAGGAAGGAAGGAAGGAAGGAAGGAAGGAAGGAAGGAAGGAAGGAA
>NW_023270825.1:44791602-44928703 GCF_011800145.1 Mirounga leonina
GAAGGAAGGAAGGAAGGAAGGAAGGAAGGAAGGAAGGAAGGAAGGAAAGAAGATAGAATACTCTTCACAGCACTGAATGGGATCTGCCTATCGATCATTTTTGCTCACTGGCAAGTTCCTATTGAAGAGCCATTCAGAACATAAAAGCACCTGGACCCAAGTGAAGGCAATGTTGAGAAGCTGGAAAAGCTTGTCTTTCATGACTCCATTTTTTTCTTCTTTTGATATTATTATCTAACACCCAATATGGTGGAGGAGAAAGAACATGGACTTTAGAGAGAAGTGGAGCTATTACTAACTCTTTCTCTTCCCCAAGCAAGTTATTTAACTTCTATGATCCCCAGTGTCCTTTTGGTAAATGAGGCTACTTCATAATGCTTATTTTATATATTTAACAAATGCTTATATAGAGAGCTTACCCTTTGCCAGTCACTATTCATAGCACTTTCCAAACATTGACTCCTCTTCACAATCCTCTTAGATAGATACTATTACTATCTACACTTTATGGATGTGGAAACTGAGGTACGGAGAATTAAGGAATCACCCAAGGTCACGGAAGTGCTAAATGGTAGCCAGGACTCAAACTCAGGCGGTCTGGCTCTAGAGTTTATATTCTTAACCACAGCACTATCTCGAGTTACTAGAAGAGCTGAACCAGACAATTGATGGAAAGTATATTGGTATGTTACAGATGCCCTAGATGAATTACAGCATCTCCCTCTCCTGCCCCTTAAGATCCTTCCCAGCTACCAAAACACAAAAGACTAGATTTGTAATTTGATGGAAAAGGGTTTAATTAGTTTACTACATTTTTAAGCCTTTCTTATTGGCACACAAAAAATTCTTTTTTAGAGAAAGAGAGAGAGCATGTGAGCAAGTGGCAGTGGGGGAGGTTGGTGAGCAGAGGGAGAGAGAGAATCTCAAGCAGGTTCCATGCTCAGCACAGAGCCTGAGGCATGGCTTATTCTCAAGACCCTGAAAACATGACCCTGAGATCAGCACCCCGGCGGAAATCAAGAGTCAGACACTTAACTGACTGAGCCACCCAGGCACCCCTTATTTGCACACAATTTTATGTGCCATTAAAGGAATTTCAAGTGTCATTGAGTAGGTAAAAAAGATATTTCAGGGACAGTGGAGGATTCTAATTCCAGTGACCCTGGAAAATCACTCTCTTCTTATTCAGACACTTGCTTCTTAAGAATCACTAGTAACTAATTGCTCCGTGCCCAGGTGTTGTAGACAGGATGTTTCTAGTTCTCCTCTTTCTGGTTTTTCTATCAGCTTGAAGAAAAAGGTATGGCCATGTGCCTTGCTTTGGCCAATGACATGTGAATGAAGTGACTTATATGATTTCTGGGCAGAACTTTTAAGAGCTAGCATGTGATTTACTTTTCCCTTTCCTTCCCCTTTACTTAGAACTCATTGATACTCCCAGATAGTAGTGGCTCTGTCAGCTTGTCTGCTGAGTGAGGATGACATGGAGAAAAAGGCCCAGCCAGCCCACTTTAGGCATGCGGAATAAGGGAGAAATAAATCTTTGTAAATCTTACACCACTGAGATCTGAGAGTTGTTTGTTTACAGCAACATCACGTAACCCATCTTAATTGGTTCACTAGGGGCCAGAATAAGGGGCAATGTTCCTCAGTCCCTCTCCCAAATATGTTGTCTGTCCTACTCAAGAGAACAGGTATGAGACGACCAGCTCCTGTTACTTGGGATCCATCTCCTAGAGTTGCTGGATGAGGAATGTCCCTCTGGCTGGAAAATATCCTACTCAAGCAAGTCTCACTCCCTAGCAAGATCCTTCCTCCTACTTTCCCAGCCTGAGCATAGATTCTTCCTCCTAACCCTTCCCTTCCCTAAGACTGCTGTTTTCCAAAAAGGAAAGGACACTTCCCCCTATATTTCTCGACTCCCTATGCCATCTACTCTACCATGTGTATATTATTCCCCTGAGCAAGATATCCCCAGGGTCATGAGCCAGAGTTCCCTGGTGTCTAGACCCTTATCATCCCAGAAACTTAGAATGGGAAATACTTCAGTGCCCAACAGAGGGCAGGAAAAAGGCAGATGTGAAGAGAGTGAAGCTGTCCATTGAAGAAGGAAAGCCTCTCTGAGGAAGTCATATATTTTTAATCAAGGAGAGCACAGAATATAGGACCATTATGCAGGAATATATGTGAGTCACCCTGTAGCATTTGTGTGATTCAGATTGAAGTGTACACCTAAACTTTTCAACTTAAAGGCTGAGACTTCTCATATTTGTATCACCCAGAGCCCAGCACAATAATTGGAGCAAAATACAAACTCAATAAATGTTTGATAAATGGATTTTAATTGATGATACATGATACCAATGAAAATGGCCGACAGATACATTTTAGATAATGAACTAAGAAAGCAAAGAAAGTATAAAGAATCAATTTGACTTTCATCAATATGAATTATAATAGTTTACAAGAACTGCTTACCACCTGTGCCTAATTAACACAATCTTGACCGTGACTATTATTAAATGTGTGCCGGATTAATTTAGCCGTGTGTTTTATTTGATGACAATAGGTTTCATAGTCTGCTGCTTATGAAAAGTGTCTGTTTATGTAGCTTGCTTGTCTGTTTCCATCTTAAAAATTCCATCAATATTGTTCATTGATGCTCTTCTGTTCGACCAACCCAATCAAAGTTGAAGTTTGCTTATGTGAATAATAACAGAATCCCAAATAATCACTAATGCCTTCTTCTGGTTAAGAGTGGACCTAGGGTGCCTGGGTGGCTCAATCGTTAAGCGTCTGCCTTCAGCTCAGGTCATGATCCCAGGGTCCTGGGATCGAGCCCCACATCGGGCTCCCTGCTCCACGGGAAGCCTGCTTCTCCCACTCCCCCTTGCTTTTCCTCCCTGTCTCACTGTGTCTCTCTCTGTCAAATAAATAAATAAAATCTTTAAAAAAAAAAAAAGAGTGGACCTATAGTTCTTATCCTTCTTAACCTGTCCAGCGTATTAAACAAGAGACCATCCCTACTTGTTATAAGCAGGATGTCCCACCCTGGACTTTGCATTAAGCCCCTTTACAAGCTACCTAGCAACTCTTGTCTCCCCAGTTTCATGTCCTCAGGGAACCTGGCCACAGTGTCCATCCTCAACGCTGAAGTCACTGCTCTAGCTCTCACCTGAATTTCAGTTCCATTTTACCAGATGCCTTTAAAATGTCTCCACTTGTATACTCCTGTACCTGGACTCATTTTTCCCCCACTCCTCCCAGTTTCTACAGCAGCATCATTCTCTCCATCACCAGGATAGAAACCTTGTGTACTCTAGAGCTCCCTCTCCTCACTCTCTGTTTCTAATTATCAAGTTCCATTGGTTGCTTCCCACCCAGAGTTTGTCAGATGTACCTCTTCCCCTTTATTCTCTCAGTCCCCACAAAACGCAGGCTTCACACTGTTCCTGAATGATATAGGAACTCATGAGTTCTCCAATTTACATTCCATCTTGGAGAGCCTGTGTCAGTTGGGCTCTGGTACAGAAGCAGAAATTATATATTATGAAGAACTGTTAACTAAATATTAAAGAACTAAAAATTCACAAGGAGAACAGCTTTAAGGTTTCATAGAGGTAACAATTATAGGAAGGAGCCACAACTCCAAAAGCTGTGAGATCAAAGAGAAGAGGCTGGAAGTACTAACACTTAGAAAGAGGGGCTTCACAGAGATGAAAAACCCAGACCTCTTTGTTTGACTGGGGCCAGGTTTTCTAAGCTAGAGTAAGGTCCTGTGTGGTTGGGACCCCACACCTCTGAACAGCGGATGCTTCTTGGCTATGGCTGGTGTTATGGGACGTGGGAGTGCAAGGAAGAAAGTTCTGTGGAAGTTGGGAAAACTGCTAATTGCTGTTGCTGCTCCTAGAATCAAGTACCACTGCCAGATTTTGTAAAACAGTGAAGCTGGGGTGATGCTCCCAGGAGCAGGACGCAAACAGGAAGCCTGCAGGAAACAGGAAAGAGCAGGTCTTCTGTTCTCCACCTAACATCCCCAAATGGCAGAGCCTCACAGGGAGACATCTAGCAAAACCGAGTCATTTACAGAGTCCCCACCCCAGCATCACTAAAGGAATATAGAAGGGTGGGCTTGAAGCTGAAAGACAAGAAATGGCACATGATGGCATAACGAATAAAGGTCACTTCATCATGACTCTCACCTTCTTAATTTCTTCTGGCTCAGGTCCAAGGGCCAAACCCTAGAATTAACTCTATCTTCCGCTCCTTTCCATGTTTCCAAGCAATACTCACATCACCCATATTCTGCTTGAACCAATTTGTCTCTTGACTCTTACCCACTAACCCCAAATTTCTACCAGTGCTACTTGCAACTGGCTCGATATTATCCTGCCTGCTATGTTCCAGTCAAGTTGTCCCAGCAGTCAAAACTCTCTGTAGCTGTTTTCAAATTGATTCATAAAGTTCAGGCCCACTCTGGGATTTCCTTTGCCATATTCAGGGAAATCCATCTCTTCCCCCAAGAACGGAGCTCCTTTCCAATAAGAGCAATAGACATGTAAGCAGGGGTATGCAAGCACACTAAATGGGAAGTCCATTCACATGTAGAACTGCATATAGTTCTAGTGAGAGCCCAGTGAAGAGGTATCCATCAAATCAGCCAGCAAGATGACCCAAGCATTCCTCTATCACAACCATGGATAGGATGGACCAAGAAAACAATTGAGGGACTTCGTTTTCTACGGCTTTGCTCACAGAAGCTCTCCTATCTGGAATTTCCTTTGTCCCCCGCTTCTGTCCATAAAGGCAAGCCCTAAATTTCCTGGAAGGTTAACTTTCAGACTTACTTCTTTATGGTACCATGTTTATCAAGAAAGCAAACTTCCCAATCTTTGGTAGTGTGAACAAGGAAGCAAAAAGTGTAGAATTAAGTGTAAAGAAAGCTGTTTAAATGTAACTAGTCTTCACCCATCTCTAGTCCTATACCCAGAGACACCAACTTTCACTCATTAGTGTGGCAAAGTTTTTAAAAATTGATAATAAATTTTGCTATTTTAAGGAAAACATATCAGCATAACAGCATTTATGTTATGATCACATTTACTTATACACACACACACATGCAAAGTAATGTATTTTACAAAAGATCTGGAAAGAGATACATTAAACTATTAAAGGGGTTAGCTCTGGGGAGGGGACTTCTGGGAAAAGTGGGTATAGGAGGACTCACATTTTTCATTCTGTTTCTCTACTATGTGAATTTTTTTTAATACCAATGTATATATTTATAATTTTAAAAATTGTAATGATAGACTCTAAGCTAAAAGTGATAGCATTGTGGAAGCCAGAATAGACATCAGAAAGAGCCTCATGAAAATACTAGAAGTACACTATACTTAACTACTTGCTGACAAGGAAAGAAAAATTAAATTTAGCACATTTTCGAATTCCATACATCGGAGTACGTGTTTCTGTGTAGATTTCAAGAGACCTTCCATCTTTAAAACCGTATTTTTGAGCATTTCTGTAGTTAAAAATCAGGAGACTCTCTACAATGTAGTCTGCAGTGTACATTTTGGTACACAGTTGAACATTTGAACAGAGCAAAGATCAATGGGAAGCCCGTTATCCTTGGGTTTGGCAAAGTGTTTAAACCTGTCTGGGTTTAAGTATTCAGAATGATGAAATGTTAGCCCGTCTGAGACTACTTCAGCCTTTTTTCAGGTGCAATTTCGACAGCTGTGTAAAGGATTTATGCAAGTTTGGATGAATTCAAACACAGGTGTAAAAGATAAAAGGCAAGTGGAACAAATGGTCTACCTATGATCATTTTTCCACGTTTGGCCATCTTATTTGTGTCTGTTGATTCCAGTACCCTTTCATGCAACATCTATCTTATGAGTCATCAAAAAACACCACCTTATTTTAATTTATTACTAATAAAGAGTGAAATTTTGAACAAAATTATGCCTAGTTCTTCTCTCTAAACTCAACTCTTTTATTCCCTTGTGTTGCTTCCATCTTTTCTCCATAGCCTTCAAGTGGATTATTTGCCTCCCTCAGTCTCTTTGACCTGCAGATATATTTAGCAGATCTTACAGCAGTGTCAACATGATACTGTGAAGTATTTCACATAATCATTTCGATTATATTCTAATTGAAAGGCTTAATATTTTGTGTGCTCAGTAAGAACATAAGGCCTGGAGAGTGGCACAGCGTCTTATATCCTTTGTTCCTTATCACGCTGAACATAGTGTTTACTGATCGAGGTTAGTTAGGCAAAAAATAATTAGATCCTTAACATCCAATTTTAAAAATTTTGTACTCCATAAATATAGTGTTTTTTTTTAAAAGGATTTTGTCTTGGTTTTGTATCGCCATGATATGTTAAATAAAGAATGAAATGTACAGTACTGCCCAGATTTTGTCTAAAACAAAGAAAACACCCCAACACAACTAAGATGTCACCATAGCAATAGGTAAGAGTGGCCCAACAAAAGTGATAGCCGTGCCTGACAGACAAGTAGGACCTAAAGGAGCAGGATCACAGCAGAAGAAGGGACAAGACTGGCAGATTCACCAAAGCTGCCTGAACTTGTCCATAAGCTCATGTGTCACACAACAGTGCCACAGTCTTCTAGAAATTTTCAGAAGTACTTTGGGGTCCTGCATTAAAAACAAACAAAAAAACAGTAAAGCACAGAAGAGAAACTCAGGTTATGGGTACACCCATTCTGGGGTGATTGAAGCACTAGACAAGATTCAGGATCCCGGATTCTAGCTTAAAATACTAGCTGTGTAAATCCAGGGAGGTCCCAAGTCCTATGTCTCTTTTTCCTCATATGTGAAATGGGAATGATAAATTCTATACAATTTACTTTCAAAGAAGTTATGAGGTTTAAGTGAAGTAAGAAACATGAAACTGTTTTTGCAAAGTGTTGAGCACCATAGAAGTCAATATTGTTAGTGTCCTTTTATTCGTTTATAGGAAAAAAAGTGATGCATAATTTTACTTGCTCATAAAATTTGTTGGGATATTATTTTTGAAGAAAATTCTTAATTTTTGCAGAATTTGAGATTTTAGAGTATCAACTATTCCTTCTAAACCTACTTATTGAATTTACTTGTAACAGTCTAATTTTTGTTGCAAGTGGAATTCTTAGCTGTAAAACTCTAAGACATTTCACATTTATTCATTCCTGTCAGTTTAGGAAAACAGGAATAATTTGAATGTAACAAAACCGCAAACATTATAGCAGTAATGATTATTTACTTTTCTAATGTTTTGAAAACTCTGTAGTCCAGGCTTTAATAAATTCCCATTTTCTAAAAAAAGGCAATAAGGACCAAAAAAGACTCATTACTAAAATATGCATAATAGCTAACTTTTGCACCCAGCTGTCTGCCTAATTATTACATTTTTGAGCTACTGATATAAGCATTTTTCAAATTTTTGACGCTTTCTTTTGTCATCTGGAAACAGAGCTGAAAAGGACCTCACCAACACTTTTTTTTAAGGAAGGAATCAAACAAAGTATAAAGAGACTATATGATTAACCCAGCAAGGTATTGGAAGAACCAGGATCAATCAAGTCTCCTGATTTGGTCTTCCATCCTTTCCAGAACAACAGCCAACTATACTAATTTGAGGATTCCAAACACAATCCACTTTCCTTTATATGCAGTAGATGATGGAGGAATCTACATTAGGGAAGAAACAATTGGATACCACCTTGGAGGGATATGCTAGAATCCCAAGCTGCATCCCATACGTACTGAAGGCTACGTCATTACAGTAAAGTCACTTTCTAACACTAAGTTAATACCTTGCTCCCACTGTGGGGCCTCCCAGCTGAAAGCCACCCCCTGCAACACACACATACCCCCACCCCCAGCGAGGGCTTTCTAGCCATCCAAACGAAATCACCACCAACCTCTCTATCCCATCACCTCACTTTACTTCTCTGCATTTGCAATTTTGTGTGTGTGTGTTCCTGTCTTCCACACCAAAATGTAAGCTCCACGAGAGTAGGGGCCCTATCTGTGTTGCTTATCAGTCATTTCTCAGTGTCTAGAATAGTGCCCAACACTTAGAATACACTCAATAAATATTTGCTGAATGAATGTACCACTTGCTTTGTAACTGAATCAAATGCATTAACAGCACTATCATCACTTGCATTTCTGCCTTAGAATTTTTGTTCCAGGAGATTCTCAGCAGCATGCATTAACAAACAGTGAGATTCTATTTGTTTTCCTATTACCTGGGTTGACAATATTAGTAAAATATTCTATTTTGCTTTCTTTTGTATTTATAAGAGAAAAAAGACTTCTGCTCATGGGAAAAGAAATGTTATCTTTGCCCTTTAATTGGACAAATGGACTCATTGAATCAGTTTTTCCAATTTTTGGAAAACAAAAATTTCTCTAGTCCCCCAAGAAATTTTTTCCCCTTCTTCCTCGGCATTAACATACCCAGACATTCTGTTGTCTGTTTGCCCAGAAGTCCTTTCTCAAAGTGGTCCTCTTCAAAAGCTTTCAAGAACATACCAATGCTCTTTAGTGTGGAAGGCTATTTTTTAAAAGAGAAGGGGGTGGGGAGGAGGAAGTTAAAACAAAATGAAAGGATTGAAACCTCTGGCCTAATTGACTTGTCCACTTGGGGCTGTTAAAACACAATGGTTTTGTCTCTCCTGCTTATCGTGGGATAGACGCACTAAATGGCCGCCATACAATAAGCACTCTCCTCAAGGAATTAAGAGTTTTCTGCAACAGTAAACTTACCTACTTCATCGAATCTTGGACAATCTATGCTGAGCAGAGACCACTGAAACAACCTAAATGTCACTTGCCAAATAAATTAATTTATAGCTCTGGGAGGCTGATTTGTAACTCCGCACAATAGTAAAACCTGAGCTAACTAAGGCAAGAAGGAGAGAATGAAGTCCCACTGGCACCTTGTCTTTTGAAGTCGTCCCAAAACTTAAAGCCTGCATTTCATTTGGGAAAATCTTTTGCTAAAACCACTTCCCATATGCAACCCATCTGGAGGACTATAATCTAGTCTTGCCTGCAGCAAACCAACAATAATGATGCTTGCCTTTCATCACAGATCCCTGAGCACTAGACAAACATTAATTAATGCCCCCAACACACCTGTGAGGTAGGGAAGTATTATTATCCCTGGCTCTCAGATGAGGAAATCCAGACACCAAGAGGTTAAATGGCTTGCCTTAGGCCTCAGAGTGAGCTAACAACAATGCAAAACTTTCCACTAATCCTTGGCCCTCCTTATGGCTGGAGCTCTGAGAAACTTCCAGATCAGTTCATGAGCAGAACCATTTCTAGATGAGGTGGGCTCTAGCCAACTTATTTTATCTTTTCCACAGGAAGTTTGGACTCCATTCCAGACCATAAATGAACTCATGCCCAAAGGTCTTAAAATGCAGAAACAATAAGAAAATCTGGTGAATTTATATCTTTCAGTGCCCTTCCCCAAGTACACTTGAATCATGACATCTGAGGGAAAACAATCAACTTGCTGGCGCAAACTTCAGATAGCACTTAGAGAGAGGCTACTATGTGTCAGGCACTGTGATTTCAGTACTGGCTCCCATCTGCCTCCCAGAAAACTCAAGTGTGACTCCAGTAGAGTAACTATTGTAACTCTGGGGTCAAGTGGAAATTAAGAACTATTCTAATGATGGCTTCTCTCCTGCCCAAAAGTTGGTAAGAGGGTATAAAAATTACCAAGAGAAGCCCAAAGGTCAGCAATGCCGTGATCATTATACATCAGAACAGCCTTCCTGCTAATGTCACAAAATCTTGCAGCCTGCCCAGACTATCAAAAGTCCTACCAATATGTACAAGCCTACTTCTATGAATAACAAATAAGAACTGTTTGTCACTAATGGAATTTTTCTATGTCCCAGGCTTCACATAAAATATTTGCAACAACCTTCAAAGAGGTTGATAGTATTTTTCTCTCATTTTATAAATGAAAAAAAACAAGCTTGGTGTGTTACCTAACCTGCTAGTCAGCAACTAAAATCCCAGGTCTGACCACCAAGTCCATGCTCTTAACCATAATATTTTGCTACTTCTTTTCTGAGGATAACTGATTCTTGATTGATTATTTCTCCTTCTTTTACTGTTTCTTTATTCTCTTAGCACCTTCTATGAAAGTTTTTTAATAGTAGCCAGGCCTCCCTAGCATGAAAATGAGCCTAAATGCCAGGCTTTCCTATGAAAATCTGCTCTGCACTGGCCCACTCAGTAGTTGGTGACACAACTACACTGAACTTTTGGACTTTGCCAACCAAGATCTGGGAAGACTATCTTTTGATTCTGTTACATAAAAGACTCTTGTTTGAAGTATAGCTTCTTATTCAAGGAGCACTGGGACTGTTTCTGTACCCTGGACCTCATATCTGGTTCGAGCCCCTGATTTCAACCTGACCTCAGGCTTCTGTGTAATAATTCATCCATTTCTTCATCCATTCCTGTATCAGTTTAGACTGCAGGTATCAGATTAATGAAGTCAAATTAGCCAACAATAAAAAGGATTTATTGTTTGACTAAGTGAAAAGGCCAGCAGTAATGTGAGCTTCAGGTATGGTTTGATCAGGATTCTGGCTCTGCTTCTCTCGGATTTATTCTCCTCTGTAGGTCAGATTGTTTCTTCAACTGACTCCTTTCCTAGTTGAAAGACAGCTGTCAGTAGCAATTCAGGCTTCAGCTTCCTTGTTTATATCCAGAACATGGTGAGAAGAGGCGGCAGGAGAGAGGAAGAAAGAGAAAGAGAAATGGGGGTTTTAACTCAATGTCAAAATCATTATTTGAGAATTATGAGCTTTGTGCTTATTAGACCGCCCCTGGATCTACCTTAAGGCTAGGGAACTGACAACTACTCTGAATGGCTCAGGGTCTGAGTTACCTGATCCTATCACTATGCCAAATGGGGAGGTGGGGGGGGCGGGTAGGATTATCTGAATTGTCCCAAAACAACCCATCCCATTCTGTATTGCTGCAACACAGTGGTGGAGAGGTAGTTCCTCAAATGAAAATCTGGAGAGTACTAGGAAGGAGAAAAAGGGGTGATGAGTGCTAAGTAAGCAACCAATGAATGTCCTCTGTAGTCCACACCTTTGGCCACCCAAATTCATGCATATCCACCTTCCCATACCTGTACTTTCAAAATTGTCCACACATGTGCAAAATGAACTCACCCAATGGGATACAACACAATGCCTTGTGTAATTACTATATCCAGCTCCAAGCCTAAGAACGGCTAATGGTCAGACTACTCTGACAAATCTTGCATTAACCCCTCATGGCCTAGTGATGCATGGCCAAGTGTTGAAGTAACCTCCATCAATATACTTGATATACAATGGTGATGAGAAAACAAGACAACTGCGATTTTTAAAAATCCCATTTGGAAAAGAGAGAAAAGGGGAACAGTACACATTGGTCCCAAGCCTATAATATGTATCATATTCTACTAAACAGTAATATCAAGGATATAATGTTAAGATATAATATATGTGTTGCATATTATATGCATATATTATATAAACATGAATTTAATAAACATAATGTTATAATATGCGTATTTCACTGCCTTGACAGTGGAATTCATTCCTTTGTCTGACAATTAGCTGATTTGTCTTCTTCTGGAGGTAGAAAGTTAACACAAGTGCTTGGAAAGAGCAGGGGTATCATACTTCTCTACCATTAATCAATCAGGATCTGCCTGAGGAGCTTGAAGCAAAGTTAATCTTGCCCAAACTTCAAGTCTGCTATACAACACACAATGGAGGAGGGGTAATTTTCTAAATGAAAATCTAGGTTCTGTTAGGACATAGGATGAAAGTGAATGGATACTGGTACAGATTGCTAGTTGCCTACTCTAATATTCACTCTCCTCCTTTTCTCTAATAACGGAACTCCAGATTGTCTTTGACAGAATTAAAGATCTCACTGCCTAGCCTCCCTTAGAGCTAATTGTGGACATGTGCCTAAGTTCCAACCAGTAAGATGTAAGCACAACTCCTTTGTGACAGATAAAGGAAAATTAAAGGAAATTTCTGGTGCCTCTTCTCCCTTTCCTCCATCTTGCCATCTGGAACATGGTTGTGACGACTAGCATTCTAGCCACCATCTTGGACCATAAGGACAAAGGCCACTTCTTAGGGATGGTAGAGAGTAAGCTGGAAAGAAACTGGATCTCTAACTTCATGGAGTCACTGAAGTATCCATGAATCCTCTACCTCAAGACTTCATTTACATGAGAGAAAAAATAAATTTTTACCTTATTTAAGCCATTGTTTGGGAGGGGCATGGTAGTTTTGATTAATATTAATCTAGTAGTAAGTAACCAAAATTTTTTCATTTAACCAATATTTATTTGGGATCTTCCTGTGCTAGATGCCTTGATCTTCAGTTTCTTTTACTCATTCTACAGCCAGATTGTCCCTCAACCTACTCTGACACTTTGTGCAGTTGAGAGTTCTACCTCCACTGTCCCCTGCTTTCCAGGGCCCAGTGTGACACTAATTCCTTTTCTGGGCAAGTTTTTCTCTCACCCTATTTAGGTGGATGATTTCAGATTTTTGCATGTCCTTATTCAGTTAAGCTGGATTTTATTTAATATTCCAGGGGAAATGAATTATTGCACATTCTTAGTACCTAACAATGCATTTGACCTGGTTTGTCTTCATTCAAAATCATAAATTCCTCTCTGACACTTCAGCCTCGACTTTCTTCTGTGAAGTGATTTTCTAATTGAGCATGCCCCAGGTTGGGCTAACAAAAACCTGACTTGGATGACAGTACATATGAATGTAGCTCATATTACATATTTTTTATTTTTATGGGTCTATGTCAGTAACTATGCATGATTAGAATAGAATATGTGTAAGTGGGCACTTTAATGCTTTTCAGTAAAAAGAATGACAATATATTTGTTCACTAATTTGAAACACTATACTAATAATACCTGTATCTTTATTGAACACTTACAGTGTTGCACAGAAAACACTAACCACATTAAATTACATTATCACACTTAAATCACATAATGACCCTATGCTGCAGGAGCTATTATTACCTACATTCTGAAGATGAGTAAACCAAGAAGTTAAACAATTGCCAAAAGTCACACACCTAGAAAGTGATGTGTTGAGTCACACATCTAAATCTGGATGGCAACAAAACTCTCAGAGCCTACATAAGGAAGAGAAATTTTCCAGTGGTACCTCACCTGTAGTCACAAAGACAACCTGCCCTGAGCTATACAGTCAGTCCTTGGATTGGATGGGAAAAGATATGCATAAGAAAAAAGATCAATGCATATATATTTTTTTGCTTTTAGAAAGTAGCAAGAGCCACTCATACACTTCCCTATTCTCTGTCCGGCATTTAATCTCTAGAATCCAAGCAAAAAGTCAGGGAGACCCCTCCACTGAATAATTAATAAGCCAGAAAATCCATTTGCTTAGAAATTTAAGACATCCAACACAAACTCTGTGTGGGTGTATGTATGTGTGGACACACACAGTAGTCCCCTCTTATCTGCAGTTCTGCTTTCTGAGGTTTCAGTTACCCAGGATCAACCACGGTCGAGAAGCAGATGATTCCCCCGACTAATCATTAGAGGTTTAGTAGTAGCCTAACGCCACGTCACAATGCTGACACAACGTCACTCACCTCACTCCATCTCATCATGTAGGTCTTTTATCCTCTCACATCATCACAAGAAGGGTGAGTACAGGACCATAAGATATTTTGAGAGAGAGAGAGAGAGATGGTGAGAGAGAGAGAGCACATTCACCTAACTTTTATTATAATTATAATCATGATCATGGTTCTATCTTATTATTGTTGTTGTTAATCTCTTACTGTGCCTAATTTATAAATGAAACTTTATCATAGATATGGTGTATATAGAAAAAAACAATGTATCCATAGGGTGGGCACCTGGGTGGCTCAGTTGGTTAAGCGACTGCCTTCGGCTCAGGTCATGATCCTGGAGTCCCTGGATCGAGTCCTGCATTGGGCTCCCTGCTCGGCAGGGAGTCTGCTTCTCCCTCTGACCCTCCCCCCTCTCATGTGCTCTCTCTGTCTCATTCTCTCTCTCTCAAATAAATAAATAAAATCTTTAAAAAAAAAATGTATCCATAGGGCTTGGTACTATCTGCGATTTCGGGCATCCGCTGTGGATGTGGGGAAGACTGATACGGGTGTGATCTCTTAATGAAGGTCTTGGACTTTTTTGGAATTTTAGCATTGTTTTCTAAATCTGAAAGCCCTCTTTAAAGGCAGGTTCCCTGATACACATGCAAACACCAAAACACCCCGCTTCCCATCACCAGCTGTTAGAAATCTTCTGCTTGTAGTGCAGAGTTAGAAAAAAAACAGGGTCAACCTTGCTAATAACAGCCCTGCCTGTGAGGGCTGTTGATAGAACACGTGACAGTGAAGCCACCAGCAAAGAGTATTTGTTTTAGCCATTTACAGTTTTACAAAGAATGGAAAAGAGACTGGAATGAAAGAGCTCCAGAATAAAGAGCCATGCTCACACTGTGCCACCTGTAGGCAGAGCCCGGTAATCTCAGTGAACACCTGGTAACAGGAAAGAGACCTTATTCACCAGAAATGAGGGAATAAGCCTGGAAATCAGTGGGGTCACTGAGACAATAGCACAAGGTCAAGGGTCAACTTTGGGGGAGTGGGGGAGGGACAAATCTACCCCACACCACCTATGGTTTCTCAGGGCTGCTACCAAAAGAAACAAATCTGTATTTCAACCTTTCATGTTTTAAGATTCCACCATGTAGTGTGATGCATTTAAATGTATTGGGGCATATTCTTATTGTAGGGGTAAGGGATGTTTTAAGCTCCCTTTGATGCTCACTCTACTTTTCTGAGAGGTAGCTTCAATTAGCTGTAACAGGCTTCACCAACCCACTGATCATTTTCGGGATCCAGTCTTTTGGTTTAACGTGTAGCTCAAATCAAGGAAAACTGTGGATGTGTTGAGTATGCATCAGTATGAGTCAGAGCCGTTCTGTTCAATTAAGTAGCCATAAGCCACGTGTAGCTACTCAAGTTTAAATTAATTCCCAATAAATAAAATTTAAAATTCTGTTTCTCAGTCACAAAAGCACCATTTCAAGTGCTCCATAGTCATTTTTGACCAGTGGCTTCCATAGAGATAACCCAAATACAGAACATTCCATCACTGCAGAAAGTTCTGTTGAACTGTGCCTGTCTCTAGTGTAGATCATCAGAGTCAGAGATCCCCCTGCTGAGAGATTTAGGCTGTGTATTACAGATATTAACTACAAAAATTGTCTTAGTGAATTTGAGTTATACTTTTATGGATTCGCAATCATTCATGAGCTGGTCATTTAATTCAACTATAACTTTCTACTAGCCACATGTGGCTAGAATTGAATTCACCTGCATGTGACAAAAACACAAATTAACGGTACCTTAAACACACACAGTTCTATTAAACACACAGAGCTCCAGAGATCCAAATCCAAAGCTGGTATAGTAATTAGATTATTCATTAGCGGCCCAGGCTCCTTCCCACTTTCTGTTGTGTCACCCCCTAGGAAATGGACTTCAGTGGCCTTGTCTAAGATGGTATCTAGAGCTCTAGGCTCTATATCTGCCTTCCAGACAACTTCAAGGAGAAAAGGGAAGGTGATAGGTAGGCCCTCTCCTTTAAGGATATTTCCTTAAGTTGCAAATGACATTCTTGCTTGCCTCCTGTTGTCCAAAATGTAAATGCATGGCCACTCCCGGCTGCACACAAAGCTGGGGAATGTGGCCCTTATTCTGGTGGCCAGAAGATTAGGGGTTTTATTACTTTGGAAGGGAAGGAAAATGGCCACTGGAGCCTCTATCATTCTAATAGTGTTGCCAGACGGTAAAAGGGAGAAATAAAAAGAGGGTAAGGAGAATTCATTTTTCTAAGTACAAGCAACGTTGGTAAGAAGTTGAAAATATGTGAATGTATTGAATAAATTAAAATCTCTGAGTTTCTGGTGATTTTTCAGCCATTTATATTTCCTTGGTGGCCACCTAAATGCTGTGATTTAAGGAGACCCTTCCACTCCTAAACTCTCCTTCACAGTGCTCAGAATTCTTCAGTTAGCTCTCTCATATGACTTGAAATGCAGATTTATTGCTTTTAACAAGGTGTTTACAAAATGCAAACATTCCTGGGGATGGTAAGAATATTCATTCATTCCCAATTTATTATGAATTAGTCAAATCCAACTTTTGATACCCGAAGATGGAGGGATTGACTGAATGGGAACTTTTTGGTGAATGGGGAGAATGGAGAAGTAATTTTGCAACTTGGGATTGGGAAGGCATGAGAGGAAAAGCGTTCTGGGTGTTTTGTACTGGTGTTGAGAGTAGCTAAAAGAGCAGAATCAGATCATTGGAAACTTGGGGAGAAGATAAGGGAACATCAGGGAAGGGGAGTCGAGGGGAGGGGAGAGAGAATGAGGAGCACTAAAATGAATGGACGTGAGAGCTGAGAGGGCATCAAAGATGAATTTCATCTTGAAATTTTGCCTAGAATTGACCATGAATATTCCAGTATTTGTGTGGTTTCTTAGCAAAATATTCAAGAATACAACGTTTTTATGTTTTGTTAAGAAATTAAAAGACCTCTAGGAGGCTAAAATGCAGTGCTAACCTAAGCACAAACATTCTGTTTACACACAACAAAAGTAAAAAAAAAAAAATTCTATTAACTAAAAAGCCTCTCTTCCTGTTTTTGAACTGCGTTGACTCATTCACTCTTGATTTTAATTGAGCTGTCATTTTTTTCAGAGATCCCATCTAATAGCAACAGTAACAACAGTGAGAGCATTTAACAAGAACTCCGAGGAAAGCACTATTCTAAGTGCTTTACATTATTATTTTATGTAATCTTCACAGCATCTGTTTGAGGTAGATATTGTTATACCCATTTAACAGAGAAGGAAACTGAGGCTCGGAACCATTAAGTGACTTGTGTAATATAACACAGCCAGGAGTGGCAGAGTCAGGCTCCAGACCTAGAAGGCTGAACTCCAGATTCTGTGCTCTTAACCCCTACACTTACACTGGCTCCTGACTTGATGTTTGTCAAAAATATCAATGATACATATTTAGATTAAAAGTGACACCTGAACAGGCCATATGCTATACTCCTTTCTCAATAAAGCATTTTCCATGTGATTGACATGACTTCTGACTGCCTCAAATGTCCTTTATAGAGATGGATTGCCACTTCCTCCTACAACATTCTTCAGCATCCTTCTCCCCATTTCCCTGTCTCATGCTCCCCACCGCAACCCCCATTACCACCACCTCCAGATAGCAACCAAGGTGTTTTCTGTCAATGGTGTCACCTAGTGGTCACAAAGAGGAATCCATGTATTTCTTGTCCCTTTCCTGTGCTCTATCTTATTTTCCTCTTCAAGGATTATTTCGGCAGAACATATTCACCTCTTTTAAATGATCACTCCCAAGTCATTCAGTTCTACCTTAAATAATCTTTTCCACTCATATCCATTCATCTCAATTAACTCCCTTTCTTCTCATTCTCTCTCTCTCTCTTTGAGGGAAAATATCTCTCCCACTCATTTATTTTACTAGCCAGGAGGTCAACTTAATCATCAGGGTATAGTGGGCTCTGGAGTAGGACAGAACTGAATTTGAATTCCAGATCCACCACTTATTAATGATGAGATCTTGAGCAAATTACATAACCTCTCTAAAATCTCAGTTTTCAAATCTGTAAAATGGAAATAAATTGCCTACTTTGAGTTGTTACAGGAATGAAATTAATTAAAATAACTTAAGAAAAGCAATAATACCTATCTGTACGTAGTGGGTATTTAATGAATATCATTTCAATGCCCTCCTAGGTAATGCATAAAATAATCATGTTATTGTATTAAAAAAGAAAGAAAGAAAGCCATACATCCTAGGCTAAATAGTTCTACTATAGAACCATTGTCTGTAATACCTAAAATATTTCAAATAAGTTCCCATCACAATCTCCACAACCTCCATCTGCTTGCTGGTTCTTCTCTTTATTAAAATGTATGGTATCTCTTCTTCATGATGGATAAATCAAATATTTATGGAATAGCCTGGGTATATAACCAACATTAATAAACACTATTCCTATGTAAAAATGCATTCTAAATTCCAAAGATTCATAAATTAGGAATTTCTTCTAGTTTGCTTTTAAAATTATGAAAAACTCTAAAGTAAATGAACCCAAAGGTAAAGTGTGTGTGTGTGTGTGTGTGTTTTCCTAATGGAGACCAGGACTTCTAAGCAGATCTGCTCACAAAATAGAATAGAATCTGTTGATACACTAGAGAAAAATGTTAAAATTAACCTGCTCTAAGAGGTACTGATTCTCTTCAAACATAGTTTGTCTTTTCAGTTACACATGTGACACGTAAAACAGATCCAGCCATAGAAGCCTGTGAACTAGCACTGGCAATATATGCAAATTATTAGTTTATGTTACTTCCCAAAATGGAATGTTGCAAAGGCAACTCAATGGGGAAAGGATAGTCATTTCAACAAATAGTATGGAAACAATTGGACATCTATATACAAAAGAATGCACCTTGACTCATACTTCATACGATATATAAAAATTAACCTAAAATGAACTACAGACTAAAACTATACACCTCTGGAAGAAAATATAGGAATAAATGAGAACTTGGGTTAGGCAATGATTTCTTAGAAATGTTACAAAAAGCATGACACACAAAAGAAGCTGATAAGTTGAACTTCATTAAAACTAAAACTTCTGCTCAACAAAAGACACTATAAAAAATTAAAAAGTAAGCCACAGACTGGTAAAAATATTTCTAATACATGTATCGATAAAGGGCTTGAATCCAAAACATATAAAGGACTCTCAAAATGCAATAATAAGAAAACAAACAACCCAATTAAAAAATAAGCAAAAGATTTAAACACTTCACCAAAGAAGATATACAGATGCCAAAGAAGCTCATTCAAAGATGCCCAACATCATTAGTCATTAGGTAAATGTAAATTTGAACCATGATGAGATATATATCCATTAGCTTGGCTTAAAATGAACAAAAACAAAAACCTGACAATACTATCTGCTGACATAGTTGCAGAGCAATTAGAACTTTCATACATTGCTGCTAGACATGAAAAATGGTTCACCCACTTTGGAAAAACACTTTGGTAGTTTTTTAGAAAGTTACACATGCACTTACTATATGATTGGGCAATCCTCTCTGAAGTACAAAAGAAATGAAAACATGTTCAAATCAAAATCTGAATGCAAATGTTTATAGTAATGGATTTATTCATAATCACCAAAAACTGGAAACAACTTATATGTCATTTACTGGTAAATGGATCAACAAGGTATGGTACATCCAAACAATGGAACAATACTCAGCAATAAAAAGAACCAAGTACTGGTACATACAGCACCATGGGTGAATGTATTGTGCTGAGTGCAAGAAGCCAGACTCAAAAGAGTACATACTCTATGGCATTCTGGAAAAGGGGAAGCTACAGGGACAAAGAAAAGATGGGTTGTTGCCAGGATCTGGGGGTCAGGGATGAGTTGATGACAAAAGGACATGACAGAACTTTTGGAGCTGACAGAGATGCTCTACATCTTGATTTTTGTGGTTGTTACATAACTATATCCTTTTTCCAAACTGTGCACTAAAAAGGTGGATTTTACTGTCTATGAATTATAACTCAAAAAAAATACAATAATATAAGTGAAAGTATTCAGTTTTGTGTTTCCTTTCAGGAGGCAGATAGAATTAAAATTACAAACATTTTTATTTTTGCAGTTCATATGTATAAAATCATGTAAACTGTCATAGTTACCCAAAACATTAACAATGGTTATCACTGGGTGGCAGAATTACAGATGCATTTTCTCTCTTTCCTTATCTCTGCTTTCTAATTCTCCTACAACGGACATATTCAATAAGAACAGAGCTATAAATTCATTCTTACCAATATCATTAGTTTTTGACATATAAATAAGAATTTTAGTGCAAGAGGTATTTAGATCATCTTGTCCCAGGTATTGTTAAAGGATAACTAAAACAAAACTCATGAGGTCAGATGATTTCTCTAAGGTACACAGGGGAGCAACTGGAATAATTAAAGGGAACACAAAATGTTTTGCAAGTACTTTTACATAACAATAACTAGAATCAATAAATAAAGACATTTTTTTAATTATGCCCAAAGAAATTATGTTCTTTCCAGCCTGATAATTGGGATATATTTCTTAAAAAGGTTCTGCCTTGCCATGAAATCTAACTTCTGCTTCTTGCATCCCCCTCCCATAGTGGTAAATTACAGACACTGGGATGTGCCCACACACTACACCTTGGCAAGAATTATCAGAGCAAGAAATCAACGTATTCTGTAGTTGCTCCTACTTAACAAAGGAAATTTTCTTCTGCAAATATGAAAATTGTCCTAAAATAAATTTGAAACCTATCTTGAAAGCATATTTAAAAATTTTAAGGTACTCTACTAAGTGAGGATGCATTGAGAAGTAATTTAAAAATGATTTATGCTTACCAGCCTTAAGTCAAAGTCAAGATGAAGTAAAGAAAATCAAAATCAAACAGGTGTAACTGCCTGGATTACAGAATTTATGTTGGTAAGCAGAAGCAATTCATTGACTCACAGAATACTAGAGTTTTTAGGAAATCTAAAAGATCAGCTCATCAACCTCCTATATATTGCTACATTGCTTCATAAAAAAAAAAAAAAAATAGGGCGCCTGGGTGGCTCAGTTGGTTAAGCGACTGCTTTCGGCTCAGGTCATGATCCTGGAGTCCCGGGATCAAGTCCCGCATCGGGCTCCCTGCTTGGCGGGGAGTCTGCTTCTCCCTCTGACCCTCCTCCCTCTCATGCTCTCTGTCTTTCATTCTCTCTCTCTCAAATAAATAAATAAAATCTTTAATAAAAAAAAAATAGGCAGGGGAGCCTGGGTGGCTCAGTTGGTTAGCATCCAACTCTTGATCTCAGCTCAAGTCTTGATCTCAGGGTCGTGAGTTCAAGCCCCACATTGGACTCCACGCTGGGCATGGAGCCTACTTTAAAATAATAATAATAATAATAACCCAGAGAAAATAAGTGCTTTGTCCCAAGTCTCACACCACATTAGGGCAGCTAGACTGAAAAAGGACTCCCAATTCTAGTGCACCATGAGACAGGAAAGAAGCCACTAGGCAGAATGGAGAAGTGAACTGTGAGGGTGTAATATCACCCTCCATTTTGATATGTGCTAGTTGAAGAACAAAGTTATTTTTATTAATGTTGACTGGTTGTTTTGTGTTTTTTAAACTGGAAGAAGAGAGATCTAGGCCTGTAAACAATCACAGCAGATGATAGTTCTTTGGGGAGGTATTTTTTTACTATCAAGTAAGCACTGTGTTATTTCTGGTACATTCCAGAAGTACTAGTGTTGATAAATTATACTGCTATGCTTGTAGCCACTCTCTAACAATATTTGTAGTCAACAAGTTGGCTCACATAATTAGAAAAATGGGAATGGGGAAAGAAAAGAAGACATACTACTAATCCTAAATCCTAAACGTGTCAAGAATCTTCTGGGATTTATTAGAGTCAAGAAGTTGCCTTACGGATCCATTTAAGATAATTTCAAAGCTAAATGGGGTATAGATATCCTTGCCTCAGAAACTGTTCTTGAATTGGATCAGCATAATTTGGTGCTGGTCTCAGGACATTCAGCATAATTTTTTAATTAAAAAAAATTTTTTTATGCAAGAGTAATACATGCCAAATGTTTTTTAATAAGAAAATGATTTAGAAAGGTATTTTGAAGAAGAAAATAAAAATAACACATAATCCCACATGCCAAGATAGCCACAGTCCAATTTTGGTGTATTTCCTTCCAGACTTTTTTTTGTTTATGTATGTATGTGTATTTGTGAGCTAATTTGCAAACATTTACTTAAATGTAAAATTAATATATAATGTTATTTTGTAGTTACACTTTTTTTACTTAAAACTAAAATCATAGAAATTTATTTTCATGACAACAAACACAAATTCACATCATTTTAAATGTTAGACAAGCCTTTGTAGATGACTATTTAAGTTGATAACAGATTTTTATAAATCAAAAATGTTATCTGAAAAATAACTGACATATCATTAGTTACTTGATAATTATTTCCTTTGCAAAAAAAATATAGAAGTGAAATAACTAGATAAAGGAATATTTTTTGCATATATGAAAAACTGCCCTCTAAAAAGATTGTGCCTACTTATACTACCATTCGCAGTATATGAGACTGTCAATTTCCCTACTCCTGTATCAAGAGTAGATATTATTTTTAATACTTTTTTCACTCTGAGAGTGAGTAAATGATATCGTTTTTATTTCTATGTTTAACTATTAGTGAAATTGACTATTCTTCATGTATTTATTGGCCATTGTTTTTTTTTTTTTCTCCTTAACTTGTCTTTGTCTAACTTTCTATATGGGTGTTTATAAGTATGAGAGACTTTTTTCACCATAAGATGTGCATAAAAATTCTGATTGACATTAGGTTAATGGCAGCTACCTGGATCTAAATCTTGGCACACACTCTCTCCAAAATCATAAGATAAAAAAGGGGAACAAATAAACCACACATGACCCAGGAGACAGAGAATACTTCAAATTACTAAATTCCAAATCAAATATTAGACTTCCTGCTGTCACTACAGGCCAACTGGAATGGAGAGTAGTAGAAAGTAGTCTTAATATGCTCTCTGGGAAAAGAAGAGATGAACAGAGGACATCGATAAAACAAAGACAAAATCCCTCCCACAAAGAGAAAGTCCAACACTAAGCTCTAAAATAGAAAACACAAACCTGGAACATGGTGGACCATGGCACCAGTTACATAAAAATTCAGCAAAACTGGAGGTGGCAGTCTTGAAGAAGCATTACTTCTGGAAGAAAAAAGATAGGGAGGAAGTACCCTTCTGTGATGTGGAAGTGAAGGAAAAGAAGTAAGAGGAGAAAGGTAATGATTTTGTATAAATAAAAGAGAATCACAAGGCATGCCAAAAGCTCCCAATGTTGTCCATTTAAAAAATTGCATTTCACTGTATTGACAGATGTTCTTGAGCTAGGAACTCTCTGTGAAATATCTATAAATAGGAGAAATAAAAACAAATCTATTCAAGCTGCTGTAGTAAGAAAACAGAACATGCAAATCAGAACATTCCACCTGATGAAAATCCTCCACAAAAAAAAAAACTGCAAAGCAGAAGAAAATCATAACACAACACTCTAAATGGAACTAAATATTCTCAAGCATTTACTTGTAATTAAAATTTACTTAGTACCAGAAATCTGAAAACTATTCATAGAAATGGATAAAAAGGGAAGAAGAGGAACAAGAGTTAATTGAATGTAAGAAAAAATTTGAAGAGAAAGAAAAAAAGAAACAGTCAGGAATGGAGAATAAATTATAAGGTGCCTAAAGGAGAATATTTTCAAATGAAGAAAGGTAGGAAAACAAAAAATAATAAAAATGACATAAAGAGAGAGAGAAATAAAAATAATCAGAGAGAAAGTGGTTAAATAGAAGACTAGCAAATAAGATCTAACATATGTATAATTGGAGACCCTAAAGAAGAAAAAATAATGCTTTCTAAAAATAAGAGAAAATACAAATAGGTATATTGAAAGGACCCATCATGTACCTAAGAAAGTTGATTCAAAAATGGTTAATTCTGAGAATATCTGCCTTTATTTTGAAGGAGGGTAAAGCCAATTAACTTTACCATTGTTAAGTATGAAGGGAGTACAAAGGAGATGGGAGAAAAGCCTCAATGCAAAAGAGGCCAGAGAAAGAGAAAGAGAGAGGGAGAAAGAGAGAAAAAGAACAGAAAATTTAATGCAAATACAGAACATGATAAGGTTAGAAATAAACCCAAATATATCCATAATCACGATACATGGAAATGTACTAAACACTCCAATTAAAAAACAAAGGTGGTCAAAAAAAATATTTAATGCTATGGTATTTATATAATGTCTTTACATTATAAATTAAATATATTAGAAATGTTAAAAGAGTTTGGTAAGATAGCTAAGTTCTTAGAAAACAATATAAAAAATCAATTGCATATTTTTTTTAAGATTTTATTTATTTATTTGACAGAGAGAGACACAGCGAGAGAGGGGACACAAGCAGGGGGAGTGGGAGAGGGAGAAGCAGGCTTCCCACTGAGCAGGGAGCCTGATGCGGGGCTCGATCCCAGGACCCCGGGATCATGACCTGAGGCGAAGGCAGAGCTTAACGACTGAGCCACCCAGGCTGCCCATCAACTGCATTTTTATACACTGCAACAATCAATTAGAAAATGTAAATTTTAAAAAGCCACCATGCACAATAGCTACAAAACACAAAAATATTAAATATTTAGGGATACGTGCAACAAAAGATGTTCTTTTATTGGTAAAACTGCAAGACCTTAAATGATTAGACAGATAAAACATATGATAGAGATTTCAGTGATTGCCAAATGTATTCCTATTTTCAATGAAATGTCAATCAAATTCCCTCAATAGTGTTTTTCATGAAACTTGAGAAGCTTATTTTTAAAAATATATGAGGTGCACCTGGGTGGCATAGTCAGTTAGGCATCCAACTCTTGGTTTTGGCTCAGGTCATGATCTTAGGATCATGAGATTGAGCCCCGCATGTGGTTCCACACTCAGCGAGGAATCTGCTTGTCCCTCTCACTCCCCATCTGCCCCTCCCCCTGCTTGTGCACACTCTCTCTCCCTCTCTCTAAAATAAATAAATAAAATCTTTAAAATAAAAATAAAAAGTATATGGAAGAGGGGTGCCTGGGAGGTTCAGACAGTTAAGTGGCCGACTCTTGATTTTGGCTCAGGTCATGATCTCAGGGTTATGGGATCAAGCCCTGCATTGGGCTCCCTAGTCAACAGGGTGTCTGCTTGAGATTCTCTCCTTCTGCCCCCCCCTCCATTCATGCACTATCTCTAAGATAAATAAATAAATCTGGAAAAAAAGTATATGGAAGAACAAAGGACCAAATAAACAAAAACAACTAAGACACTCCTGAACAATAACAAAGTAGGTGATCTTATATTATCAGATATCAAGACAAGATAAAGCCATACTAATGAAGACAGAAGGATGTTGGTGCAAGGATAGCCAGGTAGACCAATGAAACCTTATTAAAATAATGAAAATTCCATTTATGTTTAAGCATGGCAGATCAGTGAAGAAAAGATGGACTATATTGGCTATTCATATAGGAAAAAATTGATTTGGTTATTTACCCCTCACAACTCAAATATCTATTCTAGGTGGATTAAAGTCTTAAATATGATTAGAAAAACTGTAAAACTTTTTAAGATAATAAGGAGAAATTCTTTATGACCTCAGGTTAGAGAAATATTTCTTAAGCAAAACACAAAGTATATAAAGATATAGGAGAAAAAATGATAAATTTGACTATTATGAAAGTAATTTTTTTTATTCCTCCAAAACCACCATAAAAAGGATAAAAAGATAAGCCACATATTGGGAGAAGACATATATAGCACATATAACTGACAAAAGGCTAGTCTTTTAACTGCATGAAGGAATCCTGCAAAGACAACTAAATAGAAAAAATGAGTCAAATACATGAACAGGAAGAGGAAATCCAAGTGCTTCATAAACACTTAACAAAGAAAGAAAATTTGTAGAGAGAGAAAGAAAATGTCAGCCTCATTAGAAATCAGGCAAAAGCAAATTAAAACTACAGTAAAACACCATTCCACATACACCAGAATGGCAAATATTTTTAAGTTGGTTAATACCAAACAACTGCATGAGAGAATAGGATGGCATTACCTAGTAAAGGTACATTGCTGGAGGTAAAATATACATTCTGTGACTTGGCAACTCCTAGAGAAACACTTGAACATATGCATCAGGAGACAAGAATATTCACAACAGCATTGTCTCAAGTGCCCATCAAAATAGATAAATATATTGTGTTTTTAGACAATGGACTACTATACAGAAATGAAAAATGAAGAAATTACACCTACTAGCATTCCCATAAATTAGTATTATTTCACCTTATTTAAAGCTCATATATAGGCAAAATTGATATATTGTTTAGAGATGCTTAAATAGGTGCTAAAACAACAGAGAAAAATGAGAATAATTAACAAAGTAAAAGACAGTGGTTACCTCTTGATGGAGAAAGTGAGAGATGTTTTTGGCAAGCGACACATAGTAAGCTTCTAAGTTATTAGAAATATTCTATGTCTTTATCTAGGTGTTGGATACACTACTGTTTATTTTAAATTGTACATACATGCTTTAAACATTTGTGCGTATCATATCTGCTACAATTAAAAATCAAAAGGAAAGGATTATAGTGAAAGCTCCGTTTGGGGCTGCCTTCTCCTGGAATGTTAGCCAGATGAAATTTTTAACATTTTAAACTTGTATCTCTTGGAAATTAAAACCAAAACAGGCAGGCTCTAAGCCTCAGATTTCAGACCAGCTGGATGAGTGATTTTGCTTATGCTATCTGCTTTGGTTATTTAAGTGACAGATTTTCTTTATCTGCCATGAGAAATTCATTTAAAAGCCAGAAGGCACAAAGCTGCATTTGACAAATAAAATATTCTGTGTGTCTCATCTTCTCTTTCCTTGGTTATTTGCTGTTGTTGCACAACTCCTGGGAGGACAACTTTTTACTAGCACCTGTGTATACCAGCATCAGTATCTAATGCATTTTAGTGGGAGTTAATTTATATCAGATTCTAAAACAGCTGGGCCAACTCTCTGATTCACAGATCGGTGAGCAGACTCCTGAGTAATTCCATCCAGCGAGAGAGAGAGAGAGAGAGAGAGAGAGAGAGAGAGAGAGATCTATTCGTATGCAATAGACAAATTGTAGATAGGGAGATGGTGGGAAAATAGGAAGATATATACATATGTAAATGGGAAAGAAAGGCAGAGAGAGAGAATAATTTGATAGGATTTTTAATGTATATTTTCATGTCAGCTCTAAATATGTGACAAACTAATGCAAAATCAATGTAATTTGAGTTCTTGGGTCCAGCCATACCTGAGGTAAGACTCTACCCCAGGACCAGTTATATGAGTCAAAAAAAAGTTTCTCATTTTCCTAAGGTATCTAAATTTTGGATTTCTGTTTTTTAAATAAAAGAAGTCCTTATTATAGCACACTGTCACTAAAGAACACTGGATACAGTGTAACATAGTGAAAGATTTGTGGAATGCAACATACTAGTTTCAGGGGCTTACCAAGAGTCACAGAAACAACTGTATTTTGTTGCAGAAAAAGTCAAATCTGCAGTGATCTGGGCACCGAGCAATTGGTGAGGGTGTTCAGCACACACACATATTTAATGAGGAAAGGACAGCCAGATTTAAAATCACACCTCTCAACCCCTAAATTAGAGAATTCTTTCAATATTTGCACACATAATATCTTCACTTCCAAATCAATAAAATGTGATTTTGATATGGACCTGTGTGGATAATTTTCTGTTTCTCATGTATCCCTTGAACCAACCAGTGGCTCCACCCTGGGAATGAGAAACCTAAATAGAGAATGTGGGCCCTCCTCCTTCCTTCCGTGTTTTCTGAAGAGAATAGAAAACAGCTCCACCTAAGGAATGAAAACTTAAAATGCCTGTGAAATAAGAGCTCACTGAGATTGGGGAAGAGACAGGAGGGAGAGGTATTAGGTTTGGCCAAGACTTTCAATTAATGTAATCCAGATGTTGGTCTAAAATCTAGATAAGGTTGTCTTAAAGCCCCCTTTCCATCATTTGTGGAAAGTCCAATGCCGTCCCCCAAATTTCTGTGAATTCCTTATATTTCCAAGGTCACCTGCAGAATTCCTTCCAGTTTTGGATCATCTTCTCATCATCCAATCTGGATAAGGATATCAGCCACTTTTTATGATTTCTACACCAAACAAATAAGCAAAAGCAAAAACACTCACAAAAGGCTTTGTGAGTATGGAGGTCTATAAACACAAAATGTTGTTCTTTAAAGTTGTTCTTCATTCTTCCAACCTGCTTCTCCTTCTCCTTACCCCTTACCCCATCTCCTCAGCCACAGCCCCATTCAGTTCAAGTACAGAACCAGCCATCTATCTCTTTTGTTGCCTGGTCTACAGCTAACCCACACTTCTCATTATTTACCCTGAGGTTTATTAAATGTTTTCCTGCACAAAGCAACCAAGAGAATTTTGGTTTCAAGTGTTAGATAATAAAGTTTGTCACCATGATATTGCAAAGGACCAAAGAGCATGGAAGTGTCCCCAGAGAAGGGCATTTTCTGTGTCCCCAATTAATGGCATGTTTGTAGAAGAGGCAGAGGCTCAGGGGATGTGCAAGGCCCTCTGCTCTTGGGACTCAACCCTGGAGAACATACCAAGGAAGGGTTCCCAAGCCAAGAGGGCTAGAGCAGAGGACATGCTAGACATTCAAGACCCGCAAAGACAGTTTCCAAGAATTTGTGAAACTCTGTCTCCTTATGTAATCTGAAGGTCTAGGCTTGTTGATCATATTTTTTATTCATTAAATCTTTTTCTAAAACATCCTTTGGGGAAAAAAATAATAAAACATCCTTTGGGGCTGATGGTGGTAGGGAAGGAGGATGGAAAGCTTAAGTTTACCTCACTTTTAGATATACTTTTAAAAAGGAATTATCTTTATTATCTCCAATGAATCTCATTTTTCCCTCAAATTCATATGCCCAATGATGGCAAGAGGAAAAAAACATATTTGTCAGTTAAAGCTATCCCAGCCTCTTTTGGTCTAATGCAGTTGATAGTAGATTAAATATTCATTTAATTCAAAGTTCAAACTCTCTAGCAGGGCTGAGCATTTTTTCTCAGGATGCCTTTCTCCATCCTCCTTCTCTCAAGATTGTGTCTGGGCAAAAGTTACATAACTTTGTGGGGGGCTGGGAGGAGGGACCTCAGGGCTGTGACTCTTCATGAAGTGGAGTAACTCATCTTGTGCCTGGACGTGCAGCTGGTTCCACATCGTTCTTGGAGCACCAGCCTGGTGCTCTTTGGTCCCTGTCTTAGACTCCAGCTGGAAGTCTCTGCCGTTTATGATCTCCTACTCCTAGCTCTTCCACTCTCAAAACTTTTGCATCTCCTCAAGGCAGGCAAGAACATCACATCCCTTCCATGTTCTTTCTGTGCTGTAGGACAAGGAAAACTAAGAGGACTTGACTTGCCAAGTCTCTTCCTAAACACTCCAAGCAGCTATTTTAGCTGCAGCATCAGCACTGACCTGAGAGTCAAAAGGACTAGAAGTATTGAACAGTGGAAATGATCTCAGAAATCATCCAGCCCAAACACCTCATTTCAAATATATCTTTGAAATATAGAGCACAAAGGAGGGGGAAGGGGGAAAGGTAGACTTGGGGAGATACAAAGAAAACCCATTAGTGCTCAGTCTTGAAAGATGAATAGGGGTTTGCCAGATGAACAAAGAGGAGATAGGCATGTGAAAACATTATCACAATAACAGCATCAAGATAATCTCTCCCTGGATCTGTTCCACCCCGCCCCCCTTCCGGATTCACAGAGCTCATCCACCAATTCTGAGAATGTCAAGGAAGGTCTCATTGTTCTCCCATACCAGTCTTTTGGCTCTGCAGTGGCCATCCTTGCTGTCCTGCATAAACAAGACAACACACATTAAAAAAGAAAATCACATTTATCAACAATCTCAGGTAATAGAAGATTGGCCATTGCATGACTAGACTCCAAGTAAGCGGTGATAAATTCAGAGAAAGAAGTCACGTGGCTTCTCCAACCTCCCTGGCTCTGACCTTAGCAAAGTCACCCCCATTCCATGCCCCTGTATGTCAGCTCCCCACAGAAGTCATGGATACAAGTTTCTTCACCATCTCTTAGCTCTTCTCACCAGCCCAGGGAGGAGCATCATCAACATTGATGCAATTTCCCAATGCCGATAGAACTTTCAAGTGTTAAGTTTTCTTAAAAAAACAAAAACACCAAAAATAAGTAAATGCCTAAAGACATAGAACTACAAGTCTTCAGACATGGGTTCTAGTAACAAGTCTATTCTAACTAATTGGGTGACTTTAAACAGCTCCCACACCCACTCTGCTGCTCGGTGTACACATTTGTAAAATGAGAAGATTTGATGATCACCTCTAGGGCCTCTTTGTAGTTTTTACTACAAAAATCTTAAAAGTACTAACATCTTTGTCATCTACTGCATTTTGGATTTAATTACAATTTATTCTTATTATCATGTGCAATTCCAGGCCGCTGGCATGTCACAGGAACATGTAAGTATCTGAAATGATTGGCCTCTCTTATTCCTTCTTACCAACTGTTAGGACACACAAAATCCATTAACAACACAGGCATTCAAAATAGTTTTGACCTTTTGTCAGAAAATACCCTAATTATAAGCACAAAGTGTAAGTATAATGCATTTCCCATGTTGTCTTTACTTGGAGCACCTCCCATAATTCAAGCTAGCAAGATACTTTGAAAATACACATGTGTTGGAATTTGACTCAAAATAACTGTCTCTCATGATTTACATTGACTACAAAGGGAGTTAACTGGTAAGATGTACGTGTTTTTGGGTGCCCTCTATGTGCTTTTACAAGTGTTTTTTCTCTTTGATGATTTAAACCATATGTTGAGGTATTTAGAAGATTATTTTATCAGGAATCCTCCAGTTTGAAAAAAATACCAAGGCAAAGCCCACAAGTTTATGCAAGATGTGTATGCACACATACACACACATGCACACACACACACAGACTTGGGTGTAAATCATCCTTTGTCCTCCAGCAGTTGGACTGCCATATTGATAAATAGGACCTGTCACATTAATTTAATCTTGAATTGCTCTGAAACATTGTTTTGGTACAAATATAAATTCTGTAGAGTAATGGAATGTGTTAACCTTTTAACAAATGAATGTTTAATGACTGTGAAAAAAACATAAATAATAAGAAACAAAAATTACAGGATTTGGTAAATTTATCCTCTAAGTTTGCAAAGTTTGTAAAATATTTAGGGGAAACAATGTTATACTACAAATAACGCCCTTGGAAAGCATTTCTGTGATAGACTCTACTAAGATCCTGCTAGGGATCTTGCTACCAAATAAATTCAAAAACCTCAGTGTCTCGGGGCACCTGGGTGGCTCAGTCATTAAGCTCTGCCTTCACCTCAGGTCATGATCCCGGGGTCCTGGGATCGAGCCCCACATCAGGCTCCCTGCTCCACGGGGAGTCTGCTTCTCCCTCTCCCACTCCCCCTGCTTGTGTTCCCTCTCTCGCTGTGTCTCTCTCTGTCAAATAAATAAATAAAATCTTAAAAAAAAAACAAAACCTCAGTGTCTCTAAGACCTGCGAAAAAAATAATAAAATAAAAAATAAAAACCTCACCCAATGAAGCTTCATTAACAATAGTTATGTACTTAAACATAAGCACCTGAAATGGCAATACGTTTCATCTCTTTTGTCAATCCTGATCAACAAATTCTAAGTTCAAGAATGCTGCCTTGAGAAGGATCTGAGGCTGTACCTGTGATCAGAGTCCTGATTGATTGTTCATGTCTACAGCGGGAGAGGGAAACAGCAGTGGCCACATTAGTGTTGCACATCTTCACACATCTCCACAGATAGTCTAAGCCCTGAAACCCTGTGTGTGGTGCTGGAAGGACAGTCATCCTCTCATAGAGTTTTCATCAAGTCACTATCCCTTCCAGAATTTAAAGTTGCTCCAGATTATACTTCAGATCAACAGGTGGAAATTTGTTCCATTTACTCATTTCTCCTATTGATATCAGTCTTAACTCCCATATAACAATCCTTTTTGTTTTTAATCTCTTTTTCATTGCCTTTCCTGTGTTCTCTTAGCACCCAAAACAAAAAGAGTCAAAAAAATGAATATGAGCATAACACAGGCAGAAGGAGCAGGGACTGTATTAGCTTTCATGATGAAAACAAAAAAGCCTCCCACACTGCACAATTTTATTTATGTAAGATTTATTTTGGAAAAGGGAAACCTATAGGAAGAGAGATAAAATCAGTAGTTGCTAAGGTTTGGGGGTAGGAGGAGGGGATTGACTACAGAGGGGTATTAGGGAACTTAATGGGGTGATAGAAATGTTCTGTAACTTCATTGTGGTGGTGGTTACACAACTATTCATTTGTCAAAACTCACTAAACTGTATACCTAAAAAGGAGGAATTTCACTCTATGTGATTATACCTCACTAAAGCTGGTTTAAAAATAAAATTAAAAACCCTGACTAATTTGGGGGCACCTGGCTGACTCAGTTGGTAGAACATGCGACTCTTGATCTCAGGGTCATGAATTCAAGCCCCATGTTGCGCATAGAGATTACTTTAAAAAAAAAAAACCTTGAATAATTTGAAACATAAAATCTGACAGTAGTGAGATAAGTAAGTAGATCTTGCCTGCATATAGATATACATAACTTGTCTATTATGTATTTAAGTTCAGATAGTAATCTAGTATATGGCTGTTCTTTTTTTCTTCAAAAATTTATGAGTGGCAGGAGCATTTACATTAGACTCACACAAGCTTTTGTGGAATCGAGAGGGTTCCTCTCAAAAAAGTCAAGATCATACTACCTGAGCCTTTTCTCCTGCAGTAAAATTCATTAGCTGAAATGTCAGCAAAACATTGGTATGACAGATCCTTCTTCAAGGAGTTGGCCTCTGCAACCCTTCTTCCAGTTGCAGTACATTTGTGATTAACAAGACAGATGAGTTCTCTCAGCCTAGACTTCCAATTCCCAAGAAACAATGTAACAAGGGGTTCTTAAAATCCCCCAAATCACAAATGAAATAACCCATTTAAGATCATTAAACTTCTGATCTGTCAAAGCAAGGAAATGAAGGACCAAATATTATAAACTATCATTAGTACACTACATATCAGAAACAAATTATTTTGTTAACTTAGTTTATTAACATTATTGTAATACAATATTACAGTTTCCATGGTTATATTACCCAGAATGTTCAGGAAATATTAGATCAAACCTTTCATTCTCTTTACTTCCAGTGAGACTTTTAAATTGCTTAGGTGTTAAAAATGTGCACATTATTATTAATAATAAAAACTCACTATAATTACTAATGAGTTTTATGAAAGTATACCTAACTTCTCAGTAGATTTTTAGACAGTCTAAATTTCTTCTTTGGGCTGTCATTATCCTTTTCTGTTATCTTATCATAATACTTTTGTGCTTCGTTACTATAAAACTGTATAAGTTATAGTAACCTATCTAAATTTTATGGTAAGAAATTTTAAATGTTTTGGGCTATAAATTGATTCTGAAGAACAAGAAGAAACTGTAATCATTACCTAATTAAAGTAGCGCCTTGCCAAATGTAGAATGGTCTTTTAAATATTTTGTTTTGTTTTGTTTTTATGAGCTTGGTTTTATTTTGTTTTAGATTCCACATGTAAGAGAGATCATACAGTATTTGTCTTTCTGTGTCTGACTTAATTCATTTAGCATAATGCCCTCAAGTTCCAACAATAGTATCACAAATGGCAAGAGTTATTCTTCTTTATGGCTGCATAATATTCCATTATATATATATGATTAATGATGTTGAGCATCTTTTGGCTGTTTGTATGTCTTCTTTGGAAAAATGTCTATTTAGATCTGCCCATTTTGAATTAGATTGCTTGTTTTTCTGCTATTCAGTTGTGTGAGTTCTTTATATACTCTGGATGTTAGCCTCCTATCAGATACATGATTTGCAAATCATGACCCATGTCAAGTAGCTTACTGTCTGTGTTTTTTTTTTTTTTTCAAGAGTTTTATGGTTCCATTTGAGTATGATGTAAGGTAGTGGTCCAGTTTCATGCTTTTGCATGTAGCTATCTAATTTTCCCAACACCATTTATTAAAGAGACCATCTTTTCTTCATTGTATATTCTTGGCTCCTTTGTCAAAATAATTGACCATATATGCATGGGTTTATTTCCAGGCTCTCTATTTTGTTCCATTGATCTACTTATCTGTTTTTATGCCAGTACCATACTGTCTTAATTACTATAGCTTTGTAATATATTTTGAAATCAGGGCACATGATACCTCCAGCTTTGTTCTTTCTCAAGATTGCTTTGGCTATCAGGATCTTTTATGGTTCAATACAAATTTTAGTATTGTTTGTTCTATTTCTGTGAAAAATGTCATTGGAGTTTTGATAGGGACTGCATTGAATCTGTAGATTGCTTTGGGTAGTATGGACATTTTAATACATTTAATAACTATTAATTCTTCCAATCCATAATCATGGGATATCTTTCCATTTATTTGTGTCTTCTTCAATTTCTTTCATTAATATCTTATAGTTTTCAATATATAGGTCTTTTATTCCTTTGTTAAATTTATTCCTGGGTATTTTATTCTTTTTGATACAATTATAAGTGTAATTGTTGTCTTAATTTCCCCAAGCAAAGGGATTATTAGCAAGAAGATTGAATCAGTAATCAAAAACCTCCTGGCAAACAAAAGTCCAGGACCAGATGATTTCACTTCACTGGTGAATTCTACCAAACATTTAAAGAAGAATTATTATCAGTCCTTCTCAAACTCTCCCCATAAATAGAACCTATCTAAATTTTATGGTAAGAATTTTTAAATGCTTCAGGCTATAAATTGATTCTGAAGAACAGAAAGAAACTGTGATAATTACCTAATTAAAGTAGCTCCTTGCCAAATGCAGAATGGCCTGACTTTTAAATGTGTTTTTAATTCTGTTCTTTCAACAGAAAACAAAACAAAAACAAACAAACAAAATGCAACTACTTAATGGCCTTATGATTTCACTGCTAAACCAGGTTGTTTTGTTTTGTCTTGTTTTATTTTATATTTTTTTAAGTAACAAAAGAAGCAGATAAGAGCACTGGCCCAGAAGTTTAAATGTCATTTGTGTATAATAATGAGCATAAAAATCTAAAATCATTTTCAAATTGTAATACCAGTCAATAGTTACCCTATTTGTCTCTCCTCAAAATTCTAAACAAATTCTTTAATAACAATTAGTTCCCAGTATTGTTAGGTTTTACAAAGACAAATAGTGTACTTTGTAGAAAAAGACAGTTTGCCAACGGAATATTGCAATTGAGGTTGAAACACGTCCACAAATGTTAAAATACCAGCCTTCTCAATGGGCATGTATTGAAAATTGATTAGCTGAGCAAAGGGAAAGAACTGAGAATTTTCTTGAGTTTCCAACTCCTGTTTATAGGTGCTATTTTCTAAAATGTTTCATTACACTGCTTCCAAAGCAAATCTATGGAGTAAGTATAGCATTGTGTCTTTGATACTATGCTTCACTATGGGACAAATAACTCAGAGGAAAGATATTTTAAACTCTTTGTGCCTTATTTATAAAATGGAGTTAGTGGGTATCCTATTATGTTGTTGTAAGGATTAAATGAGATAACACATGTAAAACTCTTAGAACAGCACCTAAAACATAGTGAGCACTCTGTGTTACTTATTATTGTTATTGTTGCTGTTATAATAATAGCTATAGTTCTTGGAGCACCCACTATTTTCCAAACAATAATATATATTAATATTTTAATCTCTGCAAAGTAATACATGGGAAAACTGAGTTTAAGAGTAACTCGGAGCGCCTGGGTGGCTCAGTCATTAAGCGTCTGACCTCAGCTCTGGTCGTGATCCTGGGGTCCTGGGATCAAGCCCCATATCACGCTCCCTGCTCCGTGGGCAGCCTGCTTCTCCCTCTCCCACTCCCCCTGCTTGTGTTCCCTCTCTAGCTGTCTCTCTTCCTGTCAAATAAATAAAATCTTAAAAAAAAAAAAAAGAGTTTAAGTAACTCAAGGTGCCTAGGTGGCTCAGTTGGTTGAGCAGCCCACTCTTGGTTTTGGCTCAGGTCATGATCTCAGGGTCTTGAGATGGACCCCCACGAGGGGCTCCATGCTCGTTGTGGAGTCTGCTTGAGGTTCTCTCCCTCTGCCCCTCCCCCAGTTCATGCTCTCACCCTCTCTCCCAAGTTAATAAATAAAATCTTTTTTAAAAAATAAAATAAAATCTTTTTAAAGACTTTATTGATTTGAGAGGAGAGAGAGAGAATGCGCACACATGTGCGTGCATGCAGAAGAGAGTAGAGGGAGGTGCGGAGGGGGAGGGAGAGAGACAAGTAGACTCCCCTGGGAAAGTGGAGCCCAAGGTGGGCTCTATCCCATGACCCTGAGATCATGACCTGAGCTGAAACCAAGAGTCAGAGGCTTAACCAACTGAGCCACCCAGGCTCCCCAAAATAAAGTATTTTTTTTTAAAGAGTTTAAGTAACTCGTCCAACAACACGTGAATTCATACCAAGATCTAACAATGGAGTCTGAGCTACATCTACTTTCCCACTCCAACAGCATGACAATTCGTCCTTCATCTTCACACATCTAAGAGAAGAATCAAGATGTTTTCTACTCAAAATAGTACAGTGAGGCATGATTTATGAAAGAGGCAACATCTAAAGTCTTAGAACACAGTCCTTAATTCCCACTAAAAATACTCATATTTATTCTCTCATGAGTCAGATAATTAATCTTGAAACATCTCAAATAAAAGCATATGCTGGTCTCAGTGACTGCTTGGGTGATTTTTAAAGTTTCTTAGATTAAATAAATGTTAAAACCTAGTTAAAAGTGTGTCCTAGCCAATTAGCAGAATAATTAACCAGAAGCATGGTAGTTGAGTAGCCTCATAAGCAACTGGTCAGAGGCAAAGTGTTATAGAACACTAAAGAGTTATAGAACACTAAAGTGTTACAGAACTCTAAAGAGGAAGCTAAGGTTCCCCCAATTCTTTCCCCACTTATGCAGTGGCAGTTTACCATCAACCTTTCCTGTAAAGATCTCAGGAAGAATACAAACTTACTGCTTATAACCTACTCTTGCTGTTCTCACAGCATTTACTTCCTATGCCACACATAGAACATGACATATTTTTCTTGAGTTACTTTTTTATTTACATATCTAATTTTCTCAGTGAGTAAGATAATAGGTAGATTATCACATTCTTTCTTATTTTTTCCCTTAAAGTAGGTCTCAGAGCACATTTTTCAAGTACAATTGAAATTAGCCAAATTCTAAATAGAAGATGGTCCTTATCACCACATCACTGTGTTCATGACTATTAATCCACATAGACAGTCCTATTAAAGGCAGAGGAACTATTTAAACCAATGGGAATTGACCAATAAAGCATAAAATAGAACAGAAAAGCAGATGTTTAATGTGCTATGATGGACCCATTGGACAACTCTCAAAAGACACAAAGACTTGGGGTCAAATTGTTCAGTACTGACCAAAAGGATTGGAATTTTTTTTCATGCTGGCCAATATACTCAACAAGATTCTTGCACAAAGAAGAAAACAGCCCTGTGTGTAGTAAAAACAATTTGTCCCCAGGATAATTTCCCATTCTCAATGGTCTGAGTTTTCCAAGTCAAACCAGTTGAAATAGAAAGTCCTTAAATGGCCATAATTCATGAGCAATAACATGGGTATTTTATGGTTTGTAGTCTAAGAGTTCAAAATGGGAAGAGCTAACAACTATATTTCCCATTTAAAAGATGTGTGGGGGTGGGGGAGTTTGTGGGGGGGAGGGTACCAACATCTGCACTACCAGTGCCACAATGGTTAGGCATCATCACAGTATGAAATGTGCACATTGCTGGTTAGCAACAGTGTTACCAGGTGCAAATTCCTGAATGTAGTCAATGTGGGAATCTGGACTTGCATCTGACATGTTAGCATGAAGTTGGTGTATCTCCAATCGCCATAGTTTCTTACCCTGACATCTTTCATCACACTCATTAAGGAAGAGGAGGAGAGTACATGTGGTCACCAGATTCGTTTTGTTTCTGAGAGAAAGCCACATCCTTTAATTACCCCTTACCATCTTATTGCTCCAATTATTACTGGAACTTTGAAATAATTTTTATTTGACATAGGCTTTTTAATCAAGAATAAGCAAGACCACACACCCTCCTGATTGATACATTAAAAACACATGTCTATTATGATAAATACCCTCATGGAAAAAAAAGTTTCAGTGAAAAGCCAAAAGCCAAACTAAGTGATAGACCCAGACTCACCTCTACCCCATTTATCACCTTTCATAAAGTTGCCTCTCTTAGGATTTCAAATTCATAATGTGCTAAATAGGACATTCATAGTGTATATGCCTTTTGTCAGTATATCTCAGTGTGGTGTGAAAGGTCCAGATTATGATTCTGATGTCAACTTTGCCATGATCCAAGAGTAAGAATCATAAAACCAAGGAGCAAGAAAAATTGAGTTGTGACATAAAAACTAAAATTTAGGACAAGACAAGCAAGTCTGCAGCTAGATATCATTGACCTTTTTCATTTTCCCATGTGAAATTTTCCAAGTTTAACTAGATGATATCCAGAATAGTTGGATTTAAAAAAAAAATCTGGATATTGAATGGAGGGAGGATTTCAATGTCTGATATTAAATTATCAACATGTGAAATACATGCAAAATAATAGGAAGATTGACATCTATTGGACATAGTCCCCATATATGGTATGTGCAAAAGCATGTAATGTACAAAAGCATGTAAGAGAGAGCAATGTGAGATCCTACAGCACAGCATAATGACACAGAAGAAACTAAAATACAAGATTCAAAAAAGAAAGAAGAAAAGAAAGAAAAAAGAAAATAATGAAAGAGAAGAATCACTAAAAAATACAAGAGAGCATAAAGATCAGTAAGTTTGAAAACAATATTATATTTTGTGAACTTAACAAGATTGCAGAGTTTTCAGCAGCATTTTGGCAGAGGATTTGTAGTCTTATTTTGTTTTTTACTTTCAGTATGATCAAAGATTGAAAACATTCCAAAGTTCTAGGCTGAGAAGCTGAAATTCGACGAGGCTGCTGGTTGGCATGGAAAAATCAAATTGTAAGAAAGCCAGTTACAAGGGGAAGCAGAGCTGGGAGACCTCAAAGTGACATGGTGGCAGCCATGGGAATTATGTCATTGTATCATGTCAGAGCTAGAGGCAAAATTTGGAAGCATAAATCCTTGGAAAGAGGATTTTTGCAATTATGAGAATAAGTGCACTAAGCATAGTCCACACTCAATAAATATTTCTTTCACTGAATGAAAAGGAGTGGGTAAAAAATAAACAAAAGCAAGGAATTAAGAACAGAGCCTTCAAAGATGCCCTCATCTGTGCAAATAAGTCAACAGAGAGACCTAAAGACAATTACAAAAAGGACAGAGACAGAGATGGAAGGCAAGGTGTCAAGGAAGCCAGAATGAAAGAATATTTAAAAGAAGATATGATCACAGTGTCAAATGAAAAGGAGCAATTTAGGGAAACTGCATTATATCTGCTGGGGGGAAATATGATTCCAAATGTTCTCTAGAAGGAATATGATTTTAAAATTTTCTGAAAAACTCTGTGGCTGAGACTTATAAGCTGAAGCGATTTATGGTAACAACAATCAACAACTATGCAAATAAAGCTAACGTCAACTTCAGCTAAGAAAAAAATTTTAAGCTGTTTAGAAAGAGATAACAGGGAAAAAAGAAAGAAAACATTCCCTCTAATGGGAGAAAAAAATCATTTGGGCTTTGATAAGCTTAATGACGTCATGCTGCTGCAAAACATTTCTTCTTTTTCTTCTGCTTTCTCAGAAGAGAATAAACCACTTTTTCCCCAAAATGCAGGGAAACTAAGACTGTCCCTGTGAGTATTTAAAAGCAGGTTTACAAAATACCAGGAGTCTTAACCTGAGATTCCTGGGTGTTGGGCTTCAGAAGATCTGTGACCCTCTTACACTGCATTCCATTCCTACTACTCATGAGTGGAAGAGGGTCCGTGGCCTCCATCAGATTCCCAAAGAACACGTTACCCTATAAAAGTTAAGAACCACTGTTCTAGAGAAAGTAATACTTTTGGCCACTGGGGGAAATTGTTTAAAGGAGTTTGATGGTGAGTTGGGCTGACATCTGCACATTCTTATTCATCTCACCACTTTCCCTTCCATCTCAGTGAAGTAGCACTCTCCTCTTGGGCTTTCTCAGTGCTTTAAATCTCACCTCCTCTCTGTTTCTTCTCAGTCTCCTTTGCCCCATAAATATTGTAGTTCCCAGGACTCCAGGTCCAATCCCTTTCTCTTCTTACATTATATATTCTATCTGGCTAATCCATATTCTATCTGGCTCTAACAAATTTCTACAGGATGGTCATAAAGTCTGGAAGCATAGGTGAATACATATATTACAATACATGACAAAATATTATTATCTATGTTTTCAGAATTTATGGTCATCCTGTATATATTTATGGTTTCTACATTAATCTGAAACCAAGAAGTCTTCTTTGAGCTGGATGTGATTTTCAGACTGTGGACTGCCTGTGAAACATCTCTACTTGGCATCCTCCAGACACTTCTCACATAACCTGTCCAACATTACCTCCCCTTGCTGTCCCCATCTTAGGGAAAGCTATCCCCATTCTTAGCCAACTCCCAAAGTACAAACTCAAGAGTTACCCTCCATAGCTCCCAGGTTTCTGAGAGTTAACCTCAGCAGCTCCCTCTTCTTCACCACTGCTCTTTCCAACTGATCATCGATCCTGTCTATTCTACTTCATAAACACTTTCACTCCAGTCCATCTCCACTGATACTGTCTTAGTTTAAGCACTTATCATTTCTTGCTTCAACTATTGTATTAAAGCCTCTCTACTGGTCTTCTTACCTTCAGTCTCACCTCCTTCCAATCAATACCTCCTCCAAAGAATCTTCCTAAAATGCAAATCCAATTGTGATAATCTACTACTTCAGACTCTCCTCTAGCTCCAGTTGCTGAACAATATAGCCTAAACCCCTTGGCCTTCATCTTGTAACTTTTCACCTTCATTTCTTTGGTGCTACAACCATACCCATTAACTCAACCTTCCTCAAACATGTCTTGATGTCTCTGCTTGGATTTTCCTCCCTGGTATCCACCAGTGATGAGCTTCTATTAATCCTTAAAGGCTCAGCTCCAGGCTCCCTGACAGTATCTCTTCCCCCACCTCTACTGTCATCCCTCATTATTTGTACTTCTTTATGCTGTGCTCTGAGAGCAACTTACATCATCATCATAATGCATTAAAATTATTTGTTTAAAATCTCTTCTGCACTAGATTATGAGTTCCCAAAGGCCACTTATTCATTATTCTCCGTATACTCTAGCACCTAGCATTCAATAATTATGTGTTCAGCAGAAGCATGATAATGTGGAGAGAGATTATGTGGAACCAGAAAGGATTTGCATTTTGTGATAGGCAAAAGGTCTTATGTAACCAGTATTAGCTTCTGACCCAGATTAGGCATGGAAAGCTTGACTGGGGTAGAACTATAGGGACCATAATGGGATAGGATCTAGATCCAGGCAAGGTAATGAAAAAACAGATCACCTTTGGGGACTGAGAGGGAGCCCAGACTGGCAGAATATTCAGGGTACCCAAAAGGGTAACAGACAACTGATTTCTTTAAGAAAGAAGTCAATGAGGGGGCCTTGTCAGTAAGATCTAACAGGGTGCCCTGGCAGGTGTAGAGTGCACAGCAATGTCCTGAAATGGGACATATTTTAAGATTCTGATTGAAAGTAATCAGCATTAAAGAGGGCTTTGAGCAGGAAGCAGTGCCCGGTCCTGGGAGGAATTGGAAAGCAGCCCTGCTGGGGCTGGGACTCTCAGCAGGTAATCAGGACTGGAAACCAGGCACAGGGAAACAGGTGGATTTTTCTTCAATATTGAGCTTAAGGGGAGCTTGGTGTCTGGGACATACTAAACCGGGAGCAAAGCCAAAGGCAGAGTTCCAGCAACAATAACTTGAGTTTAAGACAGGGGAGTATTGAGCTAGAGCCCCTGAAAGTCCCACCCAGGATAGGATTTCTCCAGAGCCTAAGAGAGAGCAGAGTAAGGCTAAGATGTTGTCTTAGCATGAGGAGGAGTGTGAGAGCTAGGGAGTCAGGCAGGCCCTGACAATGTCTGTAGTATATTGCATTTAGGAAATTTGAATATCCTCTTAGGAGTGCAGATCCAATTTTATTTCTTTTAACAAGAGACTTTTCTATTGGCACTTTTTTCCAACAAGACCTTAGCTTTTCCAAGGAAACATGGGTTTTTCTCCTTCAGAGTAAGATAAGCAAAGATAAGTAAAATTGGGCTAAAAAATGTTTTCATTAAGATGAGATAAGTATATTAACTAAGGTAGGTAAAAATCAGACTTAAAAGTGTTGTTTTTTTTAATCTTAGCTTTAAAACTGAAAAATAAAATCACTAGACTCCTTCAAGAAGCATAAAATCAAAAGTGGCCAGAGCAGGGCGCCTGGGTGGCTCAGTTGGTTAAGCAACTGCTTTCAGCTCAGGTCATGATCCTGGAGTCTCGGGATCGAGTCCCGCATCGGGCTCCCTGCTCGTCAGGGAGCCTGCTTCTCCCTCTGACCTTCCCCTCTCTCATGTGCTCTCTCTCTCACTCTCTCAAATAAATGAATAAATAAAATCTTTAAAAAAAAAAAAAAGTGGCCAGAGCAGAATCTGACCACTCTTTATTCAATCACTTTATACTCCAGGGTTGAGTAGTGGTAACTCAGGCCTGCTGTAAGAGACAAGGTGAGGTCTTCTGGAGGTCAGGGAGGTAAGCTTAGGATTTCCTACTTTATATGTAGAAGTGCAGGTTCAGATTATACTTTAAAAATGAGTTTTGAGGCTAAATTAAAGTTTTTAAATGACCCGTCAAATACAACTTTCTTTTTCTATAATGAAGAAATTGAGGCTCAGAGAAGTTAAATGCAATTTTAAAAACCTGTATCTCTGGTTGGCAGCAGACATTTGATGACACAGTGGGAAACTAAGTACAAAACCATTCATAAAACTACTAGAGCAGTTTTTCAACCTACAACAGAAAATCAATGTCCCAGTGCCTGTATTCAGGAAACCCACTGAGTGGTATAAAAATATTTTTAAAAAGACATAATGGTAAAAGTAACAGATCAAAGTAAATATTTTCAGCTTTCTACATTTTTTAAAAACTCGAAAACAATGTGACAAGTAGTCCTATCTTTACAAAATTTAAAAACAGTTTGAGCTGAGCAGACCAGCAAGAGTGCAGTCAAGAAAACAAAACCCATTTTGTATCTTTCAAATAAAAGTACAAAGAACTGGTTACATAGATGATGGAATAGCTGAAAATCCAAACAAAGAATGGCAAGACTCCCCCAAGATAAGCAAAAGCAGGAAGATGCCACCACTCCTTGGGCTGGAGGATCAATAGTGGGAGGTGGTGTTCCTAGTGTCCATTCAACGAGAGCTGAGCCAAGAAGAAGGTCTCTAGCAGAGGCTGGGCCCAGAGAGGGAGAGACTGCCCAAAGGGGCCTAAAATCTCAGGGGGGATTTAGCTGCTACTCACTCCAAAAAACCACACAAGACTTTCTTTCAGGGTAAGGGAAAGTCAGTTTAAATTAGGAAGTGACTCTTCCCCAACTCCACCCCATCTCTCTTTCTGGTTTTGCTTGCAATCTGATTCATCTTTCTCACCCCCAGAGGCACCTCTGAGAGCAGAGAAGTTTTCCAGCGCACTCTCCAAAAGAAGGAGGTAGTCCAACAATACTGATCTAAGCCAACTGCCCATATCCTTTGGGGTTAGGCAAGAGGAGTGAGCCACCCCAAGACAAAGTGACCCAAAGAAGTGTGCTTCCTGAGCATAATGAAAACACTAAGGTTAAAGTTGATGACTAACTACAGTCAAATCACCTTCCAAGTTTTACTTTGCTTAACTAATTCTTTTCTTCTCTCTCTGACATATAGTAGACCCTTAAAGGAACATTTTTAACCTACACAGCCAATTGCCTCCTTCAAGCCAGCAAAGCGTAATCCAGAAAGACAGAAAACAAAGAAGTCAACTCTGCTTTACCAGTGAGATGTTTCTGGAAACCCACCATTTTTCATATCTGTTCCTTGAGAGCTGGGAACAATACCAGAGAGGGTCTCTGGCCTTGAGTTAATCACTTGGGGAGAATCTGTAACAAGGGACAATGGATCCCCTCTTTTAAGGTCATCCTGACATGTGGAGGCCTTCCAGCATTCCAGAACCTGACTCATTCCAGCACATTGCTTTGTTATGGTGTCAGCTGTCAGTGGGCCAGGTGACAGGAGCTGAGCCACCTCTGAGCCAGCCAAGCCCGAGGACACAGAAGCAGATGTTGGATTCTAAATCTGCCCCTCTTCCTTCCAATTCACACTCCCACCTGGACACCCAGGCCACTCCCATCCACCTCTCTTCCCTTTTTCATTCATTTATTCATTCATCAACTCATATAAGAAACATTTTTTTAATCACCTACTATGTGCTAGGCACTGCGAGTAAGGGGGAAAACAAAACAAGCAAAAATCCCCATCCTCATGGAGCTTATGTTCTAATCTGGGGTGACATAGTTTGTCCAACGATGACATGATGTTATGGAAAAAAATAATAAAGTAGGGAAAGGTCATGTGTTTTCCTAGGATGGAAGCACTGAAATTGACAAAAAGGGGTCCAAGGAAGACCTTTTTGTAAGGGTGATTTTTTTTGAGCAAAGATCTGAAGTGAGAGTGTGAATGCTACAAATACTTTAGGAAAGAGCATTCCATTCAGAGGAAATAGCATGTGCAAAGGTCCTAGGGATGGACTATGCATGATAATATGCTCCAGGAACAGCAAGAAGCCCATTGTAGTTAGAGTGGAGTGTAGTTAGGTGGCACAACGGCAAAAACAAGGAAACCAGTTGCATTAATCTAGGGGAGAGATAAAGGTAGAGGTGGTAGTAGGTGGATTCTGAATATATTCTAGCTATTTTTTTTAAGCTCCTCCAAAGTGTGAATTTGTGGCCATTTATTCTCTTTACTTGAGTCTTTGGGATAAATCTAGGATTTCTATTAATCTAGGCTGCAGGAACTTGGAGCAGTGAGGAGCTCAGTTACCAAAGCTTGGATTAGTACCTTTCATTGATTTTAAAGAATCTGTGAAGTGGAAAGTAAATATAATGAAGAGGAAAGAAGAGGTTAGGATTGGTTAGTATTGGTCAGGATGAGGAACATCAACATCAATATATTGAATTCCTAATATGGTGAAGTCCCTATAGTATGAAATTTAAATATGTTATCTCATATAATCCTTGGAATAACCATATGAAAATTGAAATTTTATCTCTTTATGAAGAAGTTATGACTCAGGAAGACTTAATAACTTAGCTTAAGTCACATGATGAATCCAAGGCCAAGCCAGAATTTGAGCCTCACTCCCTTTCTCTAAAGTCTGTGGTATTTCCTCTACACTACAATTATTCATTTGCCCAACAATGCTTATTGGATGCCTGGTATAACAGTATAAGACAGAAATGAGCAAGATATGGTATCTGACTGCAATAAATTTCTAACTGGAAATATGACACTTAGAAAATTATTGCTGGGAAATATAGTTCTCTTTCTTTCATTCATTCTACAAATATTCATTAAGTGCCTATTCAGTGATAGCATAAAAAAGTCATTTTTTCCTAAAGCTTATACTCTGATGGGAGAATCCAGACAATAAACAAATAAAAATGTAAAACCTCTCAGGTGGGGATGAATACTGTGGAGACAAATAAAGTCAGGCTGTAGTGTTATCACTATTCTATATGGGTTGGTCAGGACTGCCTCTGCTAGATCACTTTTAAGCAAAGACTTGAAGGAAGTGAGAGAGTGTGATGTGCAAATATCTCAAGAGAATGCCTTCCAACCAGAGGGATCAGCTGGTGTGAAAGCCCTGGGTGGGACATACTTGGTGTAGTTTTCAGGAAGAGCTAGGAACTGATATGGCAGGAGTGGAGGGAATAAGGGAGAGGGTAATGGGAGAGGAGGTCAGAAGGCTGGTGGTGAATGGAGCAGCAGAGAGATCAATTATGAGACTATTGCCATAATCCAGGAGAGATATGATAGTGACTTTGCCCAGGATAGAGAAGTGGCCATGATGAAGAGTAATAAGATTTGGGATATATTTTGAAAGTTGAGAATTTGCTGGCAGATATTATGTGAGGTGTAAGAGAGAAAGGCATTTGACCTGAGCTACTGGAAGCATGTAGCTACATTTTCTGAGATGGGAAAGACTATGGGGGAAAAAAAAAAACAGGTTTGGAAGGGAATCAAGACATATTAAGTTTGAGATGTTGGATAGGTGCTTGATGCATTAATCTGGAGTTCAGGGAAAGGAGCAGGCTGGAGATAGAAATACAGAAATCATCAGTGTGGACATGGTGTTTAAATCTCTAAGCCTAGATAAAATCGCCTAAGGAATGAGCATAGCTAGTGAAGAAAAGACATCTGAGCCTGGGGACATTCTAATCTTTAGAAGACAGAGAGAGGAAGAGGAATCAGCAAAGAAAACAGACAATTGCCATCCTCAAACCTACTAAGTCAGAATCTTGGAAGTTTGAGTCCAGAAATCTGGAGAAAAATTTAGACACCCAAGTTTATGAAGCTCATAAAACCCTAAAGAGATTCAATACAAAGAAATCTTCTCCAAGACACATTATAATAAAACTGTCTAAAATTGGGGCACCTGGGTGGCTCAGTCATCAAGTGTCTGCCTTCAGCTCAGGTCATGATCCCAGGGTCCTGGGATCGAGCCCCACATCGGGCTCCCTGCTCAGCGGGAAGCCTGCTTCTCCCTCTCCCCCTGCCCCTGCTTGTGTTCCCCCTCTCACTGTGTCTCTCTGTCTATTTTTATTTAAATAAAAATCTTTAAAAAAAAAAAATCTAAAATCAAAGACAAAGAGAGAATTTTAAAAGCAGCAAGAGAAAAAAAGAAATTCTTCACATGCAAGGGAACCTTGTAGGCTATCAATAGTTTTCTCAGCAGAAACCTTGCAGGCCAGGAGAGAGTGGGATGATATATGAAAAGGGATGAAAGAAAATAATTGCCAACCAAGAATGCTTTACCCAGCAAAATTGTCCTTCAGAAATGAAGGAGAGATAAAGACTTTCCCAAGTGATCAAAAGCTGAGGGAGTTAATCAGCACTAGACTTGCCTCCCAAGAAATGCTGAAAGGAGTTCTTTAAGCTGAAATAAAAGGACACTAATTAGTAAGATGAAAACACATGAAAATATAAAATACACTGGTAGGTATATAGTCAAATTCAAACACTCTGATATAATGGTGTATTAATCACTTAAGTCCAATATAGAGGTGAAAAGTCAAAATTATTAAAAATAACTATAGCTACAATAATTTGTTAATGGATAAAAAATATAAAAATATGTAAATTGTGGCATCAAAAACATAAAATGGGCAGGGGACTGAAAGGATAGAGTTTTTGCATGTGACCAAAGTTATTAGCTTAAAATAGACTATTATATCTACATTTTACCTAAGCCTCTGGTGACCACAAAACAAACACTTACAGTAGATACACAAAGGATAAAGAAAAGGGAATCAAAGCATACCATTACAGAAAATCATTGATTCACAAAGGAATACAGCAAGAGAGGAAGAAAGGAACAATGAACTACAAAACAGCAAGAAAACAAGATGCCATTAGTAGGTCCCTACATATCAATAATTACTTTAAATGTAAATGAATTAAATTCTCCAATCAAAAGGCATAGAATGGCTGAATGGATTAAAAAAAAAAAAAAACACAAGACCCAATTATATGCTGTCTATAAGAGACTCACTTCAGCTTTAAGAGCACACATAGGCTCAAAGTAAAGGGATGCAAATGGAAATTTTTGAGAGCAGGAGTAGCTAGGGTTAGCTGTACTTACACTTGACAAAATAGACTTTAAATAAAAAACTGTAACAAGAGACAAAGAAAGTAATATAATGATAAAAGGGTCAATTTATCAAGAGGATGTAACATTCATAAATATGTATGCACCCAACACTGAAACACCTAAAAATATTAGGCAAATACCAACAAATCTGAAGGGAGAAACAGGCAACAATACAATAATAGTAGAGGATATCCAGTATCCCACCTTCAACAATGGCTAGATCATCCAGACAGAAAATCCATTAGGAAATATTGAACTTGAATTATTCTTTCTTTTTTTCCAAGATTTTGCTTATTTGAGAGAGAGAGAGAGAGAGAGCATGGTGGCAGAGAGAGGGGGGGAAGCATGCTCCCCACTGAGCAGGGAGCCCGACGTGGAGCGCAATCCCAGGACCCCGGAATCATGACCTGAGTTGAAGGCAGATGCTTAACTGACTGAGCCACCCAGGCACCCCTGAATTATACTTTCTACCAAGTGGACCTAATAAACATACTGCGAACATTCCATCCAATAGCAGCAGAATACACATTGTTCTCAAGTGCACACAAAACATTCTCCAGGATAGATCATATGCTAGGACACAAAACAAGTCTGAGAAAATTTTAAAAGACTGAAATCATACCAAGTATCTTTTCTGGCCACAATTATATGAAACTAGAAATCAATAACAGGAAGAAAACTGGAAATTTCATAAATATATGGGAATTGAACAACACATTCCTGAACAACAAATGGGTCAAATACGAAATGAAAAGGGAAATAAAAAAATATCTTGAAACAGAAATGGAAACCCAACCATGCATACCAAAACATGGAATGCAGAAACTCAGTTCTGAAAGGGAAGTTTATAGCAATAAACACCTACCTACATTAGGAAAAAAGAAAGATCTCAAACAGCTTAATAATTTAGTAAACTACTTTTAATTGCTTGAGTTATTAATTTTAGATACTCTAGTAAAGTACTTATGAAGTGGGAATTATGAATAGACAACCAGGAAAGGGGGAAGAGTCGGGAAAGCATGGCCAATGTTTTGCACTTCTAACCAAAAGACTTGATGTTTGCTAAACTGTAGATGACTTCATTCAATTCCAAATAGGTATATCCTAAATTTCCATCTCCTGTGTGGTCTTATATGTATTCCTAGTTTTCAAAAGGAGGAAGTGGGGAGATGTTTTTAACTATGTTGTTTGGGTTTGTTTGTTCATTGTTCCATCACACAAGATGGACAAAGAAATCCTAGCTGGTTTTTGTGTGCCTATTAAACACTGGAGCTGATGACAAAAAAGATTAAGAGCAATTTTCATGCAGATTAGAGTTATCTGGGAAAGTGCCAATAGCAGACACCGCAATGGTGTCTTGATAGGTGGTACATATCACTGAGTTTGACAAGGCCATGAATCTGATGGTGAAATCAACACAAGGAAACTCAAAATCCAAAGGCCAGCAAAAGCAAAACAGCCCCAAGAGAGTCACTGCAGCTGACTATACATTTCTATTTATATGTATATTGCTTGTCACAGCAACAGCTACATATACAAGGACTGAAATTCTAAGTGGATGATAAATATTAACATAAGATAAACCAATCAAAGGAAATAGAGCTAAAGTAGGGCTTCATAAATCTCCAGTGTTTAGTACTGCCGAAAGGATAAAATGATCTGAAACTTCCACCTGAGGATTCAGAGGAAAAAATAGCTAGATTTGCTGAAAGTCTCTGTAAATGTTTGGAGAATTGAATCCCTACAGAACTTTGTGTATACCTTGAGATGAAGTTATACATGAGCTCTTAATCTACATTCCAGTAGCATGGTAATCACCTGGAAGCTTGTTAGAAATGCTGACTCTCAGGCCAACACCAGACCCCCTAAACCAGAATCAGCAATTTAACAAAGACCCCAAGTGAATTATGTGCACATTAATTGAGAAGTTCTAACGTGGGCTTCAGTTGTCCTTAAAAGTATCACTGATGAAGTGGCTGAAAGGAAAAGAAATGGTGGCTGGCTCACCACCAGACTGTGATAGAGAACGCACAGATACTTAAACTCTCAGATTTCAACAAAAAATCCAGGAAACCCCTCAGTTTGGTAGGCAAATGAAGATTGGTGAAGGAGAAATTTGGAAGGAAGGTATGAGTCCTTAATTAAGAGCAGTCCCAGACTAGCTACCAAATAAAGGAATGGAAATTATAAAGAGCAACAATTCAGTTTTGGTAACTGGAATTTCCAGATGCATGGAAAATATGAACTTTAGAGGACTCCACAAACATTAACATTTCTGCAAAATCTTCAGTGGCCATGAATTGCACTTGCTCACATAGCACTGAATTCTAACTGTCTCCTATAATGAACCTCAGCCGAAGAGGCCTGACCAAGTCCACCAGGAGTGGAATCCAAGAATGTTGTGCTCTGAGACAAACCAACACACATGCTCTTGCCATTCTGAAAGTGCTTTCTCAAGAGGCCTCTTCCTTCTATACCACAGTGTTGAGCAAGGGGTGGGGAAAAGTCATATCATTATCCCATATATTCTTTTCATCCAACCATAATTACAGGGGGACTTGCAGCATGTTACACAAACCTGTCATCAAGGTCGAAGCTGAAAAATTTAAGTTACACAATAGTAAGATGGGTCTATGCAGCCACTCAAGCAAAGGCAGTTCAACCTCAAACCAACTTACTTAAGACTCTTCTGCCATCCATGCTAACTGCCAGTAACACTGAAGAATGTGGACACAGATCCATTCTGAGGACTTGCAAAGGAGCCAGAAAAAAATAGTCTTAAAGCACTGAATAGTATTGTTTTTCTGTTAGGTGCTGTGTTAAGTGCATTTCATGCATTTTTTACATTTGATCTTCAAATATAGTGCTCTCAAAGATTCTGATTATCTACATTATTTATATATTATTCTATGATTATTATGTATATTATTAATGTATTACATCATGATTATTATTATCTATATTATTTCTCGTAAGTATAGAAACAGGATTCAAACTCTGGCCACTTGCCCCAAAGCTTTATACTTCTCTACTAAAGAACTAGACTTCCTATTATTTTCTGCCCAATCTCCCAACATAAAGTTTAACAGTGATAGAAATTATGAGACAGCCTCATTTACCATCTATTTAATGGGGAACTTCTTGCCTGGACAAGTGCCTGCTTGCAAAGGAACTTAATAGGAATACTTCTTTTGTGTATCTACTAAGCATGAAAAATCACTGTAACCCAAATGAAAAACTTAGACCGTTCATGCTGGGTTGGCCTTTCCACATTCTGTACCAAAAATGAAGTAGAGCCATCTGCCTTCCCCAAGCCACTTGGCTGGTGGACTCAGGCTCCAACTGTTCCCAGCACAAGGCAGAGATAGGGAAGCATTGGCTCTGATTTGGAGGACATTTCTGCACCAAGAGAAGAACCAAGGTGGTCCAGGTAGACACAGCAGTCGGCAAAAAGAGCAGGCATTCGACCCTAAAAGAGAATTCTACCACACATTTACTACTTCCTAGGGAAGAGGCTGGGGTGTCCCCTCCCTTCCCTGGAGGGGAGTGTTTAGCAGCCAGCTCCAGCCCAGGCTTCCAGGAACACTCCAAAGGCCTGTGGCAGATTTATATGTCAGCAGAAAGCCAGCTTGCCACCCAGATGCTGTTACTGGAACAGGATAGAACTTGGCATCTGGCTGGCAAAGCTGCCGAGTACACCTTGCCAGTCACTGCAGGTGCTGGCTGTTGTGCTGGCTGCTGCTGGGCACTTTCTGGGAAACAGAATGCAAGAACATATTACATGAATGTATTTTCAGTTTAGGGCAGTGATTATACCAATGTGCCAATGTGTCTTATCACTATGTTGCTATATAGAGAAGCTGGAGTATGATGATATTATGAGCTTATTATAAACACTGATGCATAATCAGGGAGGGGGGCCTTTCCCTTAATAGTTTCCAGTCAAAAGAAGGTCATTACTGAGAACACACACACACACACACACACACAGAAATATAGTTTAGAATCAGCAAGGTCTTCTATGAGGAGCCATACGTAAAGGATCACAGAGCGGAGGAGAAAGCATTAGGCTATTGTGGAACGTAAGAGTGGTATCTTCCAATCACCCCGATGAAACAGCACAGCAATTGCAGTTTTACACTGAGCAAGGTAAGGGAGAGATGACAGAGCACTAACTAGAGCACAGTGTGGGTTTTTGGATTCCCCAGGATGAAGAAACCTTACTGGAAAACTATTATTAAAAGGAACAGAGGGTTTCTAAGCAGAGATCCTCCTATAAAGACAGTGAAAGGAAAAAAAGACAGGAAAAAAATCTTCCAATTTAGAAAACTGAAAAAAAAAAAAAGATCAAGGACAAGTTTCACATAAGAAAATGTCTGCTCATTAAAAAGCTGGCTGTTTGTAATGGCTTCCAAGAAGTCAGCTATTTGGTTTAGGAAGGTTTCCGGTCTCCAGTGTGCCACCAGTGTGTCATAGAAGCTCAGGTATGGTCTCACAACCTCTTTAAACCAGGTTCTCGGGCAACCCTGTTGGGACCCCTCTCACTCCTGAGAGCTTTTTCTGTATCCTCATTTAATAAAACTTGTATCACTTTACTCAATAAATAAATAAATAAACAAACCAAATTCTCCACCTACTCAGAGAAACAAATAATGCTTCAAGGCCCAGAATTGTCCATGCCAGAAGACAACATGCCTGCCTAAGGAAACAAGGAGAAGGTGCCTAGGACTCTCCAGGGCATGATTAGCTGTCCTTCCCCAGAAAAATAAATATTAGGGAGGTGTTAGGAGGCCATGTCATTACATTTGATTCACTAGTATTCATTGAGCTGTACATGCCCAGCACTGCACACTAACCAGCTAACCAGCACCAGAAAGGTGCTACAGATTAATTTATCCATACCACAGATACTTATTAAGCACTTAGTTAATGTAAAACGTCGCATTAGGGGCCAAGAAGGATATTTGTCCCACATCCTCAAGATGCTTACCACCCAGTAGAGAATCTCAAGAAATATACACAAATCACTATGACTCACAGTATACTGTGAGAACTACCAAATGGCATTGGCTAGATTTGTTGACTGCTTACCTATAAAGACATTATTCTTAAAGTTGATTTTGCCAGTTAAAAAACTAAAGCGTTTTTAAGAGTGATTGGCGGGGCAGGTTTGGTAATTATTTCTATGTGAATCCTACCATTTAGAAACCAAGGATGAAGACTGGATGTAGGAAATGGGTAAAAGGAACTCAAGCTCTAAAAAAAAGGCTTCGAATGCACTTAGCTGGAAATTATCCTCTTTATTCTTGGACTAGAAGAGTCACTATGGGTTTGAAGAGTTCTCACGCCAATTGCATGACAATGCTCCATACCATAAACACCAGGAAGCTTCATTATTTTTCCTAATTCTTTATCTTTTGCCTTTATACTGACAAAACTATATTTCAGTTTTATCCTCAAAAAGGAAAATCGAGGTAAGATAGCATTACCAAAGATTTCCAGCTCCTTATGCAAACAGGACCAAGTTCTTTCCTGCAGCAATATATCATTAACTTGCCAACATCTGGGCTGGGAGGTGTGTGATGTTTTGAATCAAACTTCAAAGGTCAAGAGTAAGCAAGGACCTAGAATTACTATTGCATCTAAAATTATTTTACAGCCTTCAAAAGAACACGGAAAAAATGATCACAATTCTCAAAATTATATGTTGTCTTTGGGGAAAACATACATCTGAGTCCTTGGGAGTGCATAGGTAATGTAAGCAGGGCTAGGCCATTTTCCACATCGGAGTCAGTGCTAAACAGGAGGCATGGAGGGCTGGGTACCGCCTTAGAGTATCCACCTGTTGTCTGAAATTAGCCTGTGGGTGTTTATCATTTTCTCCCACAAATAGATGCCTCTACCCATTTTTTCCATTACCTCCTTGTTCCCTAAGCTTGCAGTCTTGAGTCATTGTTTACTCTTCCTGTTCTCACGTCATTTATTCACTTATTTGACAATTACCTAATGACTATCCATACCAAATCAGACCTGTTGTAGGTGTTAGTATTATAATGGCCTCTAGAGCCACAGTCCAGCCAGGGATACTAATAAGTAAACAAGCAATTACAATACCCCAGTGTTCCTTTATATATTATAAATATTTTCTCCCATTCTGTGGGGTGTCTTAATTTTCTTGATGGTACTGTTTGTAACAAAAACATTTTTAACCTTAATGTAGTTTAATTTGTCCATTTTTTTCTTCTTCTTCTTCAGTTGTTTGTGCTCTTTGTGTCATATTTTAAAACTGGGGTTTTTTTCCCTATCAAATTGTCTTGGCACCTTGTCAAGGATCAAGTGACCACAAGTGTAAGGGCATATTTCTAAACTCCCAATTCCATATGTGTCTGTCCTTATACCAGTACCACACTGTCTAAATTACTGTACTTTGTAGTAAGTTTTGAAATTATGAATTGTGAGTTCTCTAACTCTCTAACTCTGCTCTTTTTCAAGATTGTTTTGGCTATTCTGGGTCTCTTGCACTTCCATACAAATTTTAGAATCAGCTTATCAATTTCTTAAAAAAAAAAAAAAAGACCTAGCTGAACTTTTGATATGGATTCCATTGAATCTGTAGCCCATCTAGGGAAGTATTGTCATCTTGACAATATCAAGTATTCTAATCCATGATTATGGGATGGTTTTCCATTTCCATTTAGATCTTCTTTAGTTTCTTTCAACATGTTTTATAGTTTTCAGTGGACAAAGTTTGCACCTTTTTGTTAAATTTATACCTAAGTATTTTATTCTTTTGATGCTATTATAAATTAAATTATTTTCTTACTCTTATTTTTAGAATGTTTACTATTAATGTATAGAAATACAATTGGTTTTTGTATCTTGATCTTATACCCTGCAACTTTGTTAAACTTAGTTTCTTATTTCTGCTAGTCTTTTTTTTTTCTTTTTAAGTGGATTCCTTAGGATTTTCTATATACAAGACCATATTGTCTACAAATAGAAATAATTTTACCATTCTTTTATCATCTGGATACCTTTTATTTCTCTTTCTTGCTTAATTACCCTCCAGTACAATGTTAAATAGAAGTAATGAGAGGGGACATTCTTGTCCTGTTCCTGGCCTTTTGCGTCTATATTCATAAGTAGTTTTCTTTTCTTGGGGTAACTTTATCTGGTTTGTTCTCAAATGCCTATCTCATAGAATGAGTTAGGAAGTGTTCCTTTCTCTTCTAGTTTTTGGAAGTGTTTGTGAATGATGGGTGTTAATTATTCTTTAAATGTTTGGTAGAATTCACCAGTGTAGCCATCTGGTTCTGGGCTTTTCTTTGTGGGAAGTTGTTTTATTACTAATTCAATCTCTTTACTTATAATAAGTTTATTCAAATTTCTATTTCTTCTTGAGGCAGTTTCAGTAATTTGTGTCAGGGAATTTGTCCATTTCATCTCAATGACCTAATTTGTTGGTATTCAGTAGTTCATAGTATTCCCTGTAATCCTTGTCATTTTTGTAAGGTGAGTAGTGATTTCCCTCTTTTATTCCTGATTTTTATTCCTGTAATTTTTGTAATTTGAATCTTCTCTCTTTTTTTTCTTAGTCCATCTATCTAAATTTTTATCGATTTTGTAGATCTTTTTGGAGGTCCAACTTTTGGCTTCCTTGTTTTTCTACTGTTTTTCCATTCTCTATTTTACTTCTTTCAAATCTTTATTATTTGCTTCCTTCCACTTGCTTTAGGTTTAGTTTACTTTTCTTTTTCCAATTTCTTAAGAGAGAAGTTAGGTTATTGACTTGAGATCTTTCTTCTTCATCTTCTTCTTTTTTTTTTTTAAGTAGGCTACACACACAGCATGGAGCTTAATGCAGGGCTTGAACTCATGACCCTCAGATCAAAACCTGAGCCAAGATCAAGAGTTGGATGCTCAACCAACTGAGCCACCCAGCTGGCATTTATAGGTATAAATTTTCCCTAAGCACTGTGTTAGCTGCTTCCTATAAATTTTGCTGTATTGTTTTCATTCTAATTCATCTCAAATTATTTTCTAATTTCTCTTGAGATTTCTTTTTTAGTTCATCGATTACTTAGGAATATATTGTTTAATTTCCACATATTGGTGCATTTTCTAAGTTCCCTTTTGTTATTGATTCCTGATATAATTCCATTTTATTTTTAAGTGCTTTGAAGTATCCAATCAAAATTACTCTTGTTGCATTCCATTTGAAATGTAAAAACAAACTAAAGTCTGTAACCAAATAAGCTTGAACAAAGCAGTGTAAGGAATGGACTCTTAAAGGAGAAAAAATGTAATAAGCATCTGATGATTTTTCTTCCAGTGACTCTCTTATTATTTATTTTAAAATGAAGAATAGATATAAAATACCTTCAAGATTTTCACAGGGAACACAATATAGAGAACTTGAAAATACTGGTAAGAGCAAAGGAATCATAGATTTTCAGATAGAGAAAAGGTGAAGTTGGAGAGGACTAAAAAATATGAGTGGTTTCTCCAATCTAGGTTAAAGTGATTTCAAATAACAAGATTTCTACTACTTCCCTTGGCAGATTTATAGAACTTGTATAAGAAATATTTTCCTGACATTCAGGCTGAGTTTTCCTTTTCTCAATTTCATCATGTCAGCCATAGCTTGCCTCTGTACACTACCCCCAAACAATTCCTCTCCTTATTTAGTTTGAGTTTCAGCTCCTCAAGGACCTGCAAAAGGCTATTATATCCCCTTTTTTCATTCTTCATCCAAGCCAAACATATTTAGGCCTCTTAATCTGTCTTCTTAAGCCAGCTCTTATACTTTTGAATTTCTGTTCTTTGAATTGAGTCCAGTACATTCACTCTTTCTAATTCATGGGGACCCTGAACTGTATGAGTCATAAGGACTCACCCTTGATGTCACATAAGCAACTGTCCACCCCTGTGCCCCTGGCATTTCACTTGAGGTATAAAGCCCAAAATAGTACTTAAAAAAAAAAAAAAGATGTTTGCTTTCCATTACCAACCACAGGTGGTTTTCAGTCTCACTGCTTTCCAAGTACTGAACCACCATCCTGTTGGATGTCTGTCTTTCAGATTATTTTTTCCTTCTTTCAGGCGGCAGAAATAAGCAAGTTCTTTCCCTGGCTCTCTCAACATTCTCAACAGTTCATCTGGTGTGGTTCAACCATTCACAGCTACAGGCCTGCCAAGTTTACAAGTGCACAAGTCCTTTCAGAGTCCTACTAGTGTATTCTGGCTATTTCTGAAGCCCTGGGGCAAATCTATAGCCTTACATGCCTCCCAATATCTCGGCAAATTCCCTAGCACAAACCTAAGTCTGATCATTTTGTATGCTCAAGAATCTAGCTAAAAGTGTAAGATATTCTCTATCTAATTTTTCAAATGATGTTCTCTAAAAGGTTCAATAGCTCTTGGGTTCTAACAGTGTTTAAGTACTGGTACCCAGTGACTACTAGTACTTACACAGAATATAAGATTCACACATGCACCCCATCAAGACTGTTGATGGCTAAGCATTTTGCACTGGTTTCTACCTACTGATTTTTATGAGCAAAATACGCTAACACCTCACTCATTTGAATTCCACTAATTAAGAATGTAATGTTGCCATGGCTGAAACTTATCTTTGCCCTACAGATGAAGATGCCCTAAGCAAATAAATACTATGTGGGCAAGATTGGTACATTTGGCACATCTAAAGGAATAATGGGTGCCTGAGCACTGTAACACATAAATTATTGGATATTTTCTCCATGAGTGTACCTTACATATTCATTAGAGCATGCTTGGTATCATCTCCACTTGAAAGAGAGAGAAAAATTAATTTGAGTTACTTATGGAAGAAAGAAGACTCTATTTCTTTTCAAATAGGAATTCAGATTTTTCTTTACTTCCCACAGCGCTGGAAAAAGTGTATGTGTGTAATTCATTTAGGTCCCAACCACAGATGCAAAGCCAGAATCCCAGAATGGAATCCATCTCCTACCATACTTGTTTACTTTCTTTTAAGATTTTGCCTTCAGTGGTCATTCCTTTGCTCAGAAATAACTCTGACGGTGTTACCATCATGCAACTTCTTTCAGATCGTGTCTTTTTTTATTGTAAGCTCCTAAGAACAGAAATTGCCTTTCAAACAGTATGGCCTCAAGGAGATATAAATTAATGTACAGGCAAGATTTGAATGCCATAAGCCAAAGAAGTAAGTAAAAGAAATTTCAAGCATTCTAGACAACCCTTTGAAATGAATGGGACTTTTAATTTTATTTTAAATTATACCACAAAGACTTTTTATTTGCTGTCTCAACAGGTAGAATTTCACAGAGCAGTGTTTAGGGGAATATGGAATCAGACATTGACTCAGATAATTAGACCCAGAGAATAAACATTCCCTGGCAAAAAGAGAAAGTAGAACTAGTCGCAAGACTAGAAACAATCCACTGGGCCCAGGACAGTGGCATGTTCGTATCAAATAAATAACAAACCCAGATATGTCATTAATATCCTAGAACTAGAAGGGACCTCACAGAGTACTTTGCTCACTCCCTTCACTTTCTAGATCCAGATACCGAGACCAAGAGAGATGAAGGGACTTGCCCAAGGACATGAAAGTAACACAAAAGCCAAAACTAAAACATACTTTTCCTGTCCTCCAATCCCATGCTTTTTCCAGCTACATCCCAGATTCATTATTTATACTGCCAGTTGAGTGGATTATCTTCCATATAAACTCAAAGACTTGTCACTGATTCAGATTTTTAGGTTTGAATAGGAAAAACATTTGTTCATATCTAACTCAAAGGACGCCTAAATTTTATGCTTTATATAACAGTATTTAGTTCTTTTTTATGCCAGGTGTCATAGTTAATTACTCTTCATGATATTCTCTAAGATTTTTGCTTTAAAATGGTCAGTATGCTACCACAGGGCTAAAAATATCTACAATAACTTAACTCCCTTACTAGGATTCTAAGTAGGAAAGCAGGCTGTCTATGAAGGAATACGACTCAGTGAGCCAATTTAATTGTTTATGTAAGGGAATGAATACACAAAACTTCCTGGGTACGGAGCTGTTCTGCCATGTCTTGGGGAGCCCAGAGGACCTGTAGGAGAACAGTTACTACTGTTCCTAGCCACAGTCGCATTTGGATGCTGTGTCTATACCACAGCAAAACAAAAGGCCAGAAGTAGATTCCAGAAGAGAACGGCAGACTCTATACAATTTCTCACATTTCTAATGAGCAAGAGCAGGTTTTTCCTCCCTTTTCTTAAACCCCAAATTTGTTTACATTTCCTAGAACCTTTCCAAGGTGTGGGTATTCATGTTGGTGTCAGGTGTCAGGAACATATATTAGAAGCCAACATGGTAGGCCTTCAGAAAAATTGTGAGATCCTTTCCCAGATATCAGCACCTCCTCAGCACCTTTCTCCTTTCTCTAGGCTTCTGTTTCCTCCAAAAGTATCCCGTGTCCTGGGGATCCTGATAAAAGCTTATGGCAGTGATGGTAAATATATGACACATGTGCCCCTGCTCCTTTCCTGCTGTGCCTATGGCAGACATTGCTAATACGGGATTCCTAATAATCATTCCTAAGCAAACATAGCACAAAAGATAAAATCTGTTTGCCATCCCTGGCTTAAGGTTTCATCACAAGTCCCCCCCAAAATGGTCTGGAGGCAAAATGACCCCCAAAGCCTCCAATGACTCAATGCATCTGGACAGAAACATATAAACTAACAACCTGCAAAGCTGACATTTTTCCCTCAAGTCATACCATCCTAATGAAGATGCAGTCTATGTTCGCCATGATAAATAAGGAAGCCTATGAGAATAGTGTACCCTAGGTCTAGAGATCCTTCAATAAATAGATTTAACACTTGGGGGTCTAGGGCTCAAAAGTCTCACCATGCATTCCTATAACACAGTGGTTCTCAAAGGCTAGCAGCCATTAGAATCACCTGGAGGGCCTGATAAAACAGATTGCTAGGCCCATTTTCAGAGTTTCTGATTCAGTTGGTCGAGGGTGGGGCCCAAGAATTTGCAGAAATAAATTCTCAGGTGATGCTGACACTGCTGGTCTAGGAACTGTACTCTGAGAACCACTGGTGTAATCCTTTGTACAGGAATTCCATCCTTACCCTTATCCCTAACCCTGCTCACCTGAAACGCTCACCTGCATTCCTGAGGTTACAGAGGACTGAAAAAGCAACTCCAGTGGTCTCTCCATTTCTGTTTTCCCTGGCCTCTCAGCAGTATTCTGTTTTGATACCCGCTCCTCTCTTAGCTGCCTTATTGCTGAATCGCCCAGAGTTTTCTCCTAAATTAAATATATCTTCAGAATCTCCTTATACCCCAAGAAATCTAAGATTTGGTCCTTAGTTCTCTCCTCTTTCTGAATATGCTTTATCTCACCTATTTCCATGGATGACTTCTAACCACATTAATTTCTATTTAATCTGCATCTTCCAAACACATGTCTTCATTCCTGACTTTCCATTTTTATATTTCCAGCCCAGGGTAGAGCACCAAATCTCCCATTCAACATGATCCACAAGACAGTGGAATCTACCTTTATAGTCTTACCTTATCTTATTTTCCCAAAAGAATTATGTACCAACAATGGTACTTCCTACAGGTTTTGCTTCCAAACTTGGTTCTGTTCACCTGGTGCCTTCACCTGAAAGGCCTTCATATCTATAGCCCCTTTTTTAAAACCTTTACATCTACCAAGAGGCAATTATGTGCTGCCACCTTTATGAAGTCTTCCCTGATTACCTCCACTGGACAAGCTCTCTCCCTTTCCTGAACTCCTCTCGTAAGCACCTATCCCATGCAGCCTCTATTACTTTCCTATGTGCAAACCCTCCCCCTCCTATTCTAGATAAGCCCTTCTGCAAGGCACAGCCTGGTGACCATATGGTCTCCTGTTTTCCCAAACAATCCTGAAAGCAGGTATTTTATCCAATTATCCTTATCCCTTTATGTAAGTGAATGAATATTTGTCATAGTATGTGTTCTAATTTTTGGCTCAGAGCATATGTTTCTCAAAATAAATATCCCATGATTTATTCTGGTATATTATCATACTTCTCTTTGTATAATAGCCACCCAGAAATATCACAATATGCCTTTGATAATAATCTAATGCTTTCCACATTAACACTAGCTCTTCTGTATCACAAAACATTTTATTGCCTCCAAGGAGAGAGCACCTGCCCTAACTCCATCCAACTAAAGGTGTTAAAGATTTAATCTGCATATTCAGCCCCAACTAGACCCTGAGCCAGTTCTAACCCCCAAGCATGGTGGTCTATCAGCAGGCCCCACCAGTACATAGGGCCTAGGATTAGCTTTGCTATTGCCACAATGATAGCCTATGTCCTGAAGGGAACCACTAGGGCCCACAAAAGTCTGCTGACTATAGTCTCCTTACCAGGCCCTGCTGAAACTCTACCCAATCTATACGACTCTGCTCTCTTCCCCTGTTCACATTTTGCATATCAGTTCTTCCTTCTCTGAGCCATATTCTTGATCAGATGCCTACAGCTGACCTAACCTGAACCAGGCACCTCTCCACAGGGGCCTAGACTCTGTCAATATTCCTCCAGACAGGCCCTCCTTGACAAGGGTGCTGGCTTCTAACTGTAAGTATATGTTGCTTCCCAGAGATCTCTGCTGTTGACCTCACCAAATTAGAGCCTCCCCAGTGTTTCTGAAGACTCTTTGGATATGATTTGGGCAGCCTCAGAGACATTCTGCTGTGGGCTAATGACAGCAGTCCACATGACACTGCCCTAACTGTCCCAAGGCCTGGATGGCTGGCATGGACTTACTTCCCATAGTATCCCCTAGGCCTGGGTCCACTGTTCCTCTTGGGTCTCCCTCTGTATGGGGTTGAGAAAGCCCTCGCTGGTGCTACTACTGGCTGCCATATGCTCTTCCCATGGACTACCTTTGGGCCTTAGCTATCACTAACACATCCCCTCTAATTCTAGCCTATCATCTCACGAGGAATGACATACTCCACACCTGTCACATAGGGTGAGCTCTCCTTAAGAAGTTCCTCCTGGGGTTGTTGGAGTGGGGGGTGGGGTGGGAGGGATGGGGTGACTGGGTGATAGACACTGGGGAGGGTATGTGCTCTGGTAAGCGCTGTGAATTGTGCAAGACTGTTGAATCTCAGATCTGTACCTCTGAAACAAATAATGCAATATATGTTAAGGAAAAAAAAAAAGAAGAAGAAGAAGAAGGTAGCGGGAGGGGAAGAATGAAGCGGGGGAAATCGGAGGGGTAGACGAACCATGAGAGACGATGGACTCTGAAAAACAAACAGGGTTCTAGAAGGGAGGGGGGTGGGAGGATGGGTTAGCCTGGTGGTGGGTATTGAGGAGGGCACATTCTGCATGGAGCACTGGGTGTTATGCACAAACAATGAATCATGGAACACTCCATCTAAAACTAATGATGTAATGTATGGGGATTAACATAAGAATAATAAATAAATAAATTAATTAATTAATTAATTAATTAAATAAAAAGAAGTTCCTCCTGCCCAGACTCTTATCCTCTGGACAAGATGATGTAGGTCTCTCTAGCCCCCTACTCTCCTCCCAATTAGCTATGGAATAATTAGAGGGACTGGTCGTGGGAGAGGGGGAAACCTTCTTGGGGGGACTCAGAGCCTGAGAATTTTTGTCTTGAAGCTTTTATCCATACTCTGGGGACCAAATATCAAATCCCCACCAATGACACATCAAGAAGCTCCACTGTCTAGGATTGGGCCAGATGTCTGAACAGTTGTATGGAGGCTGATTTTGGTCTGTAGCTCAGAATTCTCATGTGTATAGACTGGATTTACATGATTTTCTGATCCCCCCCAGAGGCAACTTCAATAGCTCCTTAATATAATGGACCTCCTAATGCAAGTTTAGCACACGTAGGAAACAAAGTCATATTTACCCTATAATCACCAGGAGTGATAAATGCAACACCTGGCAGCCATTCATTAATTGACTGTGAATTTGACTGTTTGCCAACATCATTAAAAATAAAAATAAAATTTCAGGACCATCTTACTGGAATATGCTGTTCTTGTATCTAGCAAATTTTTTTCCATGCTATTGCCAGTGAAAATAAGCCCGCTGCTGATTCAACACTACTAATAGATTTTAGATGGAGAACATTAATTGTCAACTTCTTCAACCTCCTTGTATTTTTGACTTATTGTCCAACTACTCTTTGATTTGATATACTATAACTCAGCAAACACTGATTTGACAGCTATTGCATAACAGAGGCTGCTTCAGATGCTGTCACAATAAAAAATAGCAGAGTATTTGAAAATTTACAAGGCACTTTTCCCATACTTCATCTTATTGAATGATACACATCTAATTACCATATAGATCAGATCAGTGAAAAGCTGGTACTCTTGCTTCTTACCTCTATACCCAGTAAGCTTTTCTAGATCCCTCTCAAGTCAGCTCTCTACCAAGAAAAAATGGAAATAAGAAAACTCAGTGTCCCAGGGAATTCTTACAACCAGGTTATATAACAATTTACCTAAGTGCTCCATTGTCCCAATACAGACCCCTAAGACCTCTACCCCACCTCACTACCTCCAAAAAAGCAAATTAACTTATTAAAATTTCCCCTAAATAAAAATGTTTTAAATCATGACTCTCACTAAATTTGGGGACTAGCTTTGATGTTGGCATCAAACTAAATAGAGTAGAATTCTGTTAAGAAACTCTCATGATTTGGACTATTCAAAATGAGCAACCCATAAAAACAACTTTGCAGATTGACCTTTTCTACTCCTGTCACTTCCATGTAAGTCATCCATGACTTCCGGTCATCCCACATACTTTGTACTGACAAACATTAAATTTGAAAATGGAAATGGTATGACTTGGGTAATTTTTCATTTAAGTGGTAATATTTTTGTTAAGTGCTGTCTAAGTTAGCAACCAAGTTAAATCCAGAGTGTAAAAAGTTTTGTTTACAAAAAAAAGAAAGAAAGAAAAATTTTTGTCTACATCATTCTTCTACAATGCATCTGAATAATAGCTGGGCTATAAATAGAAGATGCAAGAATGACTAATTCTGTTTTGATTCCATCTCTTTGATGACAAAGGAAATCCCTCCGTACAAACATTAAGCTAAATCATAACAGCTGGACTTGAGGAATTTTATCTAGAACATCTACATCAAACAAATAAGAGTGCCAGCCTTAGAGATGGACAAATAACTCCCAAAGGGACCCAGTTTTATAACTATCAATTCGGGGGACTTGTAATTTACAAGAAGATTTAAATACAACCTTGTTTTAAGAGAATACTCAGAACACTCACTTGAAATCATCACTGCTAATAAAATGCAAAAGAAAGTTATCCCCAGTTACTTGATCCTGGAAAAATCTATCTTTTGCAACTGAGAAAGAGTCTATGCATCATTTGTAGTTAGAATCTTTCTTTTAGAAACTTAGTTATATCTTCAGAAATTTGTCAGCTAAATTAAGCCCCTAGCCATATAGAGAGAAGTGTGCTGGCACTGCACTGGGCAGGGAATGAATGAAAGACTGGATTGAATTTTCCATGGAAGCCGACAATTAAAATTGTTTTCTTTGGTATATCCCTTTCTGTCAGTTGTTTTTGAGGTCTCCAAGAGAAGAAAAAAGTTAAGAAGCCCGATTCAGTCATTTCCAAATCTCACTTCCAGTTTCCATCTTATTAAAGACATGACTTAACTTTAATGTGTGTAACATAAACAGAATCATAAAAGGGAAAGAATTAGAACAGTCTGGAAGAGATGGTGTCCAAGGCAGGAAAATGCCACAGCTGATTTGCTCTTTTTATTGTTATTGTCCTTTTGTATTGTTTACTGCAAGGAAAAATTCTCTGTCCCTCTGCTGCTGGTTCCTCACCCTCCATTACAATCCTTGGGAATTCTGATTTCACAAAGTTATTACAATACGGCCACAAATAATCCATCTTGTCAAGTCCATCTTCGGGACTGAAGATAAAGTTGGAGCTGAGTTGCTACACACATCTGGAGAAGGTTCGTTACTTGTAATGGTGAGCCGCTCTGTTAATGCACCCATGAGAAAGGGGCTGACAGGCTGCATATTTCTGCAAACAGTTCCCAGAAAGAACCAATTTCCTGACTTCCATGTGGTGTCAATAATGGAGGCATGAGATGGAGCAGTGCTTATGAAATATTGAATCTGCTTACAGGACCAGCTAGAAGCAAATTCAGACCACCTGTGAGAGAGAGCCTTGCTGTGGATACTCATACTTTGGCATACACGTGGCACATGTGAATGATATGCTCTAATCTATGTATTTGGCCTTATTTGCCACAAAACTTCCTGACAGTAGTAGTACCAGAGAGAGAGGGAAAGAGAGAAAGAGATGCAGTAAAACACACTTCTGCACATTTAGAATTGAAACAGTTCAAATCACTGACATTATTAAATTTACTATCATAAGCAGCCAAAGTTCATCTTATTCATCAGGAAAAAAGTGACTGATGTTTCATGGCATTGGTATTAGATCATTTTAGTTCTTGCCAATAAAAACAAAGCATTAGTGTTTCAATGTTTTAATATCATGATTTAATTCTCTCAATGATATTAGGACCAAGAAGCTCAACCAATGTGAAGACCCCATCAAAATTCTTGAGTCAAAACTTTGGTTCTAAAATGAGTTCACCATCCTGACCTCCCATTTCACAGCATATATTTTATGCTTGTGACTTTCCAAATATTGGTTCCTAACATTGCAAATGTAAAGTTTTATATCACTAACTTGTGTTTCAAGGGTTTGCCTAAGTAAATAGAAAAACATCTGGGCTCTTTTTACTGGCAAAAGCAAGAGATATTTGACCTAAGATCAGATTCTGAGACTCGAACATTAACTTGGTCTTTCCACAGAACGTCTCTAATTTTCCACAACTCTCTGTTGAGAGGGTTCAGCCCAATGTTCTTAGGGGAAAGATGGGACTAAGCGCATGTCCCAGTAAGACATATGTCCCAGTTGGCTTCCTTTACCCCCAAATTTTACCCACAGCTCTAACCCATTCTTGTCTAAACAAAGGGATAGAATTCCACAGCAAGAACAAATCTTCAAGGTCTCAAATAGCCCTAAAGATCCCTTTAGACAGGAGGATGTGCAGGAGACTGCTTCAGCTGAGTCTGTCAGAGGTTTTCATCTGCCCCATCAACAATTCAAAGGCACCATCTGCAATTCTAGTCTGAGATTTCCTTGGCTTCAAACAAGCCCCACCTCCCAGGACTCCCCAGAGACTGGAGCTACAGTAGTCTGCAAAGTGGCAACCTGGGCCTCAACTCCGTTTCTGACTTGGCGTTGCCCTTCACAAACAGAACAGGCCCTATAAACAGGGCCAGAGTAGAGACTACCTAGACTCAGACCAGCAATATGTCCACCTATGCCCCACACCTCCAGGCAGCACGACCCCCACAGAGTTCCATGTGAGTGGCGACCCCTGGACACACAACTCCAATGAAAGGATGCCCCCTGCAATTGTGCAGGATGGTGGCCTTGGATTGGCAGCCTAGTCGAACTCTTCTTGAAATTTTATTTATTTATTCATTTTTTTCTTCTTGAAATTTTAATTAAAATTCAAGAATAACAAACCAAATCCCTGACCAGCTTTTGACTAAATCTTTTGTTTAAATGAAGTTTTTATTCTTTTTTCTTTGTTAAGTGAAGTTAAACTTCTTTGTCGGATACAAATAAGTGTGTTTCTTCAAAACATCCTGGCAAAAATAGTTATTGCCCAAGGATAAGAACCAGGGCCTATTTCAATAGTCATCCTCCTGACTCGTTCAATGTTTCTCAGAATTTTTGACTTTTAGAACTAGATTATATGTTAATATGGCCACACAAAGACTTGTACATGGATGCACATGGCTGCATCATTAATATAGCCAAAAAGTGCAAACAGCCCAATTTTCAGCAACTGGTGAATGGAGAGACAACCTGTGGTATGCCCAGACAGTGGACCATTTATTCCACAATGAAAAGAAACAAAAGTACTGATCTATGCTACAACATGGAAGAACCTCCAAAACTTACTCAATGAAAGAAGCCAGACACAAAAGACTACATACTATACAACGTTATTTATATAAAACATTCAGAAAAGATAAATTTATAGAAACAGAAAGTAGATTTGTGGTTGCCTGGGGTTGAGTGGGAACAGAGTATAACTATAAATGGGCACTTCTTTTTGAGGTGATGAAAATATTCCAAATTTGGATGGTGGTGATGCTTCCCCAGCTCTGTAAATTTACTTAAAAATCACTGAATTGTACACTTTAAAGGAAAGATTATATTTTTAAAAGTCATGGCTAACATATATTGAGCATTTACTCTGTATTCAAGAGCTCTAATAAAGTATTTATATACATTCTCTTATTTAATCTTCACAACAACCCTGTTGGATGGTACTCTTATTAGTCCCATTTTACAGATGAGAAAATTGAGGTTGGAATGATAAAATCATTCTCTCAGAGTCACACAGCTAGTAAACGGTGGAATAGGACACTAGTCCAGATGATCTGACTCAAAAGTTTAACTACCCTGCCCAAGCTTCCCAAAAGGTGTTTGTTCTTCAGCATACCGGTCTGCCCTGAATTTGTTGGAGAGATGGCAACTCCTCACTCCTTGGTCTAATTAGGCAAGACCTAGAGCAAAGAGAACCCTGGGCCAGTTTCTTCAGGCTACAAGAGCCTCAGCAGTTTACCCTAAGTGCCATGGAAATGTGTTTATTCTGTATATGTGCCATAACTCAAAGCCCCAGCCCAGTTCATAATCATGTTGTCCTATATTGTAGCTGTTCACACTCCCTGCAAGGGGAGTGGTGGTCAGGATCACACTGGGGGGGCGTGTACCTAGCCTCTAGGTAAGTACTCCTTCTCCTGCACATGGTGCCTTCTCTGTCATGATAGAATATTTGACTAGATGACATGACAAAAATTGCTCTTAAAGACAATATAATTTTAGATGAGGAAAATTCATTTTCAAGCACATAGAGTTATGGAATAGAACTCTGGGCATCACTCTTCTCACTCTCATACACCAAATTCTAGCCTTTCTATCGTCTTAATATCTTTTGATTTGATTCATTTCTCTCCATCTGTGCTATTGTTATCCATCACTTCTTACCCGGATTACCCCAGTGGCAACATACTGGTCTCCATGCAACCAGTCTTGCCTTTATCCTTGATTCTCTATGCTATAGTGTAAGTGGTTTTCCTAAAGTATATAGATCATGTCAGTCCCACCTTTAAAAAAAAAAAAAAAAGATTTTATTTATTTGAGAGAGAGAGAGCCCTTGCAGGCATGAGCGGGGGTGGGAGAGGGAGAGGAGCAGAGGGAGAAGAAGAAGCAGGGAAGTAGGCCCCCCTGCTAAGCGGGAAGCCCAACCCAGGGCTCAATCCCAGGACCAGGAGATCATGACCTGAGCCAAAGGCAGCCATTTAAATGACTGAGCCACCCAGATGCCCCGTCAGTCCCCTCCTTAAAACATTTCAGTGGCTCCCCACTGATCAAAGTCCTTAATATGGACCCCTTTCACTCTCATACTCTTCCTACAGCCAGAGTCCTCTATATTCAGCTCCCCAAACCAGTGTGCTGATAGTGGGCCTTTGCACACGTTGTTCTCATGGCCTTACCTAAGGTTCAGGTTTGCCTAAATAAATAGAAAAAAAAAAACTAGACTCAGTTTTCTGGAAAAATAAATTTTCTTTCTGCTACCAAAGGAAAAGACATTAGCCCCTCTCCCCTCTTCACCTGGCTAACTCTTATTCATCCTTCGAGCTTAGAATATCTTCCTGGATACCTCCCACCTCCGCCTTCCCCCTCCGCAGCTCCAGGCCTCAGTTAGACGTTGCACCCTATTGTGGCCCTTACATGGCTCCTCATCATCCATTTCATCTTCTAGTCTGCAGCTTTGGGAAGGCAGATCTGTGGTTTCCTTTTGCTTGGATATATCCCAGTATCTGGCACACAGCACATTGAAGAAACTCAACATATTTTAAATGAATGAAAGACATAAGTAGAATCCATAAGAGCAGAACTGGACATCTACAATCTATCCATGAGCTTTTGTCCTTCAGCTGCCCTTTTTGTAGGAAAACAATGGGATGCAAAACATCTAGACAGCTTGCCTGCCAAGCTGTCACCTGAAAGAGCATACTGCCTGGTGGCTCTGGTTCCTTGGAAGGATGAGAGAGGATAACTGTAATTTTTTACCAGCATACTATTCATTTGACTGTTTAATATCTTAACTGGCTTAATATCATTGAAAAAGAGCAAAATGCAAAAACCAATCCACCCTGAATATACCTCTATATAAATAATGTGTTTATGTATGGATGGGTAAGGACTGGCAGAGATAACAGAGAAATGAACACAATTGCTCTCTCAGAGTAACAGGATCATAGATGATTTGTCATTCTTTTGTTATTTTATCTTTACAGTTATACTATTGCTTGTGCTAACAAACATTTTTAACATTAAGCAATCGGTGTCTGTATCAACTTAAATATTGGGTCTGATGGCAAATCAATAAAAATAATAAAATAGAACTGATTGTTCTATTTGATTTCCAATATATAGAACCGCCAAGAGACTCATGATGTAAATTTACTTGAAAACGTGCAACAGGGGCGCCTGGGTGGCTCAGTCGTTAAGTGTCTGCCTTCAGCTCAGGTCATGATCCCAGGGTCCTGGGATCGAGCCCCGCATAGGGCTCCCTGCTCCTCGGGAAGCCTGCTTCTGCCTCTCCCACTCCCCCTGCTTGTGTTCCCTCTCTCGCTGTGTCTCTCTCTGTCAAATAAATAAAATCTTTAAAAAAAAAAAAAAAACAGAAAACGTGCAACAATCATAATAATATATCCAACATGTATTGATCCATTGTCCAGGCATGGGGCTCAGCTTTACCTCATTACCTCCATTTTACAAAAGAAGAAAAAAAAAAAAAAAAAAAAAACTTAGTTTAAAGAGGTTAAGTAACTTGCTACTAAGTTAAAAACTAGTAAGTTAGGGGCATTGTTGGATGGCAGAAAGCCCAGCATGGCTTTCCCTTTGCTTTCCGCAGTACCACAGTGCTTCCTGATAGTTTGACCCTGGTTCCCAAATCCCTTCCAGTGCCCTTCCTTACAAGGATGCAGACTACATAAGTCTCTGCATGTCACTTCCCAGAGTCACCAGTCATCCACATTTTCCTTCTCTTGCCCTCTCAATAGCTTCTCTTCCTCAAAAGCCATAGGTCTCAAGCACCGCATGAGACAGAAACACTACCCGTGGCCCTCAGAAAACACTCTACCATTAAGGAAAAAAAGAGGGAATAGAATTCAATTGCAGCAGGAAAGATGTAGATTCTTCTCGTAAAAAAAGATTTTTGAAAATTAAAAAGTACTGAGTAAAATCATGAATGTTCCTACCCTGAAAAAAATCTTAAGAACTGGGCTGTTTTTTTAATGGCTTCCTGGGACATTTTAGGTGTGGCTCACCATAACGGCAACAAAGATGTAGTGGATGTCTTTGTAGGTTACTTTCAGCCCTCGAATGGAATCGGAGCATGCACAAGCCTCCGTGGCCCTCTCCCAGCTTCACTGGGTACTGGCAGGCCCAGGCAGGAAGCACATGCCAGGCTCAGAGCGCCTCCTCCCTTGATCTGTGAGCAGCATTCACAGTTTGAGAGTCCTGGCACTTAGCGAGCTTCCTGCTGAGCTGTAAAGTCATTCCAGACAAATCCCTGTGTTTACAGAGATTCCAGAGCAGCAGGGAATATCTCAGAATACCAGTCTGGATGCAGAAATTCATGTGTCTGCACTAAGCTGCTCTCCACACCTGCCCTGGCCCTCAGCTCCCCCTTCCTTCCACACCCCCTCCTCCACTTCCTTCTCTCCATCTGCTGCAGTTTCCTCCACACTGAGTCATCCTGGGATGTTACTAGTAAAGTCCTCTAAAAATCAAGTTAAACCAGTGGGAATGAAGTGGAAAGAAAGCTATTATTTGAGGAATAAATGAGAGAGGGAAAAAGAAGAGAAAGAGCAAGTGGGGAAAAAGAAAAGAGGTTTGGGTAGAGCTCTGGTCTAGATCATTCTCTCAGCATCTTATAAAGACAGAGACAAAAATGATCTATTGTAGTGAACTGGTGCTTCTGTCTATCCTGCAGGCAGCTCAGGCACATCACCTGCTCTCTTTCCATCCTTCACTTGCACTCAAACATTTTTAAACCAGAGACAGACACTTGAATTTGGAGTCAAAAGATGAGTTTGAGACCTGATTTTACTACTTTGCAGCCACTTAACTTCTCTGGGCTCCAATTTTCCAAATTCTTAAAATGGGATGTTCTCTAGGAATCCCAGGGCTGATAGAATGATAAACTGAGACAATACACGTGAAAATGCCCTTCAGCTTATACAAATAAAGCATGTTTATTAAATTCAATAAACAGCAAGTGTTTTCTATTCATTGTTCTTTCTGCTTTCCAACCCCTAGAAAATCTTTCGCAGAAAAACTGCCTTCCAGCCAGCATAACTGGGTTATTTTTAAAGCTCATACAAAAGCTCTAAAATGGAAAAGAAAAGCTAAAAATTGCCATTCAGTAGGGTTTCCAAGACAGCATTGAGCAATCCGAAGTCACTGTAGAAGCTCTGCTCAGATAGATCAGCAATAACCAATCTCTTTTAGAGTCAGGGTATATGCAATTCAAAAGCAGCAGGTCCTCTTGCTAATACTTTCTAATACCATTTGTTTAGAAAAATCCAGAGAAAATTTCACCACACTTACTATTATTCATATCTCAGCCAGTTCTCCTTAATCACAACTTTTCTTCCTTGGATCCTTAAGTAAGTTCTCAGCAAGCTTTAAACACGTCAAATGAATTCTTATATAACCAGGTAGCCCAGGATGAGTTTAGACAACCAAGTTTCAGAACCTTGATGAGAAGAAATGGGAAAGAAATTTGCCAGGGCTGTTGATATCCCACATGTGGTGTTATTTAAGACCAAATAATCTGAATTTAAGGGAATGCGCTTATGTCAAACTATTATATGTCAGACCACACCCCTGTGGGTGGGGGTGGGGTTTCCCCTGAAGGGAATGGATGTTCCCACTGTCAATCATCTTAGAGAAGGGTCAATACTAGGTCAGGAAATGAGAGCTCTGACAAGCAGTCCTAAGAATGAAGTCAGGAAGAAACTTTCTTCCTCTCTCCCTGCATCCAGGAGTTGGTTTGATCAGGACTCTGGGGTAGGTTGTTGCCTAGAGCTTGTTCCGTATTAGGTGTTGAGCTGTCCCAGGCAGCCCAAGAGAGTGGCATTATGTTCTATGACTTTCTATAATTCCCAAATTAACAGGTTTGCTGAAGGTTGCCATTTGGACTCTACTGAACTACATTCCACCCATGGAATGACTTAGATTAGGGAGAGGTGTGGCCCTGTCCCAGATTCTGAACTGCAGGGTGGTGCAGCATTCACCATCAGGAGTCAGCTAGGCTGCACAAGGCAGAAGTCTGGAGGATCCTCAGAGGTGATGGTGATGGCAATAGCAACCAGCTGCAACCACCTTCCAGATCAACCAGCATCCAGGCCTGGATGTGATGCAAGATTCACCTGGCAACCTTGTTAAATAGGTTCTAATTATGTCTAGGGTGGCATACAAGACTGCATTTCTAGCAAGCTCCCAGGTGCTACCGATGCTTCTAGTCCTCGCCTGGCAATAACAAAGGTCTGGCCTTTGCATCTTGCAGTACAAGTCCAAGAACCTGCTCCATCAGCAAACCCAAAGGACAACCAGGACTGAAGGTAAGACACCAATAAGCATGCCGGGGGCCTTTATTCATATCCGCAGAGGCGGGCCCCACGGGAAGACTGGCTAAGGTTCTTACTGATTAGGGAAACATTAACTTGCTGTACTTTGGAGAACAAAGAGTGAGGTGTTTGCAACTCCACGCTGGTGAACAAGGGGGCATAACTACACTCACAAATATCTAGCCATCTCAAAATCAGAAAAGAGTGTGAAAATAATCGTCTTTTAATGCTTAATTGCCAGGTTGTGCCAAATCTTTTTTTTTTTTTTTTATTTGACAGAGAGAGACACAGCGGGAGAGGGAACACAAGCAGGGGGAGCGGGAGAGGGAGAAGCAGGCTTCCCGCGGAGCAGGGAGCCAGATGCGGGGCTCGATCCCAGAACCCTGGGGTCATGACCTAAGCCGAAGGCAGACGCTTAACGACTGAGCCACCCAGGCGCCCCTGTGCCAAATCTTGTCTAGGAAAAACATTGTATTTTCCCTTCCTCTCACACTACTACCACACACAGCACTGCTCACCCTAAATGTGAAGGCACTAAGGGCCTGCAGTTAGCACAGACCCCATCGATTAAGGGCTCAGTTCCACAAGGCTGAACCTTTAAAGGTATTCCAAGCAAAAGATGCAGCAAGTATAAAACTCCTGAGGGAGGGAAGACAGATAAGTTCGAAGAAGAGAGGGCAAGGATGGTTGAAGAAGTTGACAGAAGCCAGATCATCCCTAGCCTGGAATCTTTTGAGTTTGTGCATGGTGATAATGATGGTGGGTTAGACCAGGGCTCAGCAACGTTTTCTATAAAGGATCAAGAGGCAGAATCAGGGATATTATATAGGTACTAATATAACAAGAAAGGGTTAAGTTCCAGAATTTTTTTTTTAATGAAATTCAAAATAAAATTGAGAATAATTTTTGTAATACAGGTCTACTAATGAGAAGAACAGAATTATTTGGGTGAGGATAACATTTGGCTTAAGTGGGGTTCAAATTTTGTTTCTAATAAAATTGGTTTAAATGTTCGGGTTAATGCTGATCTAGAGTGAGGTTTTATGTATTTCACCTTTGAAAATGTCCTTCACAAAGATAGGTACTGACAAATACTGACATCAATCCACAAGCACATGATTTTCATTGAGCATATTAATCACTCCGAAAGCGTTTATGGAATTCTATTAGATTCTTCTCTTGATATTTGCCTTTTGGCATGTCATTGCATTGCAGATGAATCACTTCCAATCGAAGTTAGGTGGAAGCTCAATCGCACAGTTTAGAGAGATTTCATAACATAGAAATTTCCTTTGCACTTGAGTTTGAGTTTAGAAAATATACGTGCTGCAAGTTTGCGTGGAAATGGAGATCTTGCTTTTTAACTTCAGCAGCATAGAAAGTATATTTGAGCTTCACATTACTTATAATCCAAACAACATTGTCATTGAAATGATTGCATACAAGTTTCACATATAAGCGCTGTTTTGTATTGTCATGGTAGGTTTAATTAACTAAGAAACATTGTGTCTGCAACAAAATTTCCAGCTCCATTCAGTGTTCTCTAACAATGGTAGAAGATAATCCTTCTGGTTCAGAAAAATTTGAGTTGCAATTTGAAAAACTGCAATAAAATTATACCACTGCTAAGCCACTGAATTGTTGTGCGGTAGGGCAAGTCAGGATATTCAGCTTCTATTTCTAACACAAATTCACAGAACCAATATCAAGGGTGGTGCCCCCAAAGCACTCCAACATTTTAGTCATCGGGTTGAGAAGGAGAAGCCAGCAAAAGAGACAGGAGAGCAGCCAGCAGGAGGAGGAAAACCGGAAGGAAGTGTTACAGAAAGTTAAAAGCTGCTGAAAGATCAGGTGAGCTGATAAAAAGTATCAGCTAGTCTGGAGGTCATTGGTAATGATCTTGCAAGTGCAGCTTCCATCTCGTGATGGGAAAGAAGCCAGATGAAAGTGAGTAAAACGGTGAGTAGAAAATAGGGACAGGAGAAATCTCAGGTGAGATGTTTTTCTGTGAAGGGGCAGAGAAATGGAGCCACGGAGAAAGGAGGTCGTCATGGTGGCAAGGAAGACGTTTTTTTGTTTGTTTTTGGTTTTGTTTGATTTTAATCTCCATCCTTTAACAAGAAATCACAAAGCCTCCTAACATACCAGAAGACTTAAATGTGAAAGTGACCGCAGAAGGCTCAATGACCAGGCATCCATGAAGCGTGAAGTATTCCATATAAGTGGCTTTGCCAGACAAATAATTTATCCTATTAAGCATCAAATCTTTTAAAATTTTGTATGCATTTTTGTGTAAATCTTACTAAAAGGTACTGACCAATTCTCTACTTACTGAATCAGATTATGGACAGCAATTACACTCGCTTCTGGGCCTTTTGGCTAAGATCAAGTGTGGACAGCAATTATATCCTGAACTACATAGTAAAATGATGTCCTCTCACGGGCTACCAAAGTAGGTATGAATATTTGCTACTACACAAGAGGATCCCAGATGACTAGAGATTTTTAATTTGCTTCTCCCTCACTTGAAGGTTATCAGATGTTCCTCATATTCATAGATGTGATAGCACAACCCTCCCCTGCTGATCTCAGTGTGGCTGTATAATAGAATTACAGGCAGGGTTTTTAAAATGCCAGTACCAGAGATTCTGATCCAATCGGTATGGAGTAATCACTGGGTTACATCTCTCCCAGACCTACAATAGGAATACTTCTTAAGAATTTGCTTTTGAATTAACTATAAAATATTGTAGGTTTAACCTCTTAATAAAATAGTCACTGTTACTGGAAGAGGGCTTAGTAGATGAATCACCTGAAACTTAAATTGTACTTGTAAATACTAAAAAAATAAACGGTGAATAGGTTTATTAACTGGGTATCGAAGATTAAGTCCTACAGGTGAGTCTAATGTGCAACTAGAGTTGAAAACCAAAGATATGGCCCAAAGTCTTCCTTTTAAGATGAGGAAACAGATATCCACAGAAGTTGAATGAACTAGGATCACTTAATTTCCAATGGTCAATGTACTATGACTTTCAAAGACCGCCCCCCTCCAGCCCCAATTTTTGTACAGGCTGGAATATTAATCACTGGAACATTTGTTGGGTTCTTGGTATGTGCTAGAATCTGGTCAAGACATCTCAGAGACAAAGGTGAATAAGACAAGGTTTAGTGGTGAGTAGTTCAGAGTCTGTTGGGTTAAAACTGCAAAAATAAAGTCACAGTTAAATATGTGATAATAATCATTTATTCAATGGAGCACAGACTAGCAAGTGACTAAAGAATGTCAATTAGTTCTGGGTAAAAGCCTGAATAAAGAGGATGAGCTTTAGTGGGAACACATAATTCCTGGAGAAACCACAACATAATAGGCGGTAATCAGCCTGTTCCATTGCATACTAACCAATCCTGAACTAGACTTGCCTAAATCAATTGATCCCTTTCTCTTGTGAAGTATTGAGGGTTGGGCGCCTGGGTGGCTCAGTTGGTTAAGCGACTGCCTTCGGCTCATGTCATGATCCTGGAGTCCCGGGATCGACTCCCGCATTGGGCTCCCTGCTTGGCAGGGAGTCTGCTTCTCCCTCTGACCCTCCCCACTCTCATGTGCTCTCTCTCATTCTCTCTCTCTCAAATAAATAAATAAAATCTTTAAAAAAAAAAAAAAAAAGAAATATTGAGGGTTAGCTTTTTATAAACCCTGACTTTGCCTTTGTTCAAGGAGACAGCCTTTACAGAGGCTATTCTGCCCTGTAAGTACCAGCAAATCCTCAGTGCTTTAAATGATTGCCTCTTACTCTTTTTTTTTAAGCATCCTTTTTTTAAATTTTTTTATTGTGGTAAAATATATGTAACATAAAATTTTCTATTTTAACTATTTTTAAGTGTATAATTCAGTGGCATTAATTATATTCACAATGTTGTACAACCATGACCACTAAGTATTTCCGAATTTTATATCAGACAAGAATCTTTAATTTTTTTATTATATACATCTCAGGTGTACAGCTTTATAATTCAACATCTGTATACACTACAAAGTGATTCCCACCACAAATCCAGTTACCATTCATTACCATACAGTTGACCCCCTTCACCCATTTCACTCAACCCCCTTCTCCTCTGGTAATCACTAATCTATTCTGTGTATGAGTTTGTTTTTTATTTTCATTTTTTGTTTGTTTACATTCCACATATGCATGAAATCATTGCTATCTGTCTTTCTCTGACAGTTCACTTAGCATAATACCCTTAAGGCCCATCCATGTTGTCACAAATGTCAAAATTCCATTATTTTTTAGGCCTGAGCAGTGTTCCATTGTATAAATATATCACATCTTCTCTATCCATTCATCTATCAATGAACATTTAGGCTGTTTCCATATCTTGACTATTGTAAGTAATGTTACAGTAAACATTAGTGGTGCACATCTTTTCAAAGTAGTGTTTTCATATTCTTCAGCTAGATACCCTGAAATGGAATAGCTGGATCATATGGTAGTTCTATTCTTAATTCTTTGAGGAATCACCATACTGTTTTCCATAGTGTCTGCAACCAATTTATAACCTCACCAAGTAAATGAGGTTCCCTTTTCTCCACATTCTCTCTAAAACTTGCTGGTTTTTTGGGCGCCTGGGTGGCTCAGTTGGTTAAGCGACTGCCTTCGGCTCAGGTCATGATCCTGGAGTCCTGGGATCGAGTCCCGCATTGGGCTCCCTGCTCAGCAGGGAGACTGCTTCTCCCTCTGACCCTCCCCCCTCTCATGTGCTCTCTCTCTCTGTCTCTCATTCTCTCTCTCAAATAAATAAATAATCTTTAAAAAAAAAAAAAACTTGCTGGTTTTTTGCCTTTTTGATAACAGCCATTCTGACAGGTATGAGGTGATATCTCATTATGGTTTTGATTTGCATTTCCCTGATAATGAGTGATATTCAGCGTCTTCTCATGTGCCTGTTGGCCATCTATAGGTCTTCTTTGGGAAAATATCTATTCAGATCTTCTGCCCATTTTTTGATTGGATTGTTTATTTTTGTTGAGTTGTATGCATTCTTTATATATTGTGGACATTAATCCTTTATCAGATATATGGTTTGAAAATATCGTCTCCAATTCAGCAGGTTGCTTCTTTGTTTTGTTGACGGTTTCCTTTGTTGTGCAGAAGAGGCTTTTTAGCTTGATATGGTCCCATTTGTTTATTTTTGTTTTTGTTTCCCTTGCCTTTGGATTCAGATCCACAAGGACATCACCAAGACTGATGTCAAGTTTACTGCCTATGTTTTCTTCTAGGAATTTTATGGTTTCAGGTCTTACATTCAAGTCTCTAACCTATTTCGAGTTAATTTATGTGTATAGTGTGAGACAGTGGTCTAGTTTCATTACTTTGCATGTGGCTGTCCAATTTTCCCAACTTCATTTTTTAAGAGACTGTCCTTTCTCCATTGTATGTTCTTGGTGACTTAGTCATAGATTAATTGTCCATATATGTGTGGGTTTATTTCTGGGCTCTCTATTCTGTTCTACTGATCTATATGTCTATTTTTATACCAATGCCATGCCATTTTTATCACTACATAGCTTTATAGTGTAGTTTGAAATCAGGGATCATGATACCTGTAACTTTGTTCCTTATTCTTAGGATTGCTTTGGCTATCAGGGTCTTTTGTGATCTGAAACAAATTTTAGAATTACTTATTCTAGTTCATATGCCATTAGAATTATGATAGGTATTGCATAGAATCTGTACACTGCTTTGGGTAGTATGGACATTTTAACAATATTAATTCTTCTAGTCCATGAGCACAGAATATCTTTCCATGTATTTGTGTCTTATTATATTTCTTCATTAATGTTTTGTAGTTTTCAATATACAGGTCTTTTACCTCCTCGGTTAATTTTATTCCTAGGTATTTTATTCTTTTTGGTGAAATTGTAAATGAGATTATTTTCTTAATTTCTCTTTCTGATATTTCAATATTAATGTATAGAAATACCACAGATTTCTGTGTCCTGATTTTGTATTCTACAACTTTACTGAATTCATTTATTCTAACAAGTACTTACATTCCTTCAAAATCCTCTCAGAACCACCCGTAGGGAGAGGAGAACCCAGAGATTGGGAAGCAGAGGGCTTAGACAGAGAACTTAAACGCTAGTTTGAGACCACTCTTGTGGAGAGTAACTAGCCAAAAGGGCAATAATGACATATTTAACACCTGTATTCTAGAAGCTGAGGATAAACTGAAACAGAAAATCTGGTAATAAGCCATAAAAGTTGCCTGAGGTAATCAAAATATTGGAAACACTAAACCAAGTGGTAGAAGAGATCGTTTAACTTAAGTCAGTAAAAAACAAAACAAAACAAAAAAAACCCTACTTGTGCTTAATCACCTTGTCTGCTTTACAAGATTTGCCTCAAATAGATTGTTCTGCATGTTTCACTTATTTTTTATTATTTGTTTTCATAATTTCAAAAATAGTATCTTTTCATTATAAAAATTCAACAACATTCAAATATTTTAGTACAAAGTGGAAGCCCCCATAATGTCCTCAGAGAACCACCATGAAGTTTGTGTACTTTTCTGATTGTTTTTCTATGTATAATGTATTTTATTATACTTCTTACAGTTTCATAAAAATAGGAACATACTACAAATATGTTTTATAATTTGTTTTTTAACTTAATACTTTGTGGACATCTTTCCATGTCAATACATAGAAATTATACCTTGAAGTGAATCAGAATATGCCACCCCAAAATATGCTACTTTAGAATAAGGATTATTTTGAATTGAAGGCAATTGTGGATAGCAGACACAGGATGAGTTCACTGCCCTCCCCCTATCAGCCTAAAAGCAGGTCATAAATTTCCCTTTGTAAAAGTGACATAGGGGCACATGGGTGGCTCAGTCGGTTGAATGCCCACTCCTGATTTCAGCTCAGGTCATGATCCCAGGGTCATGGGATCGAGCCCCATGGCAGGCTCTGCATTCAGTGTAGAGTCTGCTTGAGATTTTCTCTCTCTCCCTCTCCTTCTCTCTCTCTCAAATTTTTTAAAAGGTGACATAAATTTCCCTTGTGAAGATGTCTCTCCCATAGCAAAAGAAGAATAACCCTATCAGAGATAACCCTACCAGAGATGGGAAATGGCACTGAGATGAATCTGCATAAACAAACCTTACTAAATAACACTTTGCTACCATTAGTTTTTCCCCTATATCTACCTTCCCATAATTTATTTCCCCCAAAGGAGCCCAAACCCCTTTTCCTTTGTCTAGTCACTTCTCCACAATGTATTGCTCTTTGTTAAGATGGTACATAAACCTCCAGGTCTAACTGCCTCTTCCAGTTTTCACTTCTTTTCTGTAGAGACCCTGTGCATATAAAATTAAAAATAATCTTTGTGTATCTTTTCTACTGTTAATCTGTCTTTTGTCAGTTTAATTTGCAGTCTTCAGTTATTGAACCTAAGAGTATAGAGGAAAAGACTTTTTTCCTCCCCTACAACTTTATTCATTTAAATGGCCACATGATATTCTGAATTTTGCAATTTCAAAATACATGGTGAGGTTGATTTATGCTTGCTCAGTTTTTTTTGTTAAACATATAAGTCTGTTTATTCCCAGTTGCATTCAAGCTTGTACATATTATCTATGCTTAATATAATTTAATGAGACCTCACTAATCATCTGGTGGAAGCTTCCAGTAGTAAAGGCAAAGCACCTAACGGCAAATTAAAAGCTTTTAGAATGCTCAGGCTTCTTTTGGATATTGGATATTTATGTCTCAATGATAAGAGAAATTGTACTTTTTCATGGCAGAAATTGACCAGGTGAAACAATGAAAGAAACAAGGCAGAGGAGCATAGGGGAAGATAGGAAGAAATGAAACAAGATGAAACCAGAGAGGGAGATGAACCATAAGAGACTCTTAATCTCAGGAAACAAACTGAGGGTTGCTGGAGTGGAGGGGGGTGGGAGGGATAAGGTGGCTGGGTGATGGACATTGGGAAGGGTATGTGTTGTGGTGAGCACTGTGTATTGTGTAAAACTGATGAATCACAGACCTGTACCCTTGAAACAAATAATATATGTTAATAAAAAAAAAAAAACCAAGCCACTCGAGGAAAAATGTTTTCAAAATTTTAAGTCTTTTGAACCCACAAGGAATAACCACCACCATGTATTGATCATCTATTAAATGGTAGGTGTTTTGAGTTACCTCATTTAATTACCATAACTCCATGAGACTACTCTCATAATCCCTAAAATATGGAATTTTTTAAAAGATTTTCTTTATTTTAGAGAGAGAGTGCAAGCCAGGGAGAAGGCAGAAGGATAGGGATAGAATCCCCGCTAAGCACTGAGTCCTATGCCGGACTCCATATCACCACCCTGACCTCACAACCAGAGCCGGAACCAAAAGTCGGTGGCCCAAACTACCAACCCACCCAGGCACCCCAACTTAAAATATGGAATTTCTTAACTCTGATACCTTTCTCATTGAGCATTCCACATTCTTAAAATACTAAAAGGCTGGTCAGCCCTGCTTTCCCTCATAGGATCTCTGCCCCCATCTCATTCTCTGAGCTCAACAAGAGGACTAAATAAGTTCTGTGTAATGGTAGGATGCTTATTACTTCCCACTCTGGATTTACCATAGCTATTTGGAATATCTAGACATAACTATTTAATCAATATGTACTGACACTTCTACTCTAAGTTAAAGTCAGCAGAGTTATAGGCTATTTAAGTCCTAGCCAAATGTCACCCACCTATAAATATTTTATGTAAGTACCCAATGAATCTTTGGCCAAAATGATAGGGTTATGTAACACACCTACAATGTCTGCCTACACTTATCACCTCCCTATTTTAGTACAGCTGAATCTCACTGAGGAATTTTAGACTTCAAATGCCATTTAAAAATATATCTGTTAAAAGTAAATGGCAAGTTATACTTAGCTTTTTCTTTACCTCTTGGATACTCACAAATCTGCTAGGCTTTATATACTTAAGGCCTTGGAACATAGGCCTGCCTTCTGAGTTCTCATGAGGGGCTGTTAGCTTTAAATTTTTCAAAAAGAAGAAAAAATTTCATAACATGCAGTATGCCAACAGTCCCAGAAATTTCATTTATTCAAAAGACATTTGCTGAGTTTCTACTCTGTGCTTCCTATATAGGAAAAGATGACACAACGGTTTTTTTTTCCCCCCCCCCTTGGTTTTCTTTTTTCTTTTCTTTTCTTTTTTTTTTTTTACATGGGGCTTGAACTCACCGCCCTGAGATCAAGACATGAGCTGAGATCAAGAGTCAGATGCTTAACCAACTGTGCCACCCAGGTGCCCCAACACATCAGTTTTATACTCTATCCAAAACACATTTTCAAAACACAAACCCAAAACATACTCCATCCCAAGAGCATATTATAATCTCTGTAGAAGAGAGACCTGAGTATGTGTATTCTTGAAACAATTCTTTAGGGGATTCTGATATACTTAACCTCACTCTCAACCCCACTCTCTATTATAGGTTGGAACTCCTGTGTAGACAATAGGGAATGAATCATAAAATTATGTGGTTGATCTTGAGAATGGACATTTAAAATGTGATTAGTGAAACTCATTACCAAAAATAAGGCATCTTTGTATGGCCTTTATCATCATCATTTTATTATGTTAAGGATGTACATAGCTTACATATTGGTTTGGCTGCTATAAAAGAGAGTTCCAAAACATAGTTAACTTAAACAAGAAAAAAGTTTCTCACATAACAGTCCTGAAAAGTGGCCCATAGATTGTATGGTGACACCATAGTCATCAAGGAGCAAGTCTTTTATTTTGCTACTTTGACACCCTCAACATCAGGCTTTTATGATGACTGTTCCCACCTCCACCATTACCTCTGCAGTCCAGCCAGTAGAAAGGGGAAAATAGAAGGGGGAAGACATGATCCTTTTCCATAAGTGGCCAACCCAGAAGTTGCACACATCAAAACAACTTACCTCCCGTTGGCCAGAATATGGCCACAGTACCAAGCTTAACTAACATAATAGGCAACCTATGTCCCAATAACATTTGTATTATATGACAATGGGAGAAGAGACATTGGATACAACTAGCAATTTTCTGCAAACATTACTAATAGAAGTTGATAATGAAACGAAATCTGCCTCAGTTTTAACAAGTAGCAAAAAGGTACAACATTCAGGCTGCTTCTGAGGATTGCTTTTGATACCAATTGTCTCGGTTTGAGCACCCTGGGAAAACTGACTCTGAGATAGAGATTGGTGTGCAGAAGGTTTATTGGAAAGTGTTTCTCATCACCTGTGACAGGTCTTAGTCTGAGCTGCTATGACCAAATACCATAGACTATGTCTTATAAGCAGCAGACTGACTTCTCATGGTTCTGGAGGCTGGGAAGTTTAAGACTAAGGTGCTGGCACATTCAGTGTCTGGTAAGGGCCCACTTCCTCATTCATAGACAGCTATTGCCTGCTGTGTCCTCACATGATGGAAGGGACTAGGGAGCTCTGGGGGAGGGGGTCTCTTTTATATGAGCACTAATCCCATTTATGAAGGTACTACCCTCATAACCTAAGCTCCTCCTGAAAGGCCCCATCTCCTAATACCATCACACTGGGCTTTAGGTTTCAAAATAAGAATTGGGTGGGGGGGGCGGCAAATAGTCTATAGCATGAGGAAACCAGCAGGACTGGGCAGAGACATTAAACTGTGATGCAGTCATAGCAAGGACCTCAACCAATCCCATGAAGAGCCCTGGAGCCTTTCTGAATTGGGATAGCCTTTTTGAATTGGTCTTAAAGCATGAAGCAAGGGGCCAGAACTATGTACCCCACCAAAAAACTGGTATAGGTTGCAGGCTGCTTCTGGGAATGGGGTTTATCTGTGGTAAAGTGGCTCTCTTTGGGGACCATTTCTCAATCTGATCACTATTGACATTCTGGGTTAGTTGATTATTATAGGACACTATCCTGTGCATTGAAGGATGTATAGCAGCATCTCTGGCCTCTACCCACTAGATGCCAGTAGCACCCCACCGTTCAGTTGTGACAAACAAAAATGTCTCTAGACATTCCTAAGTGGGTCCAAAATCGCCCCCATTAAGAACCACTGCCTTAGGCCAAGGGTAATTCTTACAGATGGATTCAGCTGCCATCAGCAGCCACCCCTCCCAGCAGTTAGGGAAATGGGGTGTCAGTCCTTAGAGGGGGATCTGGTTGATGTACCACAGCTTCCACTACGGTGACAGCAGGATCACACAACTGGGGACAATGCCAGAGATCCTGCCCCCCAGTCCAGTCTGTTTCATCAGGAAGCTTATTTAAATTTTATTTATATACTTGAAAAACAGGAGTAACTGATCTGGTCAAATCATGATGATGATCTTAGGAAGGAGACAGAAGAAGACTCGACTCTGAACTGCTGTTAAAACTCAACAGCCAATGGGAAATTCAAGGAGGCACTTGGGCCTGCATCTCCAGAAATAGATGTGGAATGGGAATGGACCCAGGAGAAGACCTGTTGGGATTCAGCCACATTCCCATAGTGAAGCTCCAATGCCGATTCTTCACCATGCTGTTCCTGCTAGTCCATTTCTGGCAGTAGCCTACCCTTCCCCCCACATCTCAGATAAAACCTTGCGGCTCTATCTCTCACTTTCTTCCACTCTGCCTCTCACACCGGCCTTTTTGGCCTTTGACCTACTCCTTCCTGCCTGCAGCTTCTCAGGCCCCCTGAGCACCCTGTTTCCTGGATGCTCACGGTCTGGAGCCCCATGCCTCCGGGGTACCCATGCAATGAGAGACAACGCGGAGTCCCTGGCTGGCTCAGTTGGTAGAGCATGTGACTCTTGATCTCAGGGTCATGAGTTGTGCCCTGCGTTGGATGTGGAGCCCACATTTAAAAAAAGAGAGAGACCACATAATTGTGAGGAGAAGGTGGTGGACACAGAGTCTCATTCTTTCCTTCCATCACCTTGAAAAGCAGCTGGCTTCTCACCACTAGCAAGATATGGAATGAACTAACCTGACACAACCACCTCCCCACCCTCCCCAAAAAACCTGCAGTGAGATCAAATGACTATAGCAGAATTTTTTTTTTAATTCTGAGCAGAAAAACATTAATGTGAGAAAAAAAATTAAAAACAGGTTGTTAAACATTTCACAAGAGCCACCTGTTGACTTTTTCCAAGAATGAGGGAGGGGTGGTCATAACTACACTTTTAATGAGCTATGCCACCCAAGGATCCTGCTGCTTTTCAGGAACTCTGAAGCCAAATTCTGCATCTTAGACTTTGGCCTCTCTCTCCAAAACCTTATTGCTGACTGGTTCCTTCAAATCACTACTGCTAATCTAAATTCAGAGTTAGCAGGCACTGGTGAAAATATAACTAGACAACTCTCAACAAACAAGAAGACTCTGTTGCTCTTCTTTACATAGACATTCCATCCTTCAGTCATTTTCTTTAATAACTGTAGCTAAATTCTACCAAGCATTTAGTGTGAATCATTTCGAAGTCTATGCCCTTGAATGCATTATCTTGTCAATCTACATAAGGCAAAATTCTTATTCCCATTACAATGGACTGAATGTTTGCATCCCCCAAAATTCATATGTTGAAATCCTAACCCCCCCATGTGATGGGAGTTAATTAGGTCATGAGGGTAGCGGATAGAATTAGAATTAGTGCCCTTATAAAAGGGACACCAAAGAGCTTTCTCCCTCTCTCTGCCATGTGAGGATACAATGAGAAGTCAGCAGTCTGCAACTTCAAAGAGTGTTTTCACCAGTACCTAATCAGGCTAGCACCTTGACCTTAGACTTTCACCCTCCAGAACTAAGAAATAAATTTCATTTTTTTTAAAGATTTTATTTATTTATCTGAGACAGAGAGAATGACAGAGACAGAGAGCACATGAGAGGGGGGAGGGTCAGAGGGAGAAGCAGGCTCCCTGCCGAGCAGGGAGCCCGATGCGGGACTCGATCCCGGGACTCCAGGATCATGACCTGAGCCGAAGGCAGTCGCCTAACCAACTGAGCCACCCAGGCGCCCCTTCATTTTTTTTTTTAAAGATTTTATTTATTTGAGAGAGAGAATGAGAGAGAGAGAGCACATGAGAGGGGGGAGGGTCAGAGGGAGAAGCAGACCCCCCGCTGAGCAGGGAGCCCAATGCGGGACTCGATCCTGGGACTCCAGGATCATGACCTGAGCCGAAGGCAGTCGCTTAACCAACTGAGCCACCCAGGTGCCCTAAATTTCATTTTTTTTATAAGCCACTCAGTCTATGGTACTTTGTTATAGCAGCCCAAACTGACACAGACACCCATTTTACAGATGAAAAAACTAAGGCATAGAATCCAAGGTCATTTACCAGAGCATGATGGACATGGGAGTTGAATGCAGGAAGAGTGACTCCAGAGCCTTCCTAACCATTGGGTGGTCCGGCACACTTTGGCTCCTCTCCTCATGGTTGCACTCTCTATCGTGCCAAGGAAAATGGATGTGGACGGGATGTGGGGGTTCAGATATAAAAACTGGCTGTAACCTCCCAGTGAGGGTCAGACACAAGGCTAACCACACAGATGCTTTCTTGCCAGTCAAGTCTTGCCAAACACCAAGCAATTTTGTGCAACAGACTCAGAAGGCAACAAGCCCAGTGAGATAATCTACAAAATTTGCTTTTAAAAGGGCTGGAGTGGGAGCTGAAGGGGTTTGCTCTCCCTGAATATCCCACAGAGTGATCCAGCACCATGGGAATTTTCCCAATTTGAATGATTCTTTTTGAAATAGGAATGTAAAACTACCTTCAGTTTGCTCTTTTGCCAGGCCAAAATTACTTCCTTTCTATAAACACTCTAAAAATATTGACTGTCTGCCCCATAACCAAGTTAGTGTTTGCTTTAATTTATGGTATTTCAAGTTGAAAGAGTATTGAAGTCCGAGTCAGAAAATCTGACTTTGACAAATCCTGGCAGTTTGAACCTGAGCTACTCATTTAAACTCGCTGGGCCTTAGCAGCTTCACCCACATGTGGCAATGATGCCAGGCACAAAATGAAAGGCCACATGGCACGGTGATGAAGAACACAGGCTTAACAGTCATCTCAGTTTACGTTCCTGACTTTACCACTTACTACAGTGTGACTTTTTAAAATTTTTAATTGAAGTACAGTCAACATACAATATTATGATACTTTAAGTGTACAACATAGTGATTCAACACTTCCATACATTATAAAATGCTCACCATGATAAGCGTGGTTACCTCCCATCACCAAATAAAGTTATTAAAATAGTGGTGACTTCCCTGCCCTGCACTTTTCATCCCCATGACTTATTTATTTTACAACTGGAAGTTTGTACCTCTTCATCCCCTTCTTTACTCTGCCTATCCCCCCACACTCCTCCCCTCTGGGAACCACCAGTGCGTTCTCTGTATTTATGAGTCTGTTACTAGGTTGTTTCTTTGTTTATTTTATTTTTTAGATTGCACATGTAAGTGAAATCATTTGTCTTTCTCTGACTCATTTCACTTAGCGTAATACTCTCCAGGTCTACCCATATTGTCATACATGGCAAGATTTCATTCCTGTTTATGTCTTATTAATATTCCATTGTGTATATATACCATACCTTTATTCATCTATTGATGGACACCTAGGTTGCTTTCATATCTTGTAAATACAGTTGACCCTGGAACAGCATGGGGGTTGAGGGCGCTGACTCCCTACACAGTTGAAAATCCACGTTTTACTTCTGACTCCTCAAAAATTTAACTACTAAATAGCCTACTGTTGACCGGAAGCCTCACTGATAACACAAACTGTTGACTAACACCTGTTTTTTATGTTCTGCACATTGTATACTATATTCTTACAATAAAGTAAGCTAGAGAAAAGAAAATGTTATTTAAAAAATCATAAGGAAGAGAAAATACATTTATACTACTGTACTATATCACAAAAGACCCACGTATAAGAGGACCTGCACATTTCAAACTTGTGTTCTTCAAGGGTCAGGTATAATGCTGCAATAAACATAGAAGTGTATATATTTCTTTGAATTAGTGTGTTCATTTTCTTTAGATAAATACCTGGAAATGCAATTGCTGGATGATGTGGTAGTTCTATTTTTAATTTTGTGACGACCCTCCATACTGTTTTCCACAGTGGCTGCACCAATTTGTGTTCCCACCAACAGAGCACAAGTGTTTCCTTTTCTCCACATCCTTTCCAACACATGTTATTTCTTGTCTTTTTGATACCAGCCATTCTGACTGGTGTGAGGTAATACCTCATTGTGGTTTTGATTTGCATTTCCCTGATGATTAGTGATGCTGAGCATCTTTACGTGTCTATTGGCTATCTATATGTCTTCTTTGGAAAAATGTCTACTCAGGTCCTTTGCCCATTTTTTAATTGGATTGTTTGTGGTTTTTAGTGTTGATTATTTAAGTTCTTTATATATTTTGAATATTGATCCCTCATCAGATATATCATTTGCAAATATCTTCTTCCATTCAGTAGGATGAATTTTCATTTTGTTGATAGTTTACTAAACTGTACAAAAGCTTTTTAGTTTGGTGAAGTCTCAATTGCTTATTTTTGCTTTTATTGCTCTTACCTGGGGAGACATATCTGAAAAATATTGCTAAGCCCAATGTTTAAGAGTTACTGCCTATGTTTTCAGAGTTTTCTGTGTTCAGGTCATACATTTAGGTCTTTAGTTCATTTTGAGTTTGTGTGTATGGTATAAGAAAGCAGTCCACTTTGTTTTTCATGTAGCTGTCCAGTTTTCCCAATACCATTCATTGAAGAGACTGTCTTTTCCCCCACTGTGTACTCTTTTTTATCACAGAATAATTGACCATGTAAGTCTGGATTTATTTCTGGGCTCTTTATTCTGTTCCATTGATCTATGTGTCTGGTTTTTGTGCCAACACCATACTGTTTTTATTTCTATAGCTTTGTGGTATAGTTCAAAATTGGGTTGATACTTCCAGCTTTGTTATACCTTCTCAAGATTGCTTTGGCTATTCAGAGTCTTTTGTGGCTACATATAAATTTTAGAATTATTTGTTCAAGTTCTGTGAGTATGCCACTGGAATTTTGATAGGTATTGTTTTGAATCTGTAGATTGCTTTGGGTATATGGACATTTAACAATATTAATTCTCCCAATCTATGAGTATGGTATATCTTTCCATTTATTTGTGTCATCTTCTATTTCTTTCATTAGTGTCTTATAGTTTTCAGAAGAGATCTTTCACTTCCTTGGTTTATTCCTAGGTATTTTATGTTTTTGATGCAATTTTAAATGAGATTGTTCTTTAAATTTCTCTTTGTTAGTTCATTATTAGTATATAAAAATACAAAAGAATTATGTGTATTAATTTGTATCGTGCAACTTTGCTGAATTCACTTATTAGTTCTAATAGTTCTTGGTGGAGTCTTTAAGGTTTTCTATATATAGTATCATGTCATCTGCAAATAGTGAGTTTTACTTCTTTCTTACCAGTTTAGTGCCTTTTTTTTCTTGTCTGATTGCTGTAGCTAAATTTCTAGTATTATGTTGAATAAAAACGATGAGAGTGGGCGCCTGGGTGGCTCAGTCGTTAAACATCTGCCTTCGGCTCAGGTCATGATCCCAGGGTCCTGGGATCGAGTCCCACATCGGGTTTCCGGCTCTGCGGGAAGCCTGCTTCTCCCTCTCCCACTTCCCCTGCTTGTGTTCCTGCTCTTGCTATGTCTCTCTCTGTTAAATAAATAAAATCTTTAAAAAAAAAAAAAAAAAACGATGAGAGTATACATTCTTGTCTTTTTTCCTTATATTAAAGGGAAAACTTTCAGCTTTTCACCACTGGATGTAATGTTAGCTGTGGGCCTTTAGCTATATGGCCTTTATTATGTTGAGACATGTTTCTTCTATTCTCACTTTGTCAAGAATTTTTATCATGAATGGACACTGAATTTTGTCAAGTACTTTTTCTTCATCTATTGAAATGACTGTATAATTTTATATTTCATTTTGTTAGTGTGGTGTGTCACACTGATTGATTTGCAGATATCAAACCATTCTTGCATCACTGGAATGAATCCCACCAATTGTGGGAAATGATCTTTTTAATGTATTTTTTAATTCAGTTTGCTAATATTTTGTTGAGGATTTTTTGCATCTATGTTCATCAGGGATGTTGATCTGCAATTTTCCTTTCTTGTAGTGTCATGATCTGGTTTTGGTAACAGAGTAATTCTGGTCTTATAGAATGAATTCAAAAGCATTCTTTCCTCTTCTATTTTTTTGGAATAGTTTGAAGGGTACAATTATTAACTCTTCTTTTTTTTTTTTTTTTTTTTTAAGATTTTATTTATTTATTTGAGGCAGAGAGAATGAGAGACAGCATGAGAGGGAGGAGGGTCAGAGGGAGAAGCAGACTCCCTGCTGAGCAGGGAGCCCGATGCGGGACTCGATCCCGGGACTCCAGGATCATGACCTGAGCCGAAGGCAGTCGCTTAACCAACTGAGCCACCCAGGCGCCCCTATTAACTCTTCTTTAAATGTTTGGTAGAATTCACCTGTAAAGCTGTCTGCTCTTGGACTTTTGTTTGTTGGGAGTTTTTTTTTTTAATTAGTGATTCAATTTCATTACTAGTAATTGGACTGTTCAGATTTTCTAGTTCTTCTTGATTCAGTCTTAGAACATTGTGTGTTTCTGGAATTTATCCATTTCTTCTAAGTTGTCCAATTTATTGGCATATAATTTTTCATAATAATTTCTTATTTCTGTGGGGTCAGGTACAACTTCTCTTTCATTTCTGATTTTATTTATTTGAGTCTTCTCTCTTTTTTTCTTGATGAGTCTGGTTAAAGGTTTGTCAATTTTGTTTATCTTTTCAAAAAAACAGCTCTTAATTTCATTGATTTATTTTTTACTTTCTATTTCATTTATTTCCACTTTGATCTTTATTATTTCCTTCCTTCTACTAACTTTGGCTTTGTTTACTTTTCTTTTTCTAGTTCCTTTAGGTGTAAGATTAGATTCTTTGAGATTTTTCTTATTTCTTGAGGTAGGCCTGTATCATTGTAAATTTTCCTCTTAGAATTGCTTCTGTTCCATCCCAAAGATCTTGAACTATTGTGTTTCCATTTTCATTTGTCTCCATGTATTTTTTTATTTACTCTTTGATTTCTTCATTGATTCATTGATTGTTTAGTAACATGTGGTTTAGCATCTGTGTGTTTGTGGGTTTTTTCAGCTTTTTTCTTGTGATTGCTTTCTAGTTTCATACCATTCTGATCAGAAAAGATGCTTGATATGACTTCAGTCTTCTTAAATGTATTGAGACTTGTTTTGTGGCCTAACATGTGATCTATCCTGGAGAATGTCCCATATGCACTTGAAAAACAATGTGTATTCTGCTGGTTTTGGATGGAATGTTCTATATATATCTATTTTGTCCATCTGGTCCATTTTGTCATTCAAAGCCACTGTTTGCTTATTGATTTTGTCTGAATGATCCATCCACTGATATAAGAGGGTGTTAAGTCCCCTACTATTATTACTGTCAATTTCTCCCTTTATGTCTATTAATATGTGTTTTATATGTTAAGGTGCTTCTGTATTGGCTGCATTGTTATTTACAATTGTTACATCCTTTTGTTGGATTTATCCTTTTATCATTATATAATGCCCTTCTTGGTCTCTTGTTACAGTCTTTGTTTTAAAGTCTATTTTCACTTTCATTTGCATCCCTTCACTTTCAGTCTGTGTGTGACTTTAGGTCTTATAGGCAGCATATAGTTGGGTCTTATATTTTTATCCATTCAGACACCCTATCTTTTGATCAGAGCATTTGGTCCATCTATGTTTAGAGTAATTATTGATAGGTATGTACTTACACCATTTTGTTAATTGTTTTCTGGCTGTTTTTGTAGTTCTTCTCTGTTCCTTTCCTTTTTTTCTCTCTTCCCTTGTGATTTGATGGCTTTCTTTAGTGTTATGCTTGGATACTTTTTGATTTTTGGTGTATCTATTATAGGTTTTTTAGTTTATGGTTACCATGAGGTTCATTTATAACATCCTATGTATATAGAAGTCTATATTAAGTTAATGTCATTTAAATTTCAACACATTCTCAAAGCATTATATTTTTATTTCCCCCTTGTTATATATATATTAGATATCATATATATTATATGATATCTAATTTTCCATTGTTTTATTTTGTGTAGCCCTCGACTCATTTTTGTAGATATAATTTTGTCTTTTAACCTCCATGCTAGCTTTATAAGTAATTTATCTACTACCTTTACTGTATGTTTGCTTTTACCAGTGAAATGTTTTCCCTTCATAATTTTCTCCTAGTTAATTGCCTTTTCTTTTCCACTTAAATTAATCCCTTTAACATTTCTTGTAAGGCCAGTTTAGTGGTGATGAACTCTTTTAACTGTTATTTGAGAAACTCTTCATCTCTCCTTCAGTTCTGAATGATAATCTTGCCAGCTAGAGTATTTTTGCTTGTAGGCTTTTTCTTTTCAGCACTTTGAATATATCATCACTTTCTTCTGGCCTATAAAGTTTCTGTTGAAAAATCAGCTGATAGTCTCATTTAAGGGATTTCTTTTATACATAACTATTTGCTTTTCTCTTGCTGCTTTTAAGATTCTCTTTATCTTTAATTTTTGCCATTTTAATTATTATGTGTCTTGGAGTGGACCTTCTTGGGTTCATCTTGTTTGGGGCTCTCTTTGCTTCCTGAACCTGAACGTCTGTTTCCTTCCCCAGGTTAGGAAAAATTTCATCTATTGTTTTTTCAAATATGTTTTCTGCCCCTTTCTTTTTTTCTTTTCCTTCTGGGACCCCTATAAGGTGAGTGTTAGTACACTTGATGTTTTCACAGACATCCCTTAACCTAGCCTCATTTTTTAAATCCTTTTTTCTTTTTGCTGTTAAGTTTGGTTGCTTTCCACTATCCTGTCTTCAGATCCATTCTTTCACATCCTCTAATCTGCTGTTGATTCTCTGTAGTGTACTTTTCATTTCAATTATTGTATTCTTTAGCCCTGACTGGCTCTTTTTTTTTTTTTTTTTTACTATTTTCTATGTCTTTGTTAAGTTCTCACTAAGTTCATCCACTCTTCTCTAAAATCCAGTGAATATCTTTATGATCATTACTTTTATTATTTTGATTTACCTATCTCTATGTCGTTTAGTTCTTTATGGGGGGCTTATCTTATTCTTTCATTTGGCATGTATTCCTCTGTCTCCTCATTTTGTCTGACCCTGTGTTTGTCTCTATGTATTAAGTAGATCAGCTATATATTTCCTGGTCTTGAAACTAGTGGCCTTATGTAAAAGGTGTCCTGTGATGCACAGTAATGCAGTCATACCTGGTCACCAGAAACAGGCACTCCAGCAGTATTCCCTGTGTGGGCTACATGCACCCTCTTGTGGCTGGGCTGCAACTGCTGTCAGCATGCTGACGGACAGGGTTTGCCCCCTGCATGGCTGTCTGAGAAGTGTGGCTGTCACTACTTTCAGGCATGCTTGTGAGTTGATGTAGCTCCCCACTCCCTGGAGTGGCAGTCACTCTGGGGGGAGATGCCAGTCCCAGCTGGAACTACCTGCCAGGTGTGGCAGGGCAGGCACCACTATGAGGAGACTCCAGTTCTGACTGAAGCTGCTCACAGGGTTGGCAGAGCAGAAGACACTTTGGAGGGGTGTCTGCAAGGGCAGGCATGTTGGATGGAGCAAGTCCACAGTGGAATGCCAAGGAGTGTTAGCAAGGTAGATGGAGGATGTCAGAATTGTTTCCTGCAAGCATCCATCCAGCTAGACTGAAGGAGGGCAAGAAAAATAGTGCCCACCAGCACTTCCGTTCTTAGAGAAAGCTCCTGCAGATCCCTGCCCCTCTGGCATATATCTTAAAATTAGTCAATGAATTTCTTTCGCATATAACCCAGGTGCTTTTCAAACTACTGCAGGATGGAATGACATAGCATGCTGGCCCTTAAGAGTGGAGACTCAGTTTTCTATAGCCCTCCTGGATTTAAGCCCTGCTGATTTTCAAAGCCAGATGTTTTGGAGGTTCATCTTCCTGGTGCAGATCCTCAGGGTCAGGGGTGCTCAAGGTGGGGCTTGATCTCCTCATTCCTCCACACTGTGATATACTTCCTGTTTGTGGGTCCCTTCATTGGGGACCATTCTTAACTGCATCTCTACCCCTCCTACTCTTCTCAATGTGGCCTTCTCTTTATATCTTTAGCAGATATAGATCTGTTCTGCCAGTCCTCAAGTAATTTTAAGAGTGAGTTATATTACATGAAGTTGTTGCCTCAGTTTGTTAATGAGAGGAAGTGAACTCAGGAACCTCCTCCTCTGCTATCTTCCCCTGCCCCCCTCCTGCTTTCTTCCCAGGGTGTGACATTTGTTATTTAACATCTCTAGATCTCAATTTTCTCATTTTTACAATAGGGGTAATTATAGTGTCAATCTCTGGGGTATTGTCATAATTAAATTAGATATACATGTAAAGCTCTAATACAGAGCCTGGAACATAGCACTCAAAACATTTGCTGTTATTTTTAATAAACATCATTATTATTGCCAATGACTCTAGAATTATTGCAAGGATTATATAAATTGAACAGAAAAATGCTTTAAAATCATGATGCACTATGGAAATGAAAGTTTTTTTCTCTCTACTAATTTTCATTCTCAAATCATACCACTTGATACTACACTGCTTTTTGCTGAAATGATTACTTAAATGTTAGTTTTTCAAGAAAAAAAATGAAGGTTACTTTTGTTTTTCTCTGCTGTGTTTCTAAAATTTGCATTACATTCATCTAAAAAGGAATTCTTCCAAACTTGCCTTTTTCACAACCAAATTTTCTGTTGTTTAGAAAACTAACATAAACCTTTACAATTTCAACAATACAAGGTAGTCTTCCTTATTAGAGTAGCCTAGGTGCTGTGAGAGACAAATCCAGAAATCTCAATGGCTTAATACATTTTGTTTATTTACCAAGTTTCTTTCATGTATAAGGCAAAACAGGTGTTCCTATTTAGTGTGCATGAGTGTATATGAAGTAGGAGGAGGTAAAAAGTGGGGTGGGGGGTATCTCTGTTCTACACAATTTTTCAGGGACTTGGACCTTGGAAGAGTAAACCCTCTGACACACATTGTTTCAAATCTCTAAGACTCCTGAAGAGTGAATCTAACTCCTTCCATCTAGGAATGACCTTGCCAGCCATGGTCTAGAGCATACCCTGTCCCCTCCTCACAGACCTGGACACTGAGACACATAGAAATTCTTGTTCTACTCTCCCCACTATATAACACTGCTGTGGATTTCATGGTATGTACTAAAATTTAAATTTTTACATACCTTCTGTATTTTTCTTTTAATAGATTCTGACCTTATTCCCTCTGCCTCTTAAGCTTTTCCAAGGAAAAAATTGTTGATTTTTTTTCTTTTATGGTTTAATACATGACTACATGGAATAGCCTTTGGGGTACAAATCATTATTTGTCTTATTGCCATGGTGTTTATCATTCTCTCATAAACACTGTGAATAACAATGTCTGCTCCAGGGAAATGAAGTTTTGTCCCCTCCCTCTTAAAGTCTTCACTATCTTTTTTTATCCAATATTGACTTTATCTTTTTCAAAATGATTTCAACTATTAAAATTAAAGCCTTTAAGGAAAATTTTGAAAAGAAAAAAATAAGCTCACATACAGTGAACTGGATTGGTAAGAAGGCTTGGAATTGCCAAGAAACAAACATGACAAAAAGTTAATAAACCTATTCACCAGTTTATTTTTTTAGTATTTACAAGTACAATTTAAGTTTCAGGTGATTCATCTACTAAGCCCTCTTCCAGTAACAGTGGCTATTTTATTAAGAGGTTAAACCTACAATATTTTATAGTTAATTCAGAAGCAAATTCCTAAGAAGTATTCCCATTGTAGGTCTGGGAGAGAAGTAATCCAGAGCAATTTCCCCCTTCAATTTTTCTGTATCTTCCATCTAGAGTGAGGCAACCAGTTTGATAGAACAGCAGAACTGAGTTTTCTTAAAGGGCAATATTCATTTTTTTCACTGCTTTTTCTTCTTATTGAGTATTTCTAATGTGGTAGGATTTTTTGCATTACTTATTACAAAATCCCTATTCTCTGCAATTTGGGGAATGATAAGGAGATGTCCACAGAATTAATCTAGATGCTCATGATAAGGATAGCATTCTTTACAAACCACCATAAGATAGAGACACAGGCTTGAAGCACCACACCTGGAGGGATGGTTTCAGATTTTGCACATGGAATTTTTCATTATAGGAACAACGAAAGTGTAATGACAACTTTCACCTATATTAGGAAAATCTCCCTGGTTTGCAAAAGAGATTTACTAGTAATCCCAAGATGTCAAGTTCACCTTGAAAACCATAAAGCAATATAGTACAAAATACCCACCAGCACCACAGGAATATGCAGCATACTGTCAGAATCATATCGGTTCATTTGGATGTCAAGAACCACACATCATCGTCACAGAGAACTGCAAGAAATTTTCTTGAATTGGAAAAAGATACAGAATCCTCGTTACCACAGGTACCGCAACAATCTGAAAATTGAGGGCTCTGTTTGCCAGACATGCATTCCCTCTAAGAATCACTTCTTGGACAATGGATCATCCTCTCCTAAGTAATTTGCTGAATCAACAAAAACTAAGCCAAAGGAATTCCAATTGTTGTGCTTAAGGGTGCGATTTCAGTACAAAACAACATGGTGTCCATATGGCGCTCACTACCTGAGGCGAAGCCTGGGGTATGGGGCTGTTTAGCAATGCATTAGGGTCCAAACGTACCTTCCTTCATTTTCCATTACCAGTCTTAAACTGCTTCTGCCAATTCCATTCCTGATTCCTTGGGGATGGGGGTATAATGGTGTTAGTATTGGAGAAAGGAGATGACAAAGAAAGGATTTTTAAATTATCTATTAAAGGCAACTTAATCTCTTATTTAAAAGACTCTGGTCAACTGAATCCCTTTTAGTCCAACAGCTTTTCCAAGCCTAAACTCTCTAACAGAGCAGATTCTTTGTGACTTAAGAGGATTTCCCTCACCTTGTCCCATCCCACTTCAAGATGGTATCTTGGTGCAGTACTATGCTTAAATATCCTCAGTGCTAGTTAAAAGATCCCCTGGTACATACACTGCTCAAGGTGTTTTAGCCTGAATGTCTCTAGACCTGGTCTCTGTCTGTACTCTTGCTGCAGTGCAGGTATCTTCAGCTGGTTTGAGTCCAAAGCCTGGACTCTCAGCACGGCAGTAAGTGGTGATTACTCAGAGGGTGTTCACAGGCTCCCTCTCAGCAGTCCCTGGTACTGTGGCTTCCCTGAGGTGTGGCTGCCACTCTCATTCAGTCCCCAACCTAGAAGGCTGCCTGCTATACTCATCTACAAAGTCCCCTCATCCTTTGCTTCAGTCAACCAGTTGGCAAAGTCACCAGCAAGCACTTTGGTTACTTCCCACATGCTTCACGGAGGGGGTGGGAGCACAATGGGAGAACATCTGCACCTGTTATGTGCCACACGCAAGCCATAGAGAATAAGGGCTTGGTCTCAGGCCTCCTTCTGCCTTAGCATGCCATTCCAGCATTACTGCTCTACAGCATTTGCCCAGGAAGATGCAGGGGAAACCCTAAGGTCTCTTCTTGAAGTTATAAATGGGAAGCAGGGCACAGGTAACCTCTGTTTCTAGCTGTTCCCTCAACTATCTGATGTTTCCGATTTTTTTCCAGCACCACCCAACTCACCCCAGCCCCTGCCTAAGGCAGCATCTTTACTCAATTGTCTATCTTTTTACAACTCATTTCTCCCTACAGAAGTGGGATTTCCACTTTCTTTTCCTGTTTGGCAGGAGCATTCCTCATAGGGTATCAACTGCCACTTCTACACTTTGACATAGTCCACCAGGCTAAGCTCTTAATATTTCAAGAGAGTATTTGGAATTTAGAAAACACTACTCTCTTGATAAAGCCAAGGTTTAAAGACTTCTTGTGTTACTCCAAACCTTTTTTTTTTATCATTCAATTTAGAGCCTTTATTTCACAAATAAATCCAAGAAAGGTAAAGTTATTAAGTTATTTAGTAACAACATAGTAGTAGAGGCTTTTTTTTTATTTTATTATGTTATGTTAATCACCATACATCACTAGTTTTTGATGTAGTATTCCATGATTCATTGTTTGCGTATAACACCCAGTGCTCCATGCAGAACGTGCCCTCTTTTTTTTTTTTTAAGATTTTATTTATTTTTTAGAGAGCGAGCAAGAGAGAAACAGCATGAGAGGGGAGAGGGTCAGAGGGAGAAGCAGGCTCCCCGCTGAGTGGGGAGCCCGATGTGGGACTCGATCCCAGGACCCTGGGATCATGACCTGAGCCGAAGGCAGACGCTCAACCATCTGAGCCACCCAGGCGCCCAGAACGTGCCCTCTTTAATACCCATCACCAGGCTAACCCATCCCCCCACCCCCCTCCCCTCTAGAACCCTCAGTTTGTTTCTCAAGTCCATAGTCTCTCATGGTTCATCTCCTCTGATTTCCCCCCCTTCATTTTTCCCTTCCTACTACTCCAAACCTTTTATACTGGAAGTCAAAGGCTGAATAGGAATTTGTTTTTATCTCTTTGCATTCCCATTTTAACAATCTGAATTTTCCCTAAGGCAATGGATGCCTTGGATTGAATAGGATGAGACTGTGTAAAAGAAAAGAACTTTAACATATTTCAAAGCCAACATCCTTCCTTTCCTCCCTCTCCTCTCTTGCCTTCTCATCCTGCCATCCCATCCCATTTTCATTTCTTTCCCTTCCCTTCTGTTTGCAAAGATTTTAGTATCCAAGGAAGAGGCAATGAGGAGCACTGGAGCTTGCCCAGGAGCCTAGGAAGCAAGACAGTAAAGAGGAGAGGGCAAGTGGAGGTGGAGGTGGTGTGCAGAGATTGGTTATAGTGAGCAGATAAGTTAATTAATTGAGCAAATAAATATATGGAGGGCAACATGAGCCGTGTTTCTTACCGTGTTTAGAGGAATTTTAAAATATGAAAAGGAGGATGGTGAAAATGGATCCTGAGGTGTAGCATTAGAATTGGAAGTATAGGTATGAATTCCTGCATTTTGATAGATAAAATGATAGACTGGTCGATGGAGAAATTGTCCTCAATGTATGTATGTGATGACCTTTTAATGTGTCAACTTGGCTAAGCTGAACTAGCAACCCAAAAGTCCCTTTCTAGTATGTTTCTGGTTAGGGTGGGCTGCAAGAGATATTCTCTCACAAGAGTTGGAGAACAGATGGGAAGCAAGGCTAGTTTGTAGCATACAAAACCTTTTTTCCCAATTATTCATTCAAACACTGATATAGGGGGACCTGGGTGGCTCAGTGGGTTAAGTGTCTGCCTTCAGCTCAGGTCATGATGGAGCCCAGAGTTGGGTTTCCTGCTCAGCATGGAGCCTGCTCCTCCCTCTCCCCTCCTGCTCATGCTATCTCTCTCACTATCTCACTCTCTCTCTCTCAAATAAATAAATAAAATCTTTTAAAAAACAAAACAAAACACTGATATAAGTGTTGCTATGAAGGAATTTTGCAAATGTTTTTAAAGTCCCTAATCAGTTGATTTAAATTCATCAAAAAGGAGATTATCCTGGGAGGGCTTAACTTAATCATTTGGAAGGCTTTCAAAAGAGGGCTTAGGATATTACTAACTAAAAGAAACCAATCTGTAGAGGCTATATATTGTATGTTTCCAACTATATGTCATCCTGGAAAAGGCAAAACTATGGAGAAAGTAAAAGAATTAGCGGTTTCAATGGGTTGGGGATGACAGAGATGAATAGGCAGGACACACAGAATTTTTAGGGCAGTGAAACTATTCTATAAAATACTACAAGGTAGGTACATGTCATGTTATATTTATCTAAACCCATAGAATGTATAAGAGCAAGAGTGAACCCTCTGTAAACTATGGACTTTGGGTAATAATGATGCATGAATGTAGGTTCATTGATTGTAATAAATGAACCAATCTAGTGCCTAATGTTGATAGTGGGAGAGGTTGTACATGTGTGGGGATGGGGGTACATGGGAATTCTCTGTACTTTTCACTCAATTTTGCTATGAACCTAAAAATACTCTAAAAAGTAAAATTTATTGATTTAACAACAACAACAACAAAAAAGAGGGCTCAGGCCTGCCCTGATAAAAACAGCTTCTGCCCTACAATTGCTCTCTCTCCCCCATGGATTTTTCTTTCTTTCTTTCTTTCTTTTTTTTTAAAGATTTTATTTGAGATAGAGCGAGACAGAGAGAGCACAAGCAGGGCAGAGGGAGAGGGAGAAGCAGACTCCCCACTGAGCAGGGAGCCCATTGCAGGACTTGATCCCGGTACCCTGAGATCATGACCTGACCTGAAGGCAGACACTTAACCTACTGAGCCACCCAGGTGTCCCCCCATGGATATTTCTTACTGACTCCTGGCTATGGACACAAAGCTTCAGTCCATTCCCACTCATGTCCAATCTGCTTATAATAGTCCCTTTTTGACTGGTTTCCCTTCAGACTTGTTTAGCCAGCTCCCAAAAATTGCATACGGCAATTTTGTGTGTGTGTGCGTTTGTATATATACACAAGGAATATATATAAATTATATATATATACCCAAATATCTTCATAGTAATTAAATGAGAAATGTAGAACTTTTGTGAGCTCTTCAAAGACAAACAAGATTTTTTTAGTTTTTTTTTTGTTATGTCACAAAATGTGGTATTGATAGTAAAATGACCTCCAACCTTATATAAATCAAATGCTGATTTCCCAAATCTAAAGAATGAAGTGTGCTGATAATAGAGTGTATTTGTTTTCTAGTGCTGCATAACAAATTACTACAAATTTATTGGTTTAAAACAACACCCATCTATTGACTCACAGTTTCTATGAGTCAGTGGTCTGGGCACAATGTAACTGAGTTCTCCACTCAGGATTTCACAAAATCTGATATAGGGTCAAAAAAAATTCTGACCTTACCTAGTCACAGTAAGGTAGTATTCTTCCTGGCTGGTTCAAGATGTGACTGGGTCTGCATTCTCATTTTGAGCTCAAAGTCTTTTTCCAATATCAACCAGGTCATTGGTAGAAAGACCCCCACTTTCTTGCCAGCTATTAGTTAGGAGTTACTCTTTCTTAGAGGCTGTTCCCTAGGAGGTCCTCTAGTTCCTAACCATGTAGCCGTCCATGGGCAGCTCACAGTCTGCTTCTCCCTGGCCATCAGGAGCAGCTCTCTTACGCTTAATCTTCTAAGGGTGTACCTGATTAGGTCATACCCACACAGGATAATTTCTTGATTAACTCAAAGTCAACTGATTAGAAACCAAGTCATAAGTGTGATATCCCATCATATTCACAGGTCTCTCCCATACTCAAACGAGGGCATCATACAAAGGTGTGGGTCATGAGGGGTCATCTTAGAATCCTGCATTCCACACAGAATCAGCTACCCTTCACTGCTTGGACCTGCCAGGCTGTGAGTCTCACACTGAGTCAATGTGACTTACTTGAGAGAAGAAATCCAAAGCCGTAGCATTTTTTGTTACTCAACCATGACATATCACAGCATTCAAGTGTCTTACACTTTTAGTTAATTACTGAATAACCCCCGTACTTTTTACCTTCTTCCTGGTCATTGAAACCAAAAGAGCTGCCAATAATCATTTTCTAAAAGGACTAAAAGAGATTTTCTTCCTCACTATCCTTGCTCAGGGTCCATAAGCATTTTGCATTAATATGCATTAATAGTGACCTAGAGAAAAGATGATAAATGAGAGAAATGGATTTAAAAAGAGTTTTCTGCTGCCAAATACCAGCCCAGTTAGAGGTTCAGGTTCTGGTTAAGGCTGTGGTGTAGGACTTACAGCTATAAAAATAACACTTGCCTTTAGATTGGATCAAATGATAGAGTTGGCTTTTGTGATGTTCATGCCTCAGGAGTCTTGAGTCAGGGCATCACAGGCTGACTTCCTGAATCTTTGATCATCTAAGACCCTGACCACTACTTTTGGGATACTCAGCCCCCTTCTAATTGACTAGGCTTGATCCAATTAGTGAGAGCACATGCACATGATTCATATGCCCTTGCTTCCCTTCCACCTAGCTCTACAGCTTAAGACCAGCATCACAGGAGCACAAGGAGAGAACTGAAAGTTTGAGAAGACTTGGGGAAGGGTGATGGAAAGATGCAAAACAAGTAACAATAGAGTCTGAAAACACTCCAATCCTCCCAGCCATGCCACAATTCTTTGGCACAGTTTCAGGCTTTCCCTGTCTTACCACCCACTCCCCACAACCTCACCATCATTCCCCAAATGAAGGCTAGAGAGGGCCATCTACTCCCACCTAGAAAACAATTTCAGTTTGTTCTGCTACATATATCAGACTACTCAAGAGGATAATTGGGTACCTGGCTCTACAAAGTAGCCTATAGTTTTGGTGTTTTTAAGTTTTTTTCTCAGAAAGTAGTGAGGAAAGAGCAGCTGCTACAAATAGCAAGAGAGGGAAAAGCAATATATTACTTTGAATAGCTTGGACTTCCCAGTCACCGAGTATTCCTTGAGATAATCTAACCTTGCTAGATCCTAGATATGAAGTCTGCACACTCAAGACTTTTAAAAGTCGCTTGACCTTTTTTTTTTTTAGAGAATCTGAACCCTCAACAGAGTAGCAGAAAGACTTGCAGTGCCCTGGGATTAAACCAGCTAAGGAGTCCAAAAATCAAAGACTCTGTGGCAATAGTTACTAGCAATGAATACTCCAACACCCAAGGAAATTGAATTTTCTCCTGCAAAGGCAATGGCCTCTCCCTTATTACCCTTTAGTGGGGTTTGTCTGTAGTGACAGATCCTCCAGACAAACTTCCAGTCAGCAGTTTAGGACACAGTGTAAAGAAATTTCATGACAAAACACTGAATGTGCTGAGTAATTTACAAATATACAGATCAGCTATAGTTTATCTTCAGTCTAAGCCACAGCCTCTTTCTTTGCCATCCTAGTCACGGTAAGGTAGTATTCTTCCTGGCTGGTTTCTCCAATGTTTGTTTTTGAGCTGAGACTTGACCAGGCTACTGTGATCCTGAGCCACAATGATGCTATTTGTGTTGCTAAGGTAACAACTGTTTAACAGATAAACCCTGAAATCTTTGTTCCATGCAATCACGCAGGAACCAGACTAACAAAGGCTCTGTCATCTCCAATACATGGTTTCCACGGTCACTCTGGCCACTGACAACACAATCAACAGAGGGGTAAAAAGTGAAGGCAGATCACCTACAAGGTGTTTATGGACCAGGCCTGGTAGTGATGTGATGACTTCATCTGGCATTCCATTAGTCAGAACTTGATCACATGGTCCCACATGAATGCAAGGGTGGGTGGGAAATGTAGTCCCTATTTAGGCAGCCACTTCCCAGAAACAATTCTCTATGAAAACAGACCATGAATCATTTGTGGACAGCAACCCAAATCTGCTAAAATGAAGATAATAGTGGTGGTGGTGGCAGCAGGGGCTACCATTTACTGTGTTCCAGTCCCCTGCTAAATGCTTAACAAATACTTTCTCATGGAGTCCTCAGAATAACCCAATGAAATACATTTTATTATCCCACTTTTAAAGATGAGAAAGATGAGGCTCAGAAAAAAAATAAGTTATTTCCCAAAATCACATGAGTAGCCAGGGAGAAACAAGAACTAAAATCCCAAAATACCTGAGCATAATGTCCGTGTTCTTGAGAGCTTGTTTGGAGGTTCTAGCAGGGGAGCGCAGCTACTCATATACCCTTGACCGAAGAATGATCCTCCTCTATCTGGGAAGGTCGTCCTCTTTGACTGAGCTCACAGCTTCGGGAGGGACGCACATGGAGCACTGAAGGAGGAAGGGGACACCCGCCTAGCCAGCCAGATCAGCCGAATCAACCCTGGCAATCAATGCAGTGACAGATGTCGCAGCCAGATCGCCCTCACATCCAATGTCCGTGTTCTTAAGCAGTACTCACACACTCCTCTTAAGTTTGGCTATGGTTATTTGATTAGTTTTTCCCTCCGTCAGTTGTTTATCATCTTGCCAGAGAAGTTCCTACTCAACACAAATCTTGGACCTCCCCATGAGTTAGATAATTGTCTAGGATCTTTAAAATTCCTTTGTACTTTTAAACTAGTTCTTACTTTCTATTTAATGATCCCTGGATCTCCCACTTACCAAAATCTCCTTGAACTGGGCTTTGTTTCTTCAATGCACATCCCCAGGGGCTGACCTGGAGCTGTTCCTCACACCCAAGTCTTTCCTAATAAACTTGTTTCAAGTCATTGAATGTGCTGTTTGTTGCTCTTGGAGCTCTTCCAACAAGAAGCTTTCTCCAAAAATGTCCTGTCGCTTTTCATAATCTTCTCCCAACTCTTGGTGTCACAAATCTCTCCTACTCACTGTTTTCCTGAAACTCTGTTTTTAGGCTTTGTTTTGCAGTCTATTACTTTTGCTCCTCCCTTGAGAAATGACACCTTCAAAACCTAATACTTAGGTTTAAAATTGCTCTTGTCCAAGTTAGGGCCAGATAGCTTTCATGATGGAGAAGAGGCTAGGGTCAAATCAGGGGAAAAAATTAATAATAATGGGGCTGCAAATGTTTTCAGTTTGCCTGATATGTTTTTTATTGTGGGATAATTCATCCAACCAATGTGAAGTACTTTCTGACATAAAGTCAATGGAAGTTTCAGTCTCACTTTTTGGAGTGTTTAAAAAAACAAACAAATAATTTCAGATCTTTGGTTTTTTTGTTACCATAACAAATTTCATTTCTCAGTTTGCTATAGCCTATGGGTCTTGTGGACATGAGGCCCATTGGTCTTCAAAGCTGGATATTTTGACAGCTTATCTCTCAGGAGCAGGTCTTAAAATCTGGGGTGTCTGGTGTGGGATTCAAACCCTTTACTCCTCAGGGAGAAGCTCTGGGTTTTGAGCTCCCTCCTGATTATAGGTCACAGTGCCGGGAATGGGGTTTATGGCAAGATTGTGTCTCGGGCTCTTCTACCACCTTTGATGTGGATTTTTTTTTTTCTCATTTGCCCAATGTGTAGGAGTCAGTCAGCTACTTTTTAGGGTTTTTTAAGAAAAAAAAATTGTTCCATATATAGCTGTAGATTTGGTGTGTCTGTGGGAAGGAGTGAATTCTGGGTCTTCCTACATTGCCATCTTGAACCAGAACCTCACAAAAGCCTGGTTCATTCTTCTCCCCTTAGAATTCTAACTCATGGGGCGTCTGGGTGGCTCAGTTGGTTAAGCGACTGCCTTCGGCTCAGGTCATGATCCTTAGAGTCCCAGGATCGAGTCCCGCATCGGGCTCCCTGCTCGGCGGGGGGTCTGCTTCTCCCTCTGACCCTCTTCCCTCTCGTGCTCTCTGTCTCTCATTCTCTCTCTCTCAAATAAATAAATAAAAATCTTTAAAAAAAAAAAAAAAGAATTCTAACTCATATTGTCAGAGAAGTTCTTAAACCCTTACCTGAGAACTTGGAACTCTCCAAGTGACCTTTTGTTTTAAGCCTTTTCTATGTCCTACAAAATCCCATTTTGCTTTGGTTCTCTTTTTCCCCCTCTTGTAATCAAGAAAGACATTTAACATATCATGTCACCCTCCCTTTTAGTGAACTAACACTTGAATGGTAAGTGATCTTGATACAAAAAGTCTCACAGTACTGCTTTCTTCTTCAAGAATCTTCATGACCTTACCCAATTACAAACACAGAATGGAATGTGTGTGTATATGTCCTTTTTTCCCTTGACAACTAAGAGCCTATTTCCCATAGCCAGCTGTAGCACCTAGTATGTTCCCATAGTAATCACACTTCCCCTCCAAGAATGTTCCTGACCAGACTCAGAATTAGGTTTGGTCCCTGAATCAGCCCTACTCAGTTCTCACTTTTGATGGAGAAATCAGAAAATTCTCCCTGGGCCAAAAAGACACTCAAAAACTATTATTTCTCTGTGCCCAAGGCCCCAAATCCCCATTCCCATTCTAAATAGTCAATAAAACTTATAGGAAACACTCAGTTAAATATGAAAAATTAAATGTGTATATTTACCTCCACTGTCTGCCAAAGGCCACAAAAATTATGGTAAGGAAAGAATAAAGTATAAACCTGCATAAAAGAAAACAGTAAAAGAAATTAGGGTAACTAAATTTTGTAAGCTGAAAAGCAAATGGACTAGTGATAACTGACTTAGCAGACCTGAGAAAAATAAAACCTAAGCTGGCAGAAGGGAAAAGCCAGAAGCAAGCTGATCTGGACTACAGAAGGCTCAAGAACTGGAGACACCTGGCACCTCTTAAAGAGTCTGCAGATGCCTGAAAACCAAAGGATTTTTTCAAAATCTATATAATGCAATGTTTCTATGATTTACGCTGCATTAAAATTGACCCCAAAACTTAGTGATTTAAAACAACCATTTTACTTTGCTCCCAGTTTTACAGGTCAGGAATTAAGGAAGGGCTTAGCTGGCCAGGTCATCTCTGATCCTCATAGCATTCACTGGAGCAGCTGAGGCAGAACCATCCATTTCCAAGATGGCTTCATCACTCACATTCTGGCACCTAAGTGATACCTAACCTTGCTCTTTCTGCCCTCCCTCTTTTTTCCTCTTCCTCTCTCTCCTTCTTCTTCTCCTCTCTCTCTCTCTCTCTCCCTCTCCCCGCAGGCTGTCTCATTCTCCAGAGCCTTTCCCCATGTGACTTCTAAGACACAGGAAGCAGAAGCTGCCAGACTAGTTGAAGATCAAGCCCAGAACTGGCCCAGCATCACTTCCATTGGATTCTACTGGTCAAAGCAGTCCCAGGGCCTGTGGAGAAATAGACTGACCTTTTGATGAGAGATGTCAAGGTCACATTGGAAAAACGCTAGTCCAAGGGGAAAAAGTCCTACAGAGACTGTCATGTGGAGGACCCTAACGAAGAAGCCCATTCCAGTCACTAACAGTTCAAGATACCTTTCAATAATCCCTTCCCCCACACACAAAGCTACCTACATTCCGTTTTTTTTTTTACACTCAGTGTCACACAATTCAGTATGAGCTAATAGCCATGAATATCACATATTTAGGAAATGCTACTAACATGAAAGAGTGGGCTCAAAACAAACAAACAAAAAAAAAAGAGACTTTGAGACCACATACCTAATCCATGGAGACAAACCAAATGTTGTGTCCATGAAAGGAAAAAAATGATGCCATTGTTTAGAGAGTTCATTTCCCTCAAAGTCAAAAAGTTGTAAGTTTAAAAACCAAAATAAATCTATAAGACATAACAATAACTGTTCAGAAGCAAATATTTTCAGCTCTCTTAGCTATTTTTTATAATAGTTACCATCATATGATTATACTAATATTTCTTGATATTTCCATTTTGGGTATTTAGTGATCATTTTATATAAAAAAGATCTAGCTCTTTTATGAGAGATTACATGCATTATAGGAAACTCTATTGTTGAGTATCTGTGCTGAGAAAGATTTGTCCACTTAATGCTGTAAGGCATTGGTATAACAGGACTTTCTGATCCAACATAGAGCATGGATGCTGCCAGGGACCTAGAGCTGCGCCAAGTAAGTTTCCATTTGCACCCCAAAATTTACATAGAAATAGACCTTTTGAAAGAGAAAAAAAATAACCAGAAACTCCAATCCCTTCACTCTAAGGTTTTAAGTAGTTAAAAATCTCTTTAGGGGACCTGGGTGGCCCATTACTGAAGCTAGAAGGCAGTAAAGGACACCAAGCTTCCTGAAAAAAATCCTCTCTGAGAGTAAAAAGTTTAATCAGATTGAACAGAACAGGAGAATAATGCTGTGAATCAGAAGGCTAAATAGACCCTCAGAGCTCATCCCTGTTCGCTGGTTATCTAGCCTGGTGGCAGCACACTTTCATCCTGAATCCTTACCCTTCTCCCTTGGGACAGCTGATGCTCTTGCATACTTGCTGAACCTGTCAGTGCTGACTCAAGACCTGAGCATCCATTGAGCACACTATGGGCTGCTGAAGAAGATTAGTACAAGGGGCGCCTGGGTGGCTCAGTCAGTTAAGCGACTGCCTTCGGCTCAGGTCATGATCCTGGAGTCCCGGGATCGAGTCCCGCATTGGGCTCCCTGCTCAGCGGGGAGTCTGCTTGTCCCTCTGATCCTCCTCCCTCTCATGCTCTCTGTCTCTCATTCTCTCTCAAATAAATAAATAAAATCTTAAAAAAAAAAAAAGATTAGTACAAGTTGACACCAGTCCTAAATATGGAGTAGGGGCAATATGAAAAAGGTGGGGAGTGAGTGAGGAGGAAAGTATCTCAAAGAAAATCCTGCTGTTTTCCAGCTCAGTACACACAACCATGCTTTCCCAGAAATAGGTTTTTTGGTCCCAAACTCCAGGGGCAAGATAAACAGTTCCTCCAACCATTCTGAAAGCAGAAAACAGAGGAATCATTGATATCTTTGACCATGAAACTCAAGGAGAGAATAATGTGAGGAAAAACCCAAGATCAGGGTAAAGATTAGAGTTCTTTGTCTCCAACCAGCCATTAGAAGATTTTACCAGTCCTTAATTGAGTGGAGCTGAGAGTGGGTAATTAAATAAGAATACTCCTAATGCTATAATTAATTATAGTACATCTATATTGTAAGTATAACATACATAATTTGCTCATAATTTGATACCTTTTAAATAAATTGGAACTTTTCACAATCCCTCTTAAAAGAATCCTTTTGAATGTTGCTAAAATGGAAACTCCTGAGATAGGCAGGGTGAACTGACCATCTGGACCATCTTCTTGGTACATGGAAATGACCACATGCCCTTGCAGTCCACCAATTATCCAAATACCAAATGTACAGGTGGCCTTAGGAATAGAGCCTTGAATATTGCCATAAGTATAACCCTAGGATGTTTTGTTACAAGCAACAGGAACCAAGTCTGGCTAATTTAAGGCCAAAAGAGGTTTGTGCAGGAGGATGTGGCAGAAGCTGTTAGAATTGTAAGAACAGATGAATAACCAGGCCTCAGAAAGAACAGGCACCTGGAAGCTCCTGCAGGGGCTCATGGTCTCCTCTCCCATGTGCTTCCCACAGATGACCGCTCCATCCAGTCTTTGCCTGCAGGGAGACTCAAGACTCCAGAGGGGAGGGCGGTGCCTGGGTGGCTCAGTCAGTTAAGTGGCTGCCTTCAGGTACTGGGATCGGGCCCCACATTGGGCTCAATGCTCAGCAGGGAGTCCGCTTCTCCCTCTCCCTCTGCCCCTCCCCTCATGCTCCCGCTCTCTCCCTCCCTCCCTCTCAAATAAATAAATAAAATCTTAAAAAAAAAAAAAAAGATTCCAGAGGGGGTTGGGGGCAGGAATCTGATTGGGCAGCTGAGCCACATGGCTGAGGGTGGGTAGTGCAGGGAGAGTGGAGGGTGGAAGAGTTGTGAGCAGAGGAGAGGTGTTGAGCAGGCAGAAACCATAGCTCCTATATGCTATGCAACCCAAGTCACATTCTTTCTCAAATACTGTCTGGCTTCACTTTTAAGATTCTAGATCTAGGCCCTACGTAGAGAGTAAACCATGGTTCAGTGGCGGATGTCTGAATTATACAATGGTTCTCTTGAAGAGAAGAAATAGCTTGGTGGTTAAGTGGGTGGGCTTTGGAGTCAAACAGCCTGGCTTCCAATCCCAGTTTCAATCTCACTAGATGTGTAACCTTGGATGTTTTCTAAAGGATCAGTGTATCCAGCCACTCTCAAACGTTCTGAGCTTCAATTTCTTCAGCAATAAAATGAGGAGAATGTTTATCTGTGTTATTTAGGGTATCTTTGGTGATAAATCATAAAACCCAAATAAATAAGGGAATTTAATGTCTTATATAACTGAAAAGTGCAGTGGTAGGAAAGACCTCAGTGGCTCACCAATTTCATGACATATCCAGCTTCTTTCCATTGTCAGCTCTGTTCTTTGTTCTTTGTTTCCTATGATTTTTTAAATTTTAATTCCAGTATAATTAACATACAGTGTTATATTAGTTTCAGGTGTACAATATAATGATTCAACAATTCTATACATTACTCAGTGCTCATCACAATTAGTGTACTTTTAATTCCCTCACTTATTTCACCCATCCCCCTACCCACCTCCCCTCTGGTAATCATCAGTTTGTTCTCTCTAGTTAAGAGTCTGGTTTTTTGTCTCTTTTTCCCTTTGTTTGTTTGTTTCTTAAATTCCACAGATGAATAAAATCATAGGGTATTTGTCCTTCTCTGACTGACTTATTTCACTTAGCATTATACCCTCTAGATCCATCCATGTTGGTGCTCGCTTCGGCAGCACATATACTAAAATTGGAATGATATAGATCCATCCATGTTGTTGCAAATGGCAAGAGTTCATTCTTTTTTATGACTAATATTCCATTGTATATATGCACCACATCTTCTTTATCCATTCGTCTATCGATGGACACTTGGGCTGTTTCCATAATTTGGCAATTGTAAATGATGCTACAATAAACATAAGGGTACATATATCTTTTTGAATTAGCATTTTTGTATTCCTTAGGGAAACACCCAGAAGTAGAATTACTGAATCATATGGTATTTCTATTTTTAATTTTGAGAGGAAGTTCCATACCATTTTGTACAGTGGTTGTACTAGTTTGCATTCCCACCAACAGTGCATAACTGTTCCTTTTCCTCACATCTTTGCCAACACTTATTATTTCTTGTGTATTTGATTCTAACTATTCTGACAGGTGTGAGGTAGTATCTCATTGTGGTTTTCATTTGCATTTCCCTGATGACAAATGATGTTGAGCATCTTTTCATGTGTCCGTTTGCCATCTGTATGTCTTCTTTGGAGAAACATCTATCCATGTCTTCTGCCCATTTTTAATTGGATTATTTGCTTTTTTGGTTTTATATATTTTGGATACTAACCCTTTATCGCCAAGTCATTTGCAAACATCTCCCATTCAGTAGGTTTTCTTTTGGTTTTGTTGATTGTTTCCTTTGCTGTGGAGAAGCTTTTTACTTTGATGTAGTCCCAATAGTTTGTTTATTTTATTTTATTTCCCTTGCCTCAGGAGACAAATGAAAAATGTTGCTATAGCTAATGTCTGAGAAATTACTGCCTGTGATCACTTCTAGGATTTTTATGGTTTCAGGTCTCACATTTAGGTCTTCAACCCACTTTGAGTTTATTTTTGTGCACAATGTAATAAAGTGGTTCAATCTCCTTCTGCCCATAGTTGTCCAGTATTCCTAACATCATCTGTTGAAAAGATGGTCTTTGTTCCATTGCATATTTTTGCCTCCTTTGTGAAAGATTAATTGACCATATAATGGTGGATTTATTTCTGGGCTCTCTATTCTGTTCTATTGATTTATGTGTTTACTTTTGTGCCAGTTCCGTATCGTTTTCATTACTACAGCTTTGTGATATATGTTGAAATCTGGGATTGTGATACCTACAGTTTTGTTCTACTTTTCCAAGATTGCTTTAGCTATTTGGGGGTCCTTTGTGGTTCCATACAAATTTCAGGACTATTTGTTCTAGTTCTGTAAAAAGTGCTATTGGTATTTTGATAAGGATTACATTAAATGTGTAAATTGCTTTGGGTAGTATGGACATTTTAACAATATTTGTTCTTCCAATCCATGAGCCTGGAATCTCTTTCCATTTGTTTATGTCATCTTCAATTTCTTTCATCAACATTTTATAGTTTTCAGAGTATAGGTCTTTCACCTCCTTGGTTAAGTTTATTCTTGGTATTTTATTATTTTTAGTGCAATTCTAAATGAGATTGTTTTCTTAATTTCTCTTTCTGATACTTCATTATTAGTGCACAGAAATGCAACAGAATTCTGTATCTTGATTTTGTATCCTGTGACCTTACTGAATTCATTTATCAGTTCTAGTAGTATTTTTGGTAGAGTATTTTAGGGTTTTCTATATATATTATCATATCATCTGCAGTAGTGAAAGTTTCACTTCATTCTTACCAATCTAGATGCCTTTTATTTTTGTGTGTGTGTGTCTGATTATTGTGGCTAGGACAGTACTGTGTTGAATAAAAGTGGTGAGAGTGAACATCCTTGTCTTATTCCTGATCTTAAGAGAAAAGCTCTCAGTTTTTTACCCTTGAGTATGATGTTAGCTGTGGGTTTTCCATATATGCCTTTTATTAGGTTGAGTTATGTTTCCTCTAAACCTAGTTTGTTGAGGATTTTTATCATGAATGGATGTTGTGCTTTGTCAAATGCTTTTTCTACATCTATTAAAATGATCATATGGTTTTTATCCTTTCTCTTGTTGATGTGTTGTATCACATTGATTGATTTGCATGTATTGAACCTCCCTTACATCCCAGGAATAAATCCCACTTGATCATGGTGAATGATTTTTTTAATGTATTGTTGGATTCAGTTTGCTAATATTTTGTTGAGGTTTTTTGTGCCTATGTTCATATTAGCCTGTAGTTCTCTCTCTCCTTTTTTTCTTTTTTTTTTTCTTTCTTTCTTTTTTTTTTTTTTTTTTGTAGTATCTTTATCTGGTTTTGGTATCAGGGTAATGCTGGCCTCATAGAATGAATTTGGAAGCTTTCTTTCCTCTTTTATTTTTTGGGCTAGAAAAGAATAGATATTAACTCTTCTTCAAATATTTAGTAAAAGGGCATCTAGCTGGCTCAATCAATAGAGCATGTGACTCTTGATCTCGAGCCTATAAGTTTGAGCCTCACATTGGGTATGGGGATTACTTAAAAATAAAATCTTTAAAAATAAATAAATAAATGTTTAGTAGAATTCACCTGTGAAGCCATCTGGTCCTAGACTTTTGTGTGTTGGGAGTCTTTTGATTACTGATACAATTTCATTGCTGGTAATTGGTCTGTTCAAATTTTCTATTCCTTCCTGATTCTGTTTTGGGAGATTATATGTTTCTAGAAATTTAGCCATTTTTTTTAAGTTGCCCAATTTGTTGTCATATAATTTTTCATAATATTCTCTTATAATTGTATTTCTGTGGTGTTGGTTGTTATTTCTCCTCTTTCATATCTGATTTTGTTTATTTGAGTCTTCTCTCTCTCTCTCTCAATGAGCCTGGCTAAAGGTTTATCAATTTTGTTGATCTTTTCAAAGAATCTGCTCCTGGTTTCATGATCTGTTTTATTGTTTTCTTAGTTTCTATTTCATTTATTTCTGCTCTAATCTTTATTATTTCTTTCCTTCTACTGGTTTGGGGTTTTGTTTGTTCTTTTTCTAGTTCCTTTAGGTGTATTGGTTGGTTATTTGAGATTTTTCTTGCTTCTTGAGGTAGGCCTGTATTACTATAAACTGCCCTCTTAGAACGGCTTTTGCTGTATCCCAAAGGTTTTGGACCATTGTGTTTTCATTTTCATTTGTCTCCATGTATTTTTATTTCCTCTTTGGTTGCTTGGTTGATCCATTCATTGTTTAGTAGTATGTTATTTAATCTCCACGTATTTGTGTTCTTTCCAGATTTTTTCTTGTGGTTGATTTCTACTTTCATAGTGTTGTGGTCAGAAAAGATGCATGGTATGACTTCAATCTTTTTGAATTTGTTGAAATTTGTTTTGTAGCCTAACATGTGGTCTAGTCTGGAGAATGTTCCATGTGCACTGAAAAAGAATGTATATTCCACTATTTTAGGAAAAAATGTTCTGAATATATCTGTTAGATCCATTTGGTCCAATGTGTCATTCAAAGCCACTGTTTCCTTGTTGCTTTTCTGTCTGGATGATCTAGCCATTGATGTAAATGGGCTGTTAAAATCTTCTACTATTATTGTATTATGATTGATTACTTCCTATATGTATTTAGGTGCTCCTATATTGGGTGCATAAATATTTACAATTCTTTTTATCTTCTTTTTGGATTGTTCCCTTTAATATTATGTAGTGTCCTTCTTTGTCTCTTGTTACAGTCTTTGTTTTAAAAATTTATTTTGTCCTATATAAGTATTGTTACCCAGGCTTTCTTTTCACTTCCATTTGCATGATAAATGCTTTTCCATCCCTTCACTTTCAATCTGCATGATTGAAATGAGTCTCTTGTAGGCAGCGTATAGATCAGTCTTACTTTTTCATCCCTTCCATCACCCTATGTCTTTTATTGGAGTATTTAGTCTATTTATATTCGAAGTAATTGTTGATAGGTATGTACTCATTGCCACTTTGTTACTTGTTTTATGGTTATTTTTATCATTCTTCTCTGTTCCTCTCTTCTCTTCTCTCCTCTCATGGTTTATTGGCTTTCTTTAGGGATATACTTGGATTCCTTTCTCTTTATTTTTTGCATACCTATTACCAGTTTTTGACTTGTGGTTAGCATTAAGTTTATATATAACGTCTTATGCATACAGCAGTCCATATTAAGTTGATGATCACTTAAGTTTGAACCCATTCTAAAAGCATTAAATTTTTGCTCCTCCCCACCCCACACATTTTAGGTATATATTATATTTCACATCCTTTTATTTTGTGAACCCCTTGACTGATTTTTATAGATATGCTTAATTTTACTGCTTTTATGCTTCCTACTTTTCTTACTACTGCTTATGGTCTTTCCTTCCACTGAGTCCCCATTAACATTTCTTGTAAGGCTAGTTTAGTGGTGATGAATTACTTTATCTCTGGGAAAATCTTTATCTCTCTTTCTCTTCTAAATGATAGTCTTGCTGGATAGAGTACTCTTGGCTACAGGGTTTTTTTTTCTTTCAACACATTGAATATATCATGTCACTCCCTTTTGAACTGCAAAGTTTCTGCCAAAAAATCAGCAGATAGCCTTATAGGGTTTCCTGTGTATATAATTGTTTTCTTTTCTTCTGTTGCTCTTATTTTTTGTTTGTTTTATTATTTTTTTAGTAGTCTCCATGCCCAGCATGGAGCCCAATGCAGGGCTTGAACTCATGACCCTGAGATCAAGACCTGAGCTGAGATCAAGAGTCGGACACTTAGTCAACTGAGCCACCTAGGTGCCCTGAAGATTTTTTTTTTTTTTCAATTTTTGAGTAATTGCTATACCCAAGGTGGGGTTCAAACTCAGAACACCAAATCAAGAGTTGCATATTCTACCAACTGTGCCAGTCACGTGCTCTCTTGCTCCTTTTAAAATTCTCTCTTTATCACTGTATTTTTCTATTTTAATTACTATGTATCTTGGTGTGGACCTCCTTGGGTTGATTTTGTTGGGGGCTCTGTGTGCATCCTGGATCTGTATTTCTGTTTCCTTGCCCAGATTCAGGGTTGTTTGTTTTTGTTTTTGTTTTTTTTATTTCTTCAAATATATTTTCTGCCCCCTTTTGTCTATCTTCTCCTTCTAGGATCCCTATAATGTGAATGTTATTGTATTTCATGGTGTCACTGTGTTCCCTTAATCTATTTTCACTTTTTATTATTTTATCTCTCCTGTCCAGTTGATTGATTTCCTTTACTCTGTCTTCTAGATCACTGATCCATTCTCCTGCTTCCTTTAGTCTACTATATATTCCCTCTAGTGTATTTTTAATTTCGGTTATTGAGTCCTTTGTCTCTGGTTGGTTCTTTTTCATTTTCTATCTTTTTTTTTTTTTTTTTTTTTTTTAGGTTTTCACTGAGGCCTTCCACTCTTTTCTCAAGTCCAGTATCTTTATGACCATTACTTTAAATTCTCCAGCAGGCATATTACTTATCTCCATTTCATTTAGCTCTCTTGCTGTGATTTTGTCCTGTTCTTCCATTTGGGACACATTCCTCTGTCTCCTCATTTTGTCCAACTCTCTGTGTCTGTTTCTATGTGTTGGGAAAGTTAGCTATATCTCCTGCTCTTGAAAGTAGTGGCCTTGTAAAGAAGTCCTGCAGTGCCCTGCAGTGCAGTGTGCCCTGTTCACCAGAACCTGGTGCCTCAGGGGTATCTCCTATGTGTGTTGTATGTGCCCTACACTTGTGGTTGAACCATATTTGCCTTCAGTCCAGTCATCTGCAATGGCTCTGTTTACCTACTCAGGGCAGGGTTTGGTGTTGTTAATGGGCCTGCCTGGGGCCTCCTTGGGCTTGAGTTGAGTCAGAGGTGTTTGCCAGAGATGCAGAGGCACCAAACTGCTGGATCTCTCTCTGTGTTGTCCCTTGAGAAGCTTTCATTGGTGGGTGGGGCCTGAAGTCAGACCAAATGTCTGCTCCCAGCCCACTGCTGGGGCACAGTCAGATTGGTGTGTATGGTTATCTTTTCCTCTCCCCAGGCAGGAGTCACTTTAGAGTGGTCCTGGCCCCTATAGGGGCTGCTTGCACACTGCCACACTTCTGGTGCTACTTTGGAAGGACCCCTGCCAAGGGCAGGTCTGTAGGACAATGTGGGGGTGGGGCCCCAGGTGTTAGTAAAGTTTGTGCAGGTGGGCTGTGGTCAGGGACCTGTGGCTGCTTTGAAAAACTTTTGCTGAAGCTGGGTTAGAAGGGGGCAGGGTTTGTGGTATTAGCACAGTTTGTGCCAGTCCACTGTGGTTAGGGACCTTGAGCCACTTTGGAAAATTCCTGCCATGGCCAGGATGGAGGAAGCATGTCCACAGGAGAACACTGGGGTGGGACATGCTGTTAGCAAGCTAGGTAGAGTGTTGGCACTGTGCTAGTTCCCACAAGTGTCTATGGGTCTAGGCTATGGGGAGGGGAAGGGAAACAGCTCCCATCAGCTCTTTTGTTCTTGGAGAAGACTCCCAAAGATCCCTGCCCCTCCAGCACATGCTCTGGGATTAGTAAGCAAACCTTCCTCCTGTATACTCCATGTGTTTTTCAAACTGCTGCTCCTATGCTATATCTCAGAGGGGCTGTTTGTCATGCTGTCTCTTTAAGGTCAGGAACTCAGTTTCCTATCACCCTAACAGCTCTCCTAGAGCCAAGCCCACTGATTTTTAAAGTTCCAGGTGTTAAAACCCACTGGTTATAAGAACCTGTGAAGTTAACCCCCTCTGGTTTTCAAAGCCAAATGTTATAGGGTTTTTTCTTTCCAGTGTGAGGCCCCTGTGCCTGAGGGTCTGGTGTGGGATATGCTCCACTCCCCTTTCTGTGCCTACAGCATCCCTTGCTCCCAAGAACAGTCACACAGGTCATCTTGGCTCCCAACTGAAGGCAGATTATAGAATTCTACAATTGGAAGAGGCTAGAGAAAGCATTATACAACCACTTTCCAGATGAGAGAATTTAAGCCAGGACCATGCAGTTGGTGAGTAGCAGAATCAAACCAGACCTCAAATGTCCTCACATCCAGCAAAGCACTTCACAATACAATCCCACCTCCCTTGATAATATTAAGTTGCCTAGCAAACAAGATCTTCATAGATGGTGCACAAATAAACTTCCTCTGAATCTGCCCCAAGCAAATAATCACAATTTTGGAATTAGGAAAACCCAGATAATGTAGACATCATTATCCCTCCAAATTGTCTAGGGTGGGACAGTCAACTTGAAAGAAACTTAACACAAGTCTCCCAGGTCTGAGAAACGTAGTAAGAGGTGGGATTTATTATTGTTGTTGTTACTTGAAATTAATAGTGAGAAATGGCATGTTAATCGGCAAGGGAAAGATTATAGCTGTCATTTTTTTCCCTAAAAGGTAAATAGTTAACATGTAAATCATGTCCACAAGAACTTTCTATTTTTTATGGTCCTATCCACCAGTTTGCTCTCTAAGTGAGGTCCCAGGTTTAAAATAGCTCTGAAATGAAAGACTACTCTAGGTATTAAATATTCCATGGAGCAAACCCAATATCCCACTTTTTTTGAGTGCTCTATTATTCTCACTTCCGGGTTGGCAACAAATAGCTTTTTGAAACTGGACCCTCTACAGAAACTAGTCAAAGAAAACAAGAGTAGAGGATAAAATTTAGAAAAGCCTCTCATAGATTTAAACTTCCAAGCACACCAGCAAAACTGATATTTAACAATTTAAGCAGATCTTGTCAATGACTTAAGTTGACTTTAACAAACCCTGCTTCAGCAGACTTGCCACAAAACAGTACACTAAGGAAGGGATCCCAAGGAGAAGAGCCTCTCCTCTAGCCACACACAACGAGCTTACAAAAGCTAACAAACAACAGAAAACAATTCATGCGCTTCTGGAGCCATTTTCTTCAGGGTGGTATGTTTCACTCCTACCCAGCAAAGTGGCAGAAGCCCTGAACATTGCCTTGCACGCTCCTTGTCTTCAGACTGTCCTTTTGCCAAACATCGAATGCCCTTTTTCTGCTATAAGACATATACTGAATTTCCACATTATACTCCCTGACCCTGCGGGACCACAGTACAATATCATAATGTCAAACTGGGTCTGAAAAGAGCTTTGTGTGGGACGAGACAAGAGTCTAAACATAGCAGAGCTGCTGAATCACTTAGGGTATGACCACAAATAGTGCTGTGATCAGCTTCCTAGGTAAAGCTGGTGTCAGAAGTCCCTGGTAAATCTCTGAGCTAATTATGGAGGGTGGGAGGCTGACCTTGGAAGCAAGTTGTACTTACACATAGATGAGGAAGCCTAAGGGAAGAAACCCAAGTTGTAAACCCTAATAAATAAAATTTAAAATTCGCTGATTTAGTAAAAGCATGCTATCATATGACAAGATGGTTTTCCTTAGGAGCAGGTGCATTGCAATTTTTTAAAAAAATATTAAATCTTCAGAGCTTTGCACGATAGATGGCAGCCTGGAAATACGCTGATGTGTCCTGGCAGAATTTCAGACATAATTTTTTTTTTCCTTTGTAAACCTTCCATCAGTGGGAAGACAAGCCCTGCCAAAACTGAGGAACCCAAGCTGGAGGCAGTAAGGCTCCACCACTCAGACTGTGGCCAGGTGCCAAGACTTCAAGGCCAAATCGGAAACAACCACGTTGAGTTCATTAAAACGACTGAATGATCAAAGGCGTGCAAGCCTTCACAAAGGCAGAAATTAATCTGTTTAATACTTGGCTAAATTCTCATCTGTTGAAGAAAATTTGAAACGAAATTTATCAAACTCACCCTCTTCCTATGGAAAAAATCCTTTGAATTTCTCAGAGTGTCCAGGAGGTGGCAGACACGTCCTTTGTTTCAGTTCATGGAGACCCACTAGAGTTCCATCCCTAAAAGTAATGTGAATGGGTGTATCTGAGTATAACTACGAATATGAAGTAAATACGCATCTCCAAGAGATCAGGAATTATATTCAGAACTGGGTAGGCTGAACTCTACTTGGCAAACTCTTTTTGAGGGACGAAATGATTCTTATCCCAGGAAATGTTTAAGAATCACTAAACAAAACTTGGCCAGTAATGAAAAGGGCAGGTGAAGAACTACAGCCCAACAATTCAGACCCTGTTCATATACCTCTTGCAGCCTCCCTGAGCCCTAACTCTCCCACCACGCCTACCCCTCATCTCCCTGCCTTTCGGTACTTCTTAAAGATCTGCACACACATTCCTGAGCCATCAGAAACCTGTGGCCTCGCCACAGAACTGAAGAAGCTGAAAGATGTACAGGGAAATTCCCTCGTGTGACAACTCCTAGCCTCTTTCAACCTGCCTCCTCTGCGAGGTCAACCTACAAAACCAGAGGTTTGGCCACTGCCCTGAACACTATGAATATTAATTCCTATTGAGCAAACCGAAGCTGGTGTAGGATCTCAGATTCCTCGGTTTCCTGGGAGGAGAACATGTAAAGTATTAATACAGTCCATCAGGAGAAACACAGCTCATTAAAAATACATAGAAATTCATGAGAAGTCTTTCACTGTTTATTTCACGAAGTGAAAACATTTATTCCAACCAGATCAAGGGAGGGGGGAAAAAAAAAACATGTTTTCTATAGCTCCAATTTCACACACTCGAGTACGAGATGAATCAATAGTAGCTAGGAAGAGCGAAATCAAAGATTTCCTTTTCAACAGTAATAAGTCCAGTCAAACCCTATTTGATATGGCACTTGACGTGGCTTGTAAAATCTGAAGTTACTAAATTACGTATTTCAATAGTAATCCCTTACAAAATTAATAGGAAGTGCCAAATTAGGACAAATGGCCTCCAATGGGATCCAGATGCTTAACTCTAGACTAGGTAGAAAGTGTGAAAAATTAAGAACTGCACTGATTTTTTTTTTTCTCCCCTGAGTTTGGTGAAGGAGCCAGTTCTTCAAGCATGGAATGTAAACACTTGGGAAGGTAGCCTAAGAGAAGCATGTGTTATGTAGCAGCCTGAGTCCCAGCTGTGTTTATACTAGAAGGAGAAGTGGCAGTGTGAGGAGGGACAGAGGAGCCTGCCGGGGGACACTGATCCCAAGGGGAAAGAGAGAAAATGGGGGGTGTGCTTGTTGATAGAGCACAGTGCCTGTCACCCAGCTTATCGTGTAGCCTCCTTCCCAGACTCACATCTGGTTCCCAAGGGGAGAGAGAAAACCCAGAAATGTGTCCACATTCTTGGTCCCCTTTGCGGTGCTGGCAACAATAAGAGCAGTGTCCTTGGCAGCGTCAGGGCCGACAGCACGACCCCTCGGTCTTGGAGGCTGGCGGCATCCGCGAAGACATGGTGCCCGAGGAGGGGGGAGGGGCACCCGTGGTACTCTTGCTACTTTTGCCACCGGTGGGAAAGAAACCTCAGCAGTGACTAACGCCACATTACAGGGACCCAGTGTCAGAAGAGGAAAATAACAGACCTCTGTCGTGACCAATAGAACTGGTCCCCGGAGAACTGGTTAGGGTCGGCTGAATAGTCACCCCCTAAGGATTCCCATGTCCTAATTTCCAGAACCTGGGAATATGTTACCTTGCATGGCAAAAGAGACTTTGTAGATGTAGTTAAGTAAAGGATCTTGAGATGGGAAGTTTCTCCTGGATTATTTAGGTGGGCCCCATGGACTCACAGGGGTGCTTATAAGAGAAAGGCAGGAGAGTTGGAATCAGAGGAGATCTGGCAACAGAAGCGGAGGTCAGAGAAAGATTTGAAGGTGCTACACTGCTGACTGAAGATGGAGACTGGGGTCCCCAAGCCAAGGAATGCAGGTGGCCTTCAGAAGCCAGGAAAAGGCAAGGAAACAGGTTCTCCCTTAGAGCCTCTGGAGGGAGCCTGGCTCTGCTGACCCGTCTTAGACTTCTGACCTCCGGAACTGTAAGATAATAAATGTATGTGGTTTTCAGCCACTAAGTGTGTGATAATTTGTTACAGCTGCTATAGGAAAATAATACCCTAGTGATACACCCCCCTGAGAGCTTTCAGAATCATTTGTGAGAACCAGGAGGTTCAAATTCCCACAGAACAAGCAGAAGTAGAGCCAGAAGTTTTGGGAGCCGTTCTTATTCGTGGTGTGTGTGAGTAGGGGGGTGCAGGTTAGAGCAGGGTAGATGAGGTCCACAGGTCTGCTTTACCCTCCAAGTCTCTCCTTGGCAGGACACTTTCTCTTAATTCTCACCTTGGATCTTCATTCAAATCATCAGCATCTTTTTTTCTGCAACACTCAAAAGAGTTCAAACCAAAACGTGCATTACTTTGCTCTTCCCCCTTTTCTTTCAGAATTTCTGAGAGGCAAGTCAGGCCCCAATCCCCTCAGAGGGTACCACGTATATTCATAAATGAGTTCCCAAGTCACTTCAAACCCTGAGAACAAATCCCTATCTTTTGGATACAAAAAATGTAGCATTTCTCAATCACTTGCTCTAGAATGTAATTCAACCCTTCAAAGCATTCTGCTGAAAAGACATTCTGGAAATGTCTTCAGAGGTTTGCCCTATGACTACAAAGGAACTCCAGCCCACCCACCTAGGGTTCAAGACTCTCTGTCCAGCCAGGTCACCATTAAAGATGGAGGATTATTTTTCAGGGCCCAGAAAAGTATTTGAATTGGCTGTATTCATCCAGTACATTCTGCCAAATAAATCAGTTATTTCTTCCCCAAAATCAAATGTGTCCTAGACCTGAAAAATATATACAGCCTTCCTATTAGTAGTCATTACAGTACATTTTACTAATATCCAACTCTACTGTCTCTGATAAAAATAGAGATGAGGGAACACACAAAGGATTGTAAATAACAAATTATTTTTAAACTTTATTTTATCTATGATATAATGTCTCTTAATCCTTACACAAGAGCTCTGAACAAGAAGGAAAAAAATGATGAGTTTGTTCAAATTCCTTTTATTATTTTCCCTTACCACTTTTCGGCAGATTTGTCAGAGAATATATAAAGAAATAACGGTAGGGCAAAAGCAAAATAAACCATTGACCATGATATTCAGAGGCTGGGGATAATCTGCTCCATGGACCATTCCAGCTGGACTTGTCCTCTGAACAAGTGATACAACCTTGGGCAAGTCACACACTTTCTGGACTTCTATCTCTTCAGCGTTCCTCCACAGTACTTCCACATTTGCTTTAATATTAATATCTGCCAGTTAAATTATTTAACATTTATCCTTCACATTTTTAAGTTTAAATTGAAGGAGAGGAAATGCTCCCCATTTACATGAGAGGGTCAAGCATTCCACTAGGGAAGTGAATACTGAAGTTTGAAGAGCATGGGCCTATAGACTTGTTACCACCCCTGCCATCTCTACCACCATAGGTACCCATTTGCTCTACATTCCCATCTTCATTGCTTGGGTTTGGTTCATTTCATTTTTTCATCTTCTGTTTCCTTCACCATTTGGAAGTACCCTCTTCTTCCTCTAATTTTCCCACCCTTTAAGGCCAGCTTATGTCCACCTCCTCCAGAAAGCCTTCACTGACCACAGATGTCCAAAGAAATCCTTCTCTCCATCAAATTTATGGCACTCACCCTATGTAGCATTCAGTGGAATATAATTATATCCTCCATGTGATGCCTTTTATTATTACTTAACACTTGTATTATTTCTCTTGTTTTTTATGTCTCTGATCTTCCAACTATATCATAAACTTCCTAGAGATCAGAGGTCATGGAAGCTATTGTTTCATATTTCCCACAGCCTCTAGATTTGCACTTTGCACATGAGAAGCACTCATTCATTCACTATTTATCCATTCAACATGTATTTGTTAAACTATGTGCCAATTCATAACTATTGAGGGAATGAGAAGCAAAATGACTCAATCTAAAAACTGAATCATTCCATTTTTAATAACTCAAAATTGATCCTTCTCATTTCAGATTTACTCTTTCTTAACATTAGAGGGAAATATTTCCATTGGCAAACTTAAACTGCAAATATTCTAAATTGGTTTCAAACACGTAATGCCTGTGTATGTTCTTGTAATTACAATTGACGCAAAGTGCTACACGTTAAGTGCCTAAAGAACAGGTTTTGTAGACTTTTAAACCACAGAAATTACCAAGACTAACAAAGCAAAAATAACACTCCCTACAAGTGCTCAATTGCTAACCTACATGTTAAATGGCAACATACTTGCTTTTACTTAATCACACTATATCTTTATGGAATATAGGTATATGCTTGCTCAGTTCCTTCAGGGACAATAAAGTAGATGCCCTTGCTCCACCTTGTAACCAGGATTAATGGCTACCTGCCATTCCTCCCATAAATCTCAAGTTTCAAGTATTATAACTGAGCACATGAAAATCATATTAAATCCAGAGTTATCATCAAAATTATTATGCCAGATGCTATTTTAATACATATCAAAGTGGATTACATTCATTAAATAAATTGTGTGCCTAAGGATGAAAGTCTCATTTTTTCCACATAGACTACATAAAACAGGCTCTATATCAAAAATAAACGCATTTACTTCGTTTTATAAACTGCCTTTTGTTAATTCCCCCACATAGAATCTGGCAAATCATTTCACTTTAGATGGTAACTAATGTGAAGGCTTCTGAGTGGTGAGTGTAATTGGAGAACCTTGGTCAAACGCCACCTGGTGGTCAGATAAATATTTAAAAAATATTTTTAAAAATTTTTAATATTTTTTATTTTTATTTTATTTAAATTTAAATATTTAAAAAATATTTAAAATTTAAAAAATTAGGAAGCTGGGAGCACCTGGCTGGTTCAGTTGGAAGAGCACGTGACTGGATCTCAGAGTCGTGAGTTCTGAGCCCCACATTGGGCATAGAGATTACTTACATACATATGTACATACATACATACATACATAAATCTTTGAAAAAATAAAGTAAAATACATTAGGAAGCTAACAATAATAAAGCTAAATGACTGGCTCAGGATCGCATAGTAGGTAACAGCCAGGATTCAAACTTGACTGAGGGATGCCAAGGCCATGATTTTTATCACTATGCTATATTGCTATCATTATCATGAATAATGATAATGATAATGATGGTAAAAAGTATTTCATGGGATTCTCCTAATAAAAAATACCCTTCCCTTGCACAAAGGTCATTTGAAATTTCATGAGAACATTTCTGTGTTTTTCTCCTAGTATACAAAAGGCCTGAGGAAATGCTACCCTTGCTGTTTTATATAGAGGACGCCAACTCTATTTCTCTGACAAACATTATTACCTCCCAATATTTCCTCCCAGGGGGATAACTGAGATGTCTCATACACTTTTCTATTAGAATTTTTTTAGAAATAGAATTCCTTTAGGTAAGCATTTGTTTTCAAGCCAGGAACAACCCAGAGGGGCTCAATATTCTGCACACTATTTGCAACCTTGTTAATAAAATAAAATATAAATATAGTAAGATAAAAATTTTAAAGATATTACATACCACATTTTATTACAAAAATAATATATGTCCATTGTTATAATTTTAGGAAACTATAAATAATCGAAAAGATAAGCACTGACCATAATCATACCACTCCTTTATTAGGGAGCATTGTGAATATTCATGCCATATGTCCCTTAGTCCTTCTTTTCTCTGTGCAAATACATTTTTAAAATGGGATCATGCTATTGTTTTAGACCTAACTTTTCATTTAATATCAATCGATAATGACTTGCTCTGCCATATTTGGCCACCTACCTGTCTCCATTTTTCCAGTCCAGAAAACATTGTTATTCAGATGACTTAGAAGTCCCATAAGCATTTTAAATTAGAAACTGAATAATTCTGGGGCACCTGGGTGGCTCTGCCCCGCAGGAAGCATGCTTCTCCCTCTCCCACTCCCCCTGCTGTGTTCCCTCTCTCGCTGTGCCTCTCTCTGTCATATAAATAAATAAAATCTTAAAAAAAAAAAAAAACTGAATAATTCTATAAGTGAAGGCACAGACTGAAAACATGAAAACCAACCTCAACTTTGCTATAAACAACTTTCTTCCTTGTGTTTAAAACATACCTTTATTCCAACGAACATTTATTCATTTAATTAAAACATAAATTAAATACCAGTTGTGAAGAAGGTCCTGTGCCAGGCACTTAGGGGACACCAGCATGAATCAGATACATTGTTGCAGCATGTTTTGGGGAACAAGATGCCATACTATGGACTTGAATATCAAAGGAGTTCTTTCTGGGGGGAGGCTGAGATATAAATGTTTCAGGTCTCCGGAGGTAAGGGTAGACCTCTCCTTCCCCATATCTGTTACATTCTCCAGTTTTTATGGAGGCTGAGGAGCTTCCTGAAGGAAAAGTTAAAAACTGCAAGTGGGGTTTTGAAATACATAAACATGTGGGAACCAAGAAATAGGGCAGGGAAATCCAATAGAGTCAAATTGAAAAGGGTTCAATTTCAGGGCTTCTGAAAGAAAATCATCCTAAAGGAAGCCAGACTCTACCACAGGGCAAACATGGGGCGGGGGCGGGGGGACTGCTTCCAAGATACAGAAATGGCAGAATACTGTCTCTCTTTTTTTTTTTTTCCCACTTTTTTTTTTTCCACTTTTTTTTTTTTTTTAAAGATTTCATTTATTTATTTGAGAGAGAGAATGAGAGAGAGAGCACATGAGAGGCGGGAGGGTCAGAGGGAGAAGCAGACTCCCTGCCGAGCAGGGAGCCCGATGCGGGACTCGATCCAGGGACTCCAGGATCATGACCTGAGCCGAAGGCAGTCGCTTAACAAACTGAGCCACCCAGGCGCCCCAGAATACTGTCTCTTGAACCTGCCCTCACAATCCCATGGCTGTGTGAGGTTACATCTGAGTGTGTGAGACTTAGAGCTCTCATCAGATTCTGCAGCAATCGGGGCTCAGCAACTTCTTGCAAGACCCATCTAACAGAATATGACACTGCGGGGAGATAGAATGTGGCCCTGCTCTTAGCAGGGTGAGAACCATCACAGCACTGAACAAACGGACAGCCCTAATGGCTGGGATCGCTGGTAAACCTCTGCGCCCCAGAGAGCACCAGTAACAGCAGCTGTGGTGGCAGCAACTAGTTCTGAGGGGCAAAAACAGGGGTAGCCACGGGATGAGTAAATGTAGAACACAGTCCTGGGGATACAGGAGAATACAGGTAGACAGAGGGCATGCAGGCATGCAGGTGGAGGCTAATGAGCTTGTTCACGCATTGCAAATGCAAATGCCTGTGGCCGAACTAGTATCCCAAATGGTCAATGTGGACTGAGTGTTGCCTGAGGGGAACTGGCACATGCCTGTCCTGTCCAGCAAGGGCCACTGCTCTTCAGCCTCAGCCGATGAAGGCTGTGCCAGCCCATAGGAAATGCTGACCTTATCGGCAACAACAACAGGTAGCAGGAACTTGGACAAGGCTGAAATGAGAGAAGTGTTGACATGGAAACTATGGAGCCGGACTAAATAGTTCTCATGATAACCCAAAGCCATAGCCAAGGAAATGGGGTAAAGCACCAATTTTCAATGAAGACGCAAGAAATAGCCAATCAGCTCAGCCACTTGCTGTGTTGAGATATTCACCAGTGTCTCTTCCCAACCTTATTATTGTCTTGTGACCATCACAGAAGGGTCACGAGCCATGAGACCTTCATGGGCCCAGTGGAAAGTGGAACTAGAGGGTAAAGATATCACTCTTGGTTTTTGAATACAAAGGACAGAGCAAGTAGCCAGTGGGGAAGGTAAGGGCAGGTGAGCTGCAGGAGAGCAGTTGGGAGGAGAAGTTGAAGCCATGCCCACCACTGGAAAACGAAGGTGGGCTTAAGGCCAAGTATGGGCAATGTGTGACGCTTACCTTCATATGGTATAAAATGAGGGAATAACTAAACACCCACCTTCAAGAAATCTGATTTTGGGTCCCAAATTCCAAGCCTTTAAGTCACTGATTGATATCTTAAGTTTAGTATCTCCAGCTATAAATATGTAATGGGATATTGGCTTCAGTCCCCACCAAGAGCTTCGTGACATATGCTTTTCCTAACAAGCCAGGTCCTGGGGCTGGGGGATAAGTGCTGGCTAAACTGAAGAAGGGCAGGAACAAAAATGACAAAGGTAGGTATGACCTTCTTGGGTATGATCCAGAGGTCTGAATAACTTGGCACATAGTTTTATAGCTAATGGCATTGGAAATTATCCAAACTCTCCTGGAATTCAATTTAGTAAATCATGAATACGTCCCCTAGTGCTCAGCTGTGCAGTCCTCGTGGATTAATGCAATCGTCAGCAGCTCAGTAGGGTGGGCACAATGGGACAAGATCACAGCAGGATTTTCTACTTCCTTTTATCCATGCCACTATGTTCTATTTTTCTGTCATGTCCAATTTTGTCCTCCCAAGTTTTTGAATCCTATCAATGATTGTTTTCTAGAAGAATAAACAAACCTATGACTATTTTTAATGGCTAAAAGGCACACTGAACATTATAGCAACTCCAGGAACATAAGTCTCAGAGGGATGTGGGGTCATGAACCAGACCTAACCACATTGACCATAGAGAATGCCAATCAGTTAAGACATTAGGCAAATAAACCTCTAATTAACATCAATTGTAAGCAATAAATTGATATGTCAGGAAGTTATCTACATAGAGATCATGGTGTGATGACCTCATATGGTTCAGATTTAGTCAGCATTCCCATTTCTAAGCATTCATCTGATGTTAAAAAGTATCAGATATCATAGCAATGATCAGTCCATTGGCCTAGTAATTTTCCCCCAAGGAATTTATCTTGAGAAAATGACCCAGATGGAAGAAAAAGTAACAGGCACAAAAATGTTCTTTGAAAACAATAGAATGTATAAATAAATTCTAACACATCCACGCAAATGATCATTATGATTTTATTGTAAGGAAAAACGCTTGTGATATAATGTTAATCTTAAAAAAGAAAGATTTGGGGCGCCTGGGTGGCTCAATCTGTTAAGTGTCCGACTCTTGATTTGGGCTCAGGTTGTGATCTCAGGGTTGTGAAATCTAGCCCTGTGTCGGCTCCAAATCAGGCTCCGAATCAGGCTGGAAGTCAGGCTCTGTGCTCAGTGGGGAGTCTGCTTCTCTTTCCCTTCCCCCCACCCCGCCCCTGCTCACTTTCTCTCTCTCTCTCTCTCTCTCAGATAAATAAATCTTAAAAAAAAAAAAAAAGAAAGAGATTAATTACATGTATACTAAAACTGCAACATGTAAAAGATATCCAGGAGAATGAAGATGGGAATATGCAAAAATAATAATGAGGTATATTTCTATCTTTTTAAGAATGTTTCCACATTAATAACATTGTAAAAAGAAGGAGGAAAGATAACAAATGAATGAACACACTGTCCTGAACCCAAGTCAAGGATTAAGGATTTCAAATCACAATGCAGTGATTTTTTTTTTTTATTTTCCTGATTTTTCTATGATACTATGCAAATAGTCTCATAATAGACCTCTCTTTCTTTTGCAAATTAGAAAAGAAAGTAATGATTTTGTAGTTTCATGAATAGAGAAATGCTGTATCACACAGTGAGTGGTTAAGAGCTTGGGAACTGGGTTATAACAGCCTGAATCCTGGCTAGTCACTCTGAGCAAGTACTCAATTTATTTCAGGCTTTGGTTTCCTTACATGTAAGGTGGAAATAATTTATAGCACCTACCCCCTGTGATTGTTATGAGGAATAAGTAAAACAGTGCATATGAAGTATTCCACACAGTGCCTGGAAAATAATAAGAGTTAGTAAAATTAGCTGCTATGATGTTGATTGATAATGATGAAGAGATCAAAATGTGTACGAGGAGGACCAAGGGGGAAGAAGTCATTCCTATAAGATGCAGTTGCCCAAAGAATGACAGTGAGGAAGCATGTTTCCAAGTCTATAAATGAGTATCTTGTCCCAGATGATATTTAAATCTTGTAACATTAGAGCAGGTCATGGTCATCACGCCTAGGTGGGTGTCCCAACACCTCAGAGCCTCTTGCAGATTTGATGATGTGTTTCAAATTAAATATATGCCTAATCTTTGACATAGCAGCTCCCCTCCTAACTGTACACCCTAGTAAGAAACTGTCCTACATTATGTCAGAAAGACATGAACAAGAGTGTTCATAGAAGTATTGTCTGATAGCAAAAAATTAAAAGCAACCTACATGTCACAAAAGGAGAATTTATGGTGTGTTTAAACAAGGGATCACTACATTGCAGTGAAAACTAATGAACTGGAGCTACTTCTATTAAGCTGGATAAATATCGCAAATATAAATTTGAAGGGGAAAACAAGCTGCAGATAGATATAAACATTACAATACCATTTATATTAAACTTTTAAATGTGCAAAAATAATACTATTTTGTTTATGAATATGGACAAGCCATGTTGCTTAGGGTAGACACATTATGTAGTAAAGGATAAAAATATGCATAGGCATGGAGAAAGTTAAATGTAACATAGTGACTCCCACTGGAGAAAGAACAGAAGAAAGAGGAGCGCACAAGGGCTTCAGTCGTATCTGTGATGTCGTATTTCATCATAAGAAAAGCAATCTGAAGCAAGTATCATAAAAGATTAAGATTGACAAAGCTGGTTGGTAGATAGATACTCATTCTATTGTCCTCTCTTCTCTTCTGTATCCCAGTGTGTGCCAAGCATGAGCCAGTGGAAGTGGTCTGTTATGGGTACAGTCAACACTGGGGATATATCTTCTGGGAAAAATTTTAAAACAATGATAAGACACACTAGAAGTTCTGTTTTTTATTTTTTTATTTATTTATTTATTTTTTATTTTTTTTAAAGATTTTATTTATTTATTTGAGAGAGAGAGAATGAGAGAGAGCACATGAGAGGGGGGAGGGTCAGAGGGAGAAGCAGGCTCCCCGCTGAGCAGGGAGCCCGATGCGGGACTCGATCCAGGGACTCGATCCAGGGACTCCAGGATCATGACCTGAGCCAAAGGCAGTCGCTTAACCAACTGAGCCACCCAGGCGCCCTAGAAGTTCTGTTTTTTAATTGCCTTGAGCTGGCAATTCCCACTTAAGCAGTGATAGAAGACTCCTCCCAGGTAAGCAAACAGCTCCCACCACCCCCACTCGGTGAGCTTCTTGCTATATCTTAAAACACAAAGACATTTTGTGTCCATTACCTAGTAAAAGATACTAGAATTCCATTGCTAAATCAGTGGCTTTTCTCCAAAAGCAGAGCCATAATTACAGCATTAAAAATAAACATTGTATAGGGGCGCCTGGGTGGCTCAGTCGTTAAGTGCCTGCCTTGGGCTCAGGTCATGATCCCAGGGTCCTGGGATCGAGCCCCACATCGGGCTCCCTGCTCAGCAGGAGGCCTGCTTCTGCCTCTCCCACTCCCCCTGCTTGTGTTTCCTCTCTCAGTGTGTTTCTCTCTGTCAAAAAAAGAAATAAAATCTTTAAATACATATATATATATATACATTGTATATTCCATTAATTATGATCCTCAAGATTGTGTGTAAGAAAATGTTATTTGGCAGCAAGAGGCCACTTTCTGAAATTTTAGTTTAAAATATAAGAGTTCAAGAAACTAATTTAGATAAAATGTACAGAGACCAGCTGAAGGAAACATTAAATTGCCTTAAAGGGAAGTGTCTATAACTGTGGTATTTAACTTTTGACCCATTCTGAATGTAGGATACCCTCCCTAAGTGCAAGGAGAGTTTTCCTCAAAATGTTTTCTGAAAATTTCATTTAAAGATCTTGAGTCTTTTTAACTTCAAGGTTGTTTTAAAAAAGACCACAGGCCCAAAATGGCATCACTTAGGCCAAGTCACCAAGCAGAGGCGTAATACCTAATTGCAGTTTCAACCTCCCTTAGAAATGTAGTCTTAACCCATCAGTCAGGAATTTTCTGATCTACACCAGTGCGGTAATCTGTCACAGGGTCCTTCCATCACCCCCCAAAAGATGGGGTAGTGCACCAGTAAGGCCCCCTGCCCTTCTACCTATCAGAAGGGGATCTTGCCTGCAACAATCAATCTTTTCTTCTCTTTTGCTAAAAACTTTCTTGCTCCACCCTCCTTCCTAAAAAATCTTCCATTTTGTACAACTTCTCAGAACTCCTCTCAGTTTGCCCGACGGGAATGCAAATTCATGAATCATTTAATAAAGCCAAATTAGATCTTTAAATTTATTCAGTTGAATTTTGTTTTTTAACAGATTAGGCAGCAGTGGTGGGATCCAAAGCATTCAGGGACAATGAGAAATGGAGGACCACACCCTTCGAACCCTTTTGAGATCACTGCCTTTCTCACTATTTCCAAAGGCTGCTGGTAAGTGCCTCTAGGTTTGAATTTTGCTCTTTTTGCATACGAACGACAGAGCTAAGCATACAAATGACAGATCTACTTTGTTTTCCAGTCCAAGGTTAATGGGTCAGCCTGAGCTGACAGGAGACTCTAACATAGAGCCCCAGTTCTTAGCCCTTGGTTCAGCCCACAATGCCACATTGGAATCTCTTCCCTGGGTCAGGTCTGCAGTCCCCATTTAGTGGGGTATGCTGGTTTAGTCCTTTCCCCATTTCCAGAATGTACTCTGTATTCATGGAGTTTGCCGGTTGAGTGTGCATTGGGAATCGCTGGTGGTATACTCTGCCTTTTCTTGTCCAGTCCACAGTGACATGTGTCAGTTCCTGCTGGTGTGTCAAGGTGCATATGTTTGTATTTTGTGTAAAAGACTTAGCTAATCGGGCGCCTGGGTGGCTCAGTTGGTTAAGCAACTGCCTTTCGCTCAGGTCATGATCCTGGAGTTCCGGGATCGAGTCCCACATCGGGCTCCCTGTTCATCGGGGAGTCTGTTTCTCCCTCTGACCCTCCTCCCTCTCATGCTCTCTCTCATTCTCTCTCTCGCAAATAAATAAAATCTTAAAAAAAAAAAAAAAAAAAAGCACATGCAAAAAGACTTAGCTAATGGGATTCTTCAATTCTAAAGAGTTAAGCACTCCATCTTTCAGTACACTTGCTTATTTTATTTCTAAGAACTATGGTCCTGGAAGCTATAAAAATCTACAAGCTTTTTTTCATGTCCTAAAGAATTTGGCTCGGTAACCATCAGGTGGGTAAAGACTGTAAGACCGATGTAACACCTATTGCTCCCCTCCATCGGCCTTTGAGTACTCATTCTACTAATCCTCTGTCTAAATTGTTTCCGCTCTGAAAAGATTACCTAAACATAAATAAAACTCCAGCCTTACAGACACCCCCATATCTACCTTCAAAGGAGGGCCCCCATGTGGGCCCCTTCCAGAGTTGATGACACTAAGAGATTTTGTGGTAAACTGCTACATTATTCCTTTAAACAGCCAGAGGGAAACTCTAGTAGATACCAGAGCCTACAGTGGAAATCCTGGCAAAACTGACAGAAGCCTGAGAAAGGTAATTCTTACCATCATCAGTTTTTCTGAATCTGTCTGTAGTGCCCAATCAAGAGAGGAAAATAAAATTTCACATTGTTCTTTCCTTTCCAAATCCAAATCCATTGTTTATTGATCCTTTTCTTTCCAGGGATAGCTATTGCCTTCTTCTTTGTCTCATTTTGCATTAACTGGGCTTGGCTTTCCCCCTACCTGGGAGCCTACCTGGGATGTGCAGGTTGTTGGTTCTCTGTTTTGACTATCTTTGGGAGTGACTGATCTTGGGAAGAGTGTGTCTTGTTCATCTTACACCCAAGGGTAGTTATTTAATACTGTCAGAAAAACCTGCTGTTTGTCCTGCCTGAAAACTGACAAGATTTTTTTTTTGTCAAAAGTTGGCCAGATTAGAAGCTGATATTCAGAAACTGATCACTGTTTTTAAGACTTTCACCTCTCAATTAAAATTAGAGCTAGGTACCAGAGGGAAAAAAGCAGGTTGAAGATGGTGTGGTTGGATGGGTAGATCAACCTATGATGTCCTTGAAGTTGCAGCCATTCCTCAAGAGACTAAAAGCAACTGTCCTTATCTTACAAATCTTTGCAAAACTTGAAATACAGCTGGCCTCTGAAAGGATTCAAAGTCTTCCAACCTATCCTTCTCATCAATCCCCAAACCTCCCCCATTTATCTCAAAGGTCTTATAACCACTCTGGGAACTTTTGCCTCCATCATCCTCTATTCCTAAGACTGAAGAAAAACAAAAGGAAAAAAAAGAAGCTTTAAAAAAATACAAACAGCTATAGAGGCACCTTGTCTCAAAATCTAGCCCACAGCTTCCATCACGTTACTTGTCAAGGATAAATAAAAATCTCAAGCATCTTCTCCACAAATATTAGTTAAAAAAAAAAAAGTTTTAGCAATCTGAGCAGGTAACCTTAATTTATCCCATCTGCCAGAAAAACAGTTTGCATCCAGTCATTCTTTTATAAACGAGTGAGTTCTGCTTTATCATACTCATCTCATGGACAAAAATTTTATAACAATAACCATAAGGTTTCCATTTGCATCTATCTCTATGTTTATATGTGTTGTAGATGTGTGGTGTTTTCTACTTCAGGGTGGTATTGCCAAAATTAAATTGTAAAGAGAGCTCATTTAATTGGTTTAAGGAAAATTAAGTACTTATGTAAGTTAAATTCTCAGAAACATAATAGAAACAAACCCAAATAAGTTTCAAGTTCATGTGCTCTAGGATTAATCTTTAATAAATCAAAGCCAGTTGAAATTTGTTGGTTTAAGTAAAACAGGCATGTTTTTAGAGTTGTCAGCATTAAATATGATACTTTTATGTTACCTAGGTTTACTGAAAGTCAAATAAGTTCTGTTACAGAATTTGTCAGCAAGAAAGATAACTTAAAGATGATGGTTAGTTGTTTGATGTCTTGTGAAATTTTCATGACTAATCTAAACATAGTTATCAAGAAGAGAATTAAATAGATGTAAGTAAGATAAAAGTTTACAAATAAACTTTTCAGCAATATTCATGTCTATATAAATAGTTTCCCCAAATCTTTTTTGGTAACTAAAAACCTTAGAGTTTTGTTAAATTAAATTACATAATGGATGGTCATTGAATATCTAGATCCTTTCCAAATTAGATAAAATACTGAAACATAAATTACTGAACATAAGTTTATCTACTTTTGGCTTCTTATTACAGAAAAAGTAAAAAATACTTGGATGTGTTAGTGCTATATTGGAAAATTGAAAAAGGCATATGCTTCTAGAAATCATGAAATGTACTCATTAATGGGCAAATTTAAAGAATGCAGGTATATCAGACAGTTCATAATTGTTCACTTCTTAGTTTTCATTAGAAAGTAAGGTTCCCAAGGGTTAAGAAGTCTAAGTAATATATGTAATTAAAGGGGCACCTGGGTGGCTCAGTCGTTAAGCATCTGCCTTTAGCTCAGGTCATGATCCCGGGGTCCTGAGATAAAGCCCCACATTGGGCTCCCTGCTCTGCGGGAAGCCTCCTTCTCCCTCTACCTCCCTCCCCCCTCCGCTTGTGTTCCCTCTCTCACTGTGTCTCTCTCTGTCAGATAAATAAATAAAATCTTTAAAAATATATATATGTGTAATTAAAGCCACTAGAAATAATAAGAGAAATATCTCTGTATGCCAGGAAAGTAGGATGTGTTTTCAGTAAGAGAAAGTATGAGAAATGCAGATGCATTTTTTGTTGAGGGAAAGAATAATTTTGTCCTAAAGTGAGGCTGGTTGTTTAAAGAGGAAAAACATAGGGGGAGCCTGGGTGGCTCACTAGGTTGAGCACCTGGCTCTTGATTTCTGTTCAAGTCATGATCTCAGGGTCCTGGTATCATATGGAGCCCAGTTGGGCTCCCCACACAGCAGGGGTCTGCTTCTCTCCCTCTGCTCATATGTGTGCGCTCTCTCCCTCTCTTACTTAAAAAAAAAAATAAAGAGGAAAAACATAGGACAAAATCAGAATGTAGAAAAGAAAGTTGTAGGAGGTTTGTGGAAAGGAATCTTTGAAAAGGAATTTTAATGTGTGGTCAAGCTGGCTAAGATTAGAATGAATTTATTTAAGAATGAGTTCTAATATAAAAAGTGAGCTGGTGCAAAATTAGAATTTGGTTTTCTCTCTGTTAAAAGGACAAGGTTTTCGCAGACTTTTGGTTTGCTTTTAATAAGATTGTGGAAGTCTTTTTAACTTTTAGGTATTAAATTTCATAATGATCTGTGATACTATTTAGGCAAGTGCTATAAAACCTTTTTTTATAAATTTTTTTTACTTTTATTTTTTTACTATGTTTAGTTAGTATGATACATAATTCGTTTTTGATATAGTGTTCAGTGATTCGTTAGTTACGTATAACACCCAGTGCTCATCACAGCATATGCCCTCCGCAATACCCATCACCCTGTTACCCCCTTCCCCCAACCCCCTCCCTTCTGAAACCCTCAGATTGTTTCCCAGGGTCCATAGTCTCTCATGGTTCATCTCCCTCTCTGATTGCACCCCCTTTGGATTTCCCTCCCTTCCCCTATGGTCTTCCGTGCTATTGCTTATGTTCCACATATGAGTGAAACCATATGATAATTGTCTTTCTCTGCTTGACTTACTTCACTTAACATAATCCCTTCCAGTTCCACCCATGTCGATGCAAATGGTGGGTATTCATTGTTTCTGATGGCTGAATAACATTCCATTGTATATATGGACCACATCTTCTTTATCCATTCATCTGTGGAAGGGCATCTCGGCTCCTTCCACAGTTTGGCTATTGTGGACATTGCCGCTATGAACATTGGGGTCCATGTGCCCCTTCTCTTCACTACATCTATATCTTTGGGGTAAATACCTAGTAGTGCAGTTGCTGGGACATAGGATAGCTCTATTCTTAACATCTTGAGGAACCTCCATACTGTTTTCCAGAGTGGCTGTACCAGCTTGCATTCCCACCAACAGTGTAAGAGGGTAAAACCTTTTTTTAATATTTTTGACAAACTTCCCAAAATCAAATTGCAAATGAAACCTTTTTGACCTGGAATATTTCAAGGGATTTGTTAAACTAATGAGGTTCATTTGATATGTAAATTACATGGGAAATATTGTCAAGTAAGTAATAATAAGCTTTCTTTATACTGTAAGATTGTGGCATGTGTGGATGAAGTCCATTCTGCCTTTGCAAAAAAAAGTCCGTTCATTGCCAGACTTTCACCATCCTGAGGTCCTTTTAACATGACAATGGTCTACTCCTGCACTGGAAATTAAGGTGGGTAAACAAAAGGAATGTCATACGGGATTTCTTATATCTCAATCCTAGTCAATGCTATTTCACTATCCTGAAATAACCCTTCTTTTCTCTGTCAAAAAGTCATGTTATTTTGATCTTATATATCCTTCAAGTTCCAATTATATACCAATATCTACTTTTAAAAAATACATTCACTTGGGCAGCTGGCTGGCTCAGTCGGTAGAGCAGGTAACTCTTGATCTCAGGGTCTTGAGTTTGAACCCCATGTTGGGCATGGAGCCTACTTAAAAGGAATAAATTTAAAAAAAATACAACAACAAAATAATACATTTACTTATTATACTAGGAATTCATTTGTATTAGCCCAAGCAATCTTTGTCTATAAGTGCTACTTCTATACAAGGAATTTTGTGGTCTTTACTTAAGAGTATGCAAAGCCCGGGCGCCTGGGTGGCTCAGTTGGTTAAGCGACTGCCTTCAGCTCAGGTCATGATCCTGGAGTCCCACATCCGTCTCCCTGCTCAGCAGGGGGTCTGCTTCTCCCTCTGCCCTCTTCCCTCTCGTGCTCTCTGTCTCTCATTCTCTCTCTCTCAAATAGATAAATAAAATCTTTAAAAAAAAAAAAAAGAGTATGCAAAGCCCTTTCTTTATGTACACTTGACTTTGCTAAAAACAGAAACCTACCTTTCTTTCTTTCTTTCTTTCTTTCTTTCTTTCTTTCTTTCTTTCTTTCTTTC
>NW_023270825.1:44928713-44940897 GCF_011800145.1 Mirounga leonina
TTCTTTCTTTCTTTCTTTCTTTCTTTCTTTCTTTCTTTCTTTCTTTCACAGAGAGGGAAGACAAGCTTTAACCAGTACACCCAAGTGATCATAAATTTCAAATTACCATGTGACTTCATTATGCCAATTTACTATGCATAATTTAGCCTTCCACAAACGAATGCGTGAATAAAATCAAGTCTTTGATCTTCCATTTTGTATCAAATATATTCTCTCTGAAACATGCTGTCAAGATAAGAAAGTTTAGTGCTAATTTCCTTAAAAAATACTAAATGCACTTTCATATATGGCTACTTTGAAAAGATTATTCTTAATAAAAACCCTTTAAACACCTGGGTGGGGGTAGAGTAGTCAGGGCTATGGGAAACCCAAGATGGCTGCTTTGTTCTTCCTATTCCCTGAGGAACTCCATTTTTCTGGTTTTACATTCCTTCACCCACCACAGGGCATTTAAGATGACTCAAATTATTAATAGACATTGGTGGGGAAACTTCTATAAAATTGCAAAAACAGTTTACCAACAATGTCTGACCTGTCAGGTCCATAATCCTAGAAAAACAATTTTTGTCCCTAGAGGCAAAAACCTCCTCCCTCTGGACCCCTTGAACACCTGAGGCTGGACTTTATTTAATTGACACTTAGCAGAGGTTACCAATATGTTCTTGTTGTATGTGTGTTTTCCAGATAGGTTGAAACCTTCCCCTGCCTCCAGGCTGATGATGACCTTATGTGGCTAGATGGGATAATGCTGAATTCATGAATCATTTAATCAAGCCGATTAGATATCATGAAAACATGATATATCAAAACTTGTAAAATACAGTTAACACAGTGCTAAGCAGAAAATTTATAGCTCTAAACACATTTAGGAGAAAAGAAGGAAGGTTGAATATCTGTGATATAACTTCTAAATCAAGAAAAAAAATAGCAAATTAAACCCAAACAAAGTAGAAAAAAGAAAATAATAAAGAGCAAAACAGTGAAGGAGAAAGCATATATGTAATGAGACTATTAATAAAGAGAAAAGTTAGGTCTTTGAAAAGATTAATCAGGGGCACCTGGGTGGCTCAGTCGTTAAGCATCTGCCTTCGGCTCAGGTCATGGTCCCAGAGTCCTGTGACCGAGCCCGGCATCGGGCTCTCTGCTCAGCGGGAAGCCTGCTTCTCCCTCTCCTGCTCCCCCTGCTTGTGTTCCCTCTCTTGCTGTGTCTCTCTCTGTCAAATAAATAAATAAAATCTTTAAAAAAATATATTAATCAAATTGATAAACTTTTAGCAAGACTGATCAAGTAAAGAAAAAACACAAATTACCAATAAAGCAAATGAAAAGGGAAACATCACTATTAAATCTACAAACACTTGGGTGCCTGGCTGGCTCAGTTAGAAGAGCATGTGACTCTCAATCTTGGGGTCATGAGTTCGAGCCCCACATTGGGTGTAGAGATTACTTAAAATAAATAAATAAACTTTAAAAAAATCCATACACACTAAAAAGATGGAAGCTTTTCTAAACAATTGATGTCAATAATCAAATAATAATTTTATCTGAAAAATCAGGTGAAATGGACAAATTCCCTAAAAAATACAACTTACAAAAGTTGACACAAAAAGAAATAAAAAATCTGAATGGCCCTGTATCTACTCAAGAAATTGAATCCATAATTAAAGCTCTTCCAACAAAGAAACTGCAAGATTCAAGAGCTCTGCTACTGAATTGTCCAAATATGCCCAGAGCTCCACACAATCGTGTCACATCCTCTCCCCTCCTTCCACTTTAATGCTCAGATTCTCACCATCATGTTCTGCTTTGAGACCAATGCCATCATTCCCAATACCCGTGTTTATGTTTGTCACCACCTGAAGCCTAAGATTATCTCCTATCACCCTCATCTCCACACAGCTCTGCACATCCCTTAATTGAATTCCATTTCCCACCCTTCTCTGACTTCCCAAAACCTTCAAACGTGCCCTTTGGAACCCAGTCCACCATCAACTGAACCACCCATAAACACCTCTTCTCTGAATACTCCCTTCACCTTGTTGCTCTAATTGAAACTGGCTCTTTCCTAAGAATACCTTGTTCCCTTTATCCCCCTCAAAGGATGGTTGTTTTCATTTCCCACAGCCCTTGTACCTGAGTCTGGAGTATAGACGGAACACTAACTACAATGGAGCTTAGATAGTTTAAATCTATACTGGGGTGTAGGCAATGGAGCACTGCCTGCTCCTCAGTGCTACTTCTATAACATTATCCTTACTTTCTTCCTAAAAAAAAAAAAAATCTTGTCTTGAAAATTATGCCCTCAGATTTCACTACTCTCTGTTCCTCATTGTTGTAGCCATCACAGACCCCTGGATCTTCCCTCACATGCCTTGAAGGATATTGGTACCTGGTCACTATCAATTTCTCCTATACTATTCTTGACATGTTACTTGGCAATTTCAATATCTATGTTAATAATTCTTCCGATTGCTAGCTTTTCAATTTCTTAGCTTATACTTCCCAATCTTGTTTTCCACTCTACCCCAGTCACATACTCTCAGGACATATCCTAGACTATGTTTTTATCCGTAACTGCACGGCTTCACTTCCCCCCTTACCTAGCTTGGTGCCATGGACCATTATTTAAATCACCCCCTATCATACACCCTCAACCACCTTGTCTCTCTTTTCCTCCTACTGTATTAGTCAGGGTTCTCCAGAGAAACAGAGCCAATAGGATATGTATAGAGGTATATATAAAAAGAGATTTATTGGGTGCCTGGGTGGCTCAGTCGTTAAGCGTCTGCCTTCGGCTCAGGTCATGATCCCAGGGTCCTGGGATCGAGTCCCGCATCGGGCTCCCTGCTCCACAGGAAGCCTGCTTCTCCCTCTCCCACTCCCCCTGCTTGTGTTCCTGCTCTCGCTGTCTCTCTCTGTCAAATAACTAAATAAAAATCTTTAAAAAAAAAAAAAAGAGATTTATTATAAGAATTGGCTTGTGCAGTTATAGAAGCCAACGAGTTCCACAATCTACCATCTGCAAGTTGAACAACTATGGCAACTGGTGGTGTAATTCAATTCAAATCCAAAGGCCTGAGAATCGGGGTCTGATGGCATAAGTCCCCATCTGAGTCCAAAAGCCCAAGAACTAGGAGCATTGATGTCTGAGGGCAGGAAAAGATGGGTGTCTCAGCTCAAGCAGAAAGAGAATGAATTCAAACTTTACCTGCCTTTTTGTTCTATTCAGACCTTCAACAGGTGAAATGGACAAATTCCCTAAAAAATACAACTTACAAAAGTTGACACAAAAAGAAATAAGAAATTTGGGTGATGCTTACTTATATTGGGGTTCAAAATTCATATGCTAGTCTTTTCTGGAAACATCCTCACAAATACATCCAGAAATGTTTTACCAGCTGTCTGTGTATCCTTAGACCAGTCAAGTTGACACATAAAATTAACCATCACATTTAGTAAAATCCAGCTGTAAATATATCCAACTCCCTACCCACTGTACCTCTAACTGAATGTGCGTGGAGAAAAGCACAGAAATATGTTGACTAGTCTCAATTGAAATTCTTGTCTATGGCTATACCACCCTGAATACGCCTGATCCCATCTGATCTCAGAGGGTAAGCAGGGTCAGGCCTGGTTTGTACTTGGATGGGAGACTGCTTGGGAAGGCTAAGTGCTGTAGACTGTTAAAAAGAAGAAGAAATTCCTAATACCTAACCTCAAGTAGGCCATTAGTGCTTCTGGAGAACCCTACTGCACTTCCTACTCGAGTGGTCACACCTTCTCTTTAACTTCCTTCCTTCTCTGCTGGACTCAGTCCCAGGACCCTGGGATCATGACCTGAGCCGAAGGCAGACGCATAACCAACTGAGCCACTCAGGTGCGCCTCCGTGAGAAACTCTACTGTGAGAACTTCCATATGATTTCATCACCACATCTCTCCTGACTCTGACTTTCCTCCTATTCTGCAGGGGGATTATACATGGTCCTTGCTAGATAACCCTTAGCTCCCAGCTAACTTTTGCACCAGTTCAAATCCCCTTTCACTCACCTAAGGACATCAAATAGGGAAATGTCTCCTCTTGCTTTTTACATCATCAAATGTTTCCTCCTTACTAGATCACTCCCATAAATATGCTATAATATTTCCCATTATAAAAAGAAAAATGTGGCCCCACTTCCCCCTCTAGTTACACTTCATACTATGCTCTCTGTTTCATGAAAACTTCTTGAGGAAGTTATCTGTACTCACTGTCTCCACCTCCTCTCCTATCACTCAGTCTTGAAACCACCCCAGCCAGGATTTTGTCAAGGTCATCAGTGATTGTAGGTCTCAGACCACATTTTATTCAGCCTCACAACAGCATTTGATCCATTGATTTTTGTCTTCCTTCCATAGCTGTTTTCTCCTCTTGCTTTCTAGGACACCACTCTCTCTTGGTTCTCTTTCTACCTCATTGATGACTGTGCATCAGTTTCCTTTGCTGGAAATTTCCTTTCTTTGACCTCCTTATGTTAGAATTCCCCAGACTCAGCCTTGGATCTCTTTCCTTCTCAATTTACCCTCATCCCTTAATGATCTCATAAAGTCCATAACCATGTGTTTTGTGCACATTGACAATTCCCACATTTTTTTTTTCTCGATCCCTGGCTTTTACCTTGAATTCCCAGCTTGCAGAAGGGGGTAAGTGTCCAACTCCCAAACCATTTCTTCCCATTGTCCTCCCCATTTCAGTAAATGGAAAATCTGTTCATTCAGTTGATCTAGTTAAAAAACTTGGAATTATTGAGGCACCTGGGTGTCTCAGTTGGTTGAGCATCCGACTCTTGGTTTCGGCTCAAGTCATGATCTCATGGGTTGTGAGATCAAGCCCACAAAGGGCTCCCCACTCAGTGGGGAGTCTGCTTGAAGGTTCTCTCCCTCTGCCCCCCCCCCCACTTGTGAGCATGTGCTCTCTTTCTTTCTCTCAAATAAACGTAAGTCTTAAAAAAAAAAAAAAACTTGGAATAATCCTCGGCCCTTCTCTTGCCTTCATACCCTACATGCAATCTGTCTATTATCAAGCATTTCACTGTTTCCATCATTTCCATCTCTCCCAAATAGCTGTCTCGCTGAAGTTTTAAATAGCCTCTTAGATGATCTCCCTGCTTCCTCTTTTGCCCTCTACTATGTATGGATCCTCAAGGTAGCAGTTAAAATGACCCTGTTAAAGCGTAAATCAGATGTTGATATTCCTCTGCTCAAAATCCTCCGAAGGCATCCCATCATCTTCATAGTAAAAGCCTTATAATGACCTCAAAGCCCTACATGATGTATCTCTTTAGTATCTCCCTCATCTTGCTTCCTGTAATTATCCCCCCAATCTTCAGAACTAAGTTCCCCTTCATGTTCCTCAACATGCTCCCACCTCACAAACTTTGTACTTCCTGATCTCTTCAGCTAAAATGCTCTTCCCTCACTGTCCACATGGCTTGTGCCCTCACTTCTTTCAGGTCTCTGTTCAAAGATCACATTATCAACAAAGTCTTTCCTTTCACCTCCACCCCAAGGATAATCTGTTTTCCTTATCATGATCCTTTTCCCCAGATCACCTATTATCACCTAATATTTAATACACATATTTTTAAATTGTTTATCATCTGTCTTCCTTCTGTAGAATATAAGCTCCATAGGGAAACAGCCTTAGCTGTTTTGTTCACTGAGGTATCTCAAGCACCTAATACTTAGCTGTAAGTACTCACTAAAGAGTTGTTATATGGGGGCAACTGGGTAGCTGAGTTGGTTGAGCAACTGCCTTCAGCTCAGGTCATGATCCCAGAGTCCTGGGATAGAGCCCCGCATAGGGCCCATTGCTCAGTGGGGAGCCTGCTTCTCCTTCTCCTTCTACCTGCTACACCACCTGCTTGTGCTCTTTCTCTCTCTCTCTGTCAAATAGATAAATAAAATCTTAAAAAAAAAAAAAGAGTTGTATGGTGACCAACATAAAATAATAAAATTAAATTAAATTTAAAAAAGAGTTGTTATATGAATAAATCAATTTCTTTTTTGCATTATCTTTGTACACCTTAGTTGTAACTTGATATTCCTTTACAGATATATATATTTTTTTTTTTTTAAGATTTTATTTATTTATTTATTTGACAGAGACAGAGACAGCGAGAGCAGGAACACAAGCAGGGGGAGTGGGAGAGGGAGAAGCAGGCCTCCCGCTGAGCCGGGAGCCCGATGTGGGACTCAATCCCAGGACCCTGGGATCATGACCTGAGCCGAAGGCAGTTGCTTAACCAACTGAGCCACCCAGGCGCCCTACAGATATATTTTTATTATAACTTAATCTTTGTTCTGAATAAATTATGCTCTTATAGCTTAAATGACATTTTTATTCCTTTATTATGCTTTCAAGCTCTGAACAGTCTTTGAGCATTATTGTATATGCCTTTCTCATAGTAACTACTTCAGTTTTTTCCAGCTTTATTGATATATTCATAAAAACTATTTCTTAAATCTATTACTTTATAGTTAATACTAATCTTGTTGAAATCTTCATCTGGTTTTGGACTTTCTGAAATTGTAGGTGTATTCTCAATCTGTATGCCAGTTCTCTTTTCCTCTTTGATGTTGTAATATTTTCAGTCTGGATCTGTGTTTTTCTTACAATTCCCTCACTGTTTTTTCAACTTTGCATGTTTGTGCATGTGTGTGCATTGATGCTGATGGTAGTAAAACACAAAGCTGAAGTTTTATTTTTAAGAACTTGTAATATAGATATTAAGGCTTCAGAGATGAAAATACCTAGGAGCCAAATCATAAAATAGATCTTCTTATGACAAACACTAATAACTTCCAAAATGATATATACAAAATATCTCCGTTATAAGTGGTCCACATTTAGGAAGAAAGAATATTTTAAGAAAATGGTTAAGTTAAAGGAGTGTGTAAAGCTCAAATATATTAAGCATCCAAAGCCTTGTAGACACCAGAATTCAATAGAGGAATGAGAGGAAAGCACTGGAGTAAAGTTTGTCTTGTGAGATGGTCACGAGAAGTGTGTGATAACCTCCCACATTCTGTTTGCCTAACTGATTTGTTCATCTGCAGCAAGTATGACAAAAGTGTTTCACAAGTCCCATCCCTGTCCTGTAACCCTACATTCAGAGGTTAACTCAGAAGATTATAAGTTCCTACAGAAAATGGAGGATATATTTGTACTACCTCCAGTTGATGGAACCTGGAACTAATGCTGGCTGGGAAACAACATATTTAACCATCTAGAGGTTGTAGACTTTGAGGGATTGCTAACAACTGGAAATATAAAGAGACACAGCAGGACTGAGAGTGCTTGCTTACTTATCCTTTTTTTTTTTTTTTTGAGCCCTTCAAACAATACCTAAAAATGTTTTGCTTCTTTCAATGGCAGAGTTGGCCATTTTAAAACTAACCCTCCTACTAAAAAACAACTAGAAAAGTTAGATGAAAGGATTTTTTTGAGAGAGAGAGAGCGGGGGCGGTGCAGAGGGAGAGGGAAAGACAGAGAGAATCTTAAGCAGACTCCACACCCAGTGTGGAGCTCAATGCCGGGATCAGTCTCACTACCCTGAGATCATGACCTGAGTTGAAATCAGGAGTTGGACGCTTAACTGACTGAGCCACCCAGGTGCCCCTGAAATGTTGGGTTTTTTTAAATCCACTGAAAGGCATTGGAGATTTCTCTAGTTAGAGAGGATTATAAAATCAAAATCCAAGAGAGGAGGAAAGCCGAGAGTAGTGTAACATTTGGGGATGCTTTTCCAAATTTCCAGTTTCCAAAAACAGCATCTGAGAGTATGAGAAGCTGAATAAAGACCTTGTGGGGACTCACTCAGACCCCCAGAAGTGGTATAAAGATTATTTTAAGATAAAAACATTTGAGATTCAACAAATGCAGAAAGAAGCCTTCTTGGAGCTTCACTTATTTGACTAAAAGCAGAAACTTCATAGAAATGAGACTGCTATAAATTCCCTTTTCAGGATAGGTCTATTCCCAGGAGAGAGACCAAGAGTAAACCTACAATAAATCTTTCCAGGGGAGTTTCAGGGTCATGGAAAAGACAGAAAGACCACTGGCACCTGCATAAACAAAATCACAAACTTTCTTATCTCTCTTTGTTCTCCTAAAACCCATTTGTCTTTCCTAAATAAATCTATTTGTTCTTTCTATAGGAGCCTTTTCTCCCCTCCTTCCTTCCTCCTACTATGTTAAGTATATAAACCCCGAATTCTAAACACCCCCTTGGGATACTCATCACTGAGTACATGCAATCACACATATATAGATATCAAGTAGAAAGTTGAATGTATAAGTCTAGAATTTGAAAGAAAGATCAAGGCTGGAGATATAATTTTTGGAATTATATAGATGGAATTTAAAACTATGAGACAGGTGGAGATCACAAAGGGAATGAGTGCAGCTAAAGAATAGAAGATGAAGAATTTAGCAGTGGGTCAATCCAAGGCAGAAAATTCTCCAGAATAGACCGTATACTGGGTCACAAATCAGGTCTCAACCGATACCAAAAGACTGAAATTATTCCCTGCATATTCTCAGACTACAATGCTCTAAAACTGGAACTCAATCACAAGAAAAAAATTGGCAGAAATTCAAACACTTGGAAGCTAAAGACCACTCTGCTCAAGAATGTTTGGGTCAACCAGGAAATCAAAGAAGAACTTAAACAATTCATGGAAATCAATGAGAACAAAAACACATTGGTCCAAAACCTATGGGATACTGCAAAGGCGGTCCTAACGGGGAAATACATAGCCATCCAAGCCTCACTCAAAAAAATAGAAAAATCCTGAATTCACCAACTAACTCTACACCTTAAAGAACTAGAGAAAAAGCAACAAGCGATGCCTAAGCCATGCATTAGAAGAGAAATAATTAAAATTAAAGCAGAGATCAATGAATTAGAAACCAGAAACACAGTAGATCAAGTCAACAAAACTAGAAGTTGGTTCTTTGAAAGAATTAATAAGATCGATAAACCACTGGCCAGACTTATCCAAAAGAAAAGAAAGAGGACCCAAATTAATAAAATTATGAATGAAAGGGGAGAGATCACGACTAACACCAAGGAAATAGAAAAAATTATTAGAAATTATTATCAACAACTATATGCCAATAAACTGAGCAATCTGGATGAAATGGAGGTCTTCCTGGAAACCTATAAGCTGCCCAGACTGAAACAGGAAGAAATTGACAACCTGAATAGACCAATAACCAGTAACGAGATTGAAGCAGTGATCAAAAACCTCCCAAAATACAAGAGTCCAGGGCCTGATGGATTCCCTGGGGAATTCTACCAAACATTCAAAGAAGAAATAATACCTATTCTACTGAAGTTGTTTCAAAAAATAGAAACAGAAGGAAAACTTCCAAACTCATTCTATGAGGCCAGCATTACCTTAATCCCCAAACCAGGCAAAGACCCCATCAAAAAGGAGAATTTCAGACCAATATCCCTGATGAATATGGATTCCAAAATCCTCAACAAAATCCTAGCTAATAGGATCCAACAATACATTAAAAGGATCATCCAGGGCGCCTGGGTGGCTCAGTTGGTTAAGCGACTGCCTTCGGCTCGGGTCATGATCCTGGAGTCCCAGGATCGAGTCCCGCATCGGGCTCCCTGCTCGGCGGGGAGTCTGCTTCTCCCTCTCCCACTCCCCCTTTGTGTTCCCTCTCTCGCTGTGTCTTTCTCTGTCAAATAAATAAATAAAATCTTTAAAAAAAAATAAAAAATAAAAATAAAATAAAAGGATCATCCACCACGACCAAGTGGGATTTATCCCCGGGATGCAAGGGTGGTTCAACATTCGCAAATCAATCAATGTGATAGAACACATTAATAAGAGGAGGGAGAAGAATCATATGGTCCTCTCAATTGATGCAGAAAAAGCATTTGACAAAATACAACATCATTTCCTGATTAAAACTCTTCAGAGTATAGGGATACAGGGAACATTCCTCAAGTTCATAAAATCCATCTGTGAAAAACCCACAGCGAATATCATCCTCAATGGGGAAAAGCTGAGAGCCTTTCCCTTAAGATCAGGAACACGTGAGGGATGCCCACTCCCGCCACTATTGTTCAACATAGTACTAGAAGTCCTAGCAACAGCAATCAGACAACAAAAAGAAATAAAAGGTATTCAAATTGGCAAAGAAGGAGTCAAACTCTCTCTTTTCGCAGATGACATGATACTTTAGGTGGAAAACCCAAAAGACTCCACCCGCAAATTACTAGAACTCATCCAGCAATTCAGTAATGTGGCAGGACACAAAATCAATGCACAGAAATCAGTTGCTTTCTTATACACTAACAATGCAACTGTAGAAAGAGAAATTAGAGAAATGATTCCATTTACAATAGCACCAAAAACCATAAGATACCTCGGAATAAACCTAACCAAAGAGGTAAAGGATCTATACTCTAGGAACTACAAAACACTCATGAAAGAAATTGAAGAAGACACAAAAAGATGGAAAAATATTCCATACTCATGGATCAGAAGAATAAACATTGTTAAAATGTCTATGCTACCCAGAGCAATCTATACCTTCAATGCCATCCCAATCAAAATTCTAATGACATTTTTCAAAGTACTGGAACAAACGATCCTAAAATTTGTATGGAATCAGAAAAGACCCCGAATCACCAAGGAAATGTTGAAAAAGAAAAACAAAGCTGGGGGCATCACATTGCCCGATTTCAAACTATATTACAAAGCTTTGATCACCAAGACAGCATGGTACTGGCACAAAAACAGACATATAGACCAATGGAACAGAACAGAGAACCCAGATATGGACCCTCAACTCTATGGTCAAATAATCTTTGAAAAAGCAGGAAAAAACATGCAATGGAAAAAGGACAGTCTCTTCAATAAATGGTGCTGGGAAAATTGGACAGCCACATGCAGAAGAATGAAACTCGACCATTCTCTAACACCATTCACAAAGATAAACTCACAGTGGATGAACGACCTCAATGTGAGACAGGAATCCATTAAAATCCTAGAGGAAAACATAGGCAGTAACCTCTTTGACATCGGCCACAGCAACTTCTTTCAAGATACATCTCCAAAAGCTAGTGAAACAAAAGCAAAAATGAACTTTTGGGACTTCATCAAGATAAAAAGCTTCTGCACAGCAAAGGAAACAGTCAACAAAACAAAGAGGCAACCCACAGAATGGGAGAAGATATTTGCAAATGACACTACAGATAAAGGGCTGGTATCCAAGATCTATAAAGAAATTCTCAAACTCAACACCCAAAAAACAAATAAGTCAAAAAATGGGCAGAAGACATGAACAGACACTTCTCCAAAGAAGACATGCAAATGGCTAACAGACACATGAAAAAATGTTCATCATCATTAGCCATCAGGGAACTTCAAATCAAAACCACATTGAGATACCACCTTACACCAGTTAGAATGGCCAAAATGGACAGGGAAAGAAACAACAAATGTTGGAGAGGCTGTGGAGAAAGGGGACCCCTCTTCCACTGTTGGTGGGAATGCAAGTTGGTACAGCCACTTTGGAAAACAGTGTGGAGGTTCCTCAAAAATTTAAAAATAGAGCTACCCTATGACCCAGTAATTGCACTACTGGGTATTTACCCCGAAGACACAGATGTAGTGAAAAGAAGGGCCATATGTGCCCCAATGTTCACAGCAGCAATGTCTGCAATAGCCAAACTGTGGAAAGAGCCAAGATGCCCTTCAACAGATGAATGGATAAAGAAGATGTGGTCCATATATACAATGGAATATTACTCAGCCATCAGAAAGGATAAATACCCGGGACGCCTGGGTGGCTCAGTCGGTTAAGCGTCTGCCTTCGGCTCAGGTCATGATCCCAGGGTCCTGGGATCGAGTCCCGCATCAGGCTCCCTGCTCTGCGGGGAGCCTGCTTCTCCCTCTGCCTCTGTCTCTCTCTCTGTCTCTCATGAATAAATAAATAAAATCTTTAAAAAAAAAAGAAAAAAGAAAGGATAAATACCCAACTTTTACATCAACATGGATGGGACTGGAGGATATTATGCTAAGTGAAATAAGTCAAGCAGAGAAAGTCAATTATCATATGGTTTCACTTATTTGTGGAACATAAGGAATAGCATGGAGGACATTAGGAGAAGGAAG